>NC_091977.1:240673037-240988933 GCF_044704955.1 Pristiophorus japonicus | reverse complement strand
TGGGTGACACAGCAGACATTTTCAAGCCCCTTTTTTTTTTGGTTTTTTTTTTTTTTTTTTTTTTTTTTTTTGGGGCGCTAAAATCAAATTTTTCCAGTGCCCCCTATAAAAGGAGAGGGGGACACTAAAAACACCGGCAATTAAAACAAATTAAACTTTAAAACGTAAAATCAAATTAAAATTTGGTTGCCGGGCGTGATGATGCACTCCAGTCCCTCCGGTGCCCACCTCTCGCGGAAGGCCGCGAGCGTACCGGTGGACACCGCGTGCTCCATCTCCAAGGACACCCTGGATCGGATGTAAGAGCGGAAGAGAGGCAGGCAGTCAGGTTGAACGACCCCCTCGACCGCCCGCTGCCTGGACCGGCTGATGGCACCCTTGGCCGTGCCCAGGAGCAGTCCTACGAGGAGGCCCTCGGACCTACCCGCTCCCCTCCGCACAGGGTGCCCAAAGATCAGGAGAGTGGGACTGAAGTGCAGCCAGAATTTCAGGAGCAGCCCCTTCAAATAGTGGAACAGGGGCTGCAACCTTGTGCATTCAATAAAAACATGGAACACGGACTCCTCCAGACCGCAGAAATTGCAGGCGGCTTGGGAGTCCGTGAACCGGCTTAAAAATTTGTTGCACGGCACTGCTCCGTGCACCACCCTCCAGGCCAAGTCCCCGATGAATAGTGGGAGGACCCCTGCGTAGAGTGCCCTCCATCGGGGACCCCCGCCTCCTCCGGACGGCAAGATGGTACGCCATGGCGTGTCCGGACGGCCGGCGAGGATGGCAAAGTTGAGGGTGTGCAGGAGCAGCCCGTACAGGAAACCCCTCCGCGCGGAACTGAAAGGCACGGAGGGGATTTCCCCGAGGCGGCTCAAGTTGTGAGGCGCCGGTCCCCGAGGGAGGTTCCGGGGTTTGGCGCCGATGAGGAATTCCGTCCGGACGGGGGTCAGTTCGGACGGGATCTCCCCACGTGCTTGAGCCTCCTCGATACACCTAACGGAGTCAGGGCCCAGAGCTGTTTTTAGCGACTCGATGGCATCGGCCGCGCGGCGGACGTTGGCAGAATTTAGGCGCCGCGCCAGCGTGACTGGCGCCATCCAGCCCGCTCCTCCGCCATCGAGCAGGTCCCTGACCCTGGTCACCTCACCAGCCACAGCCCTCTCTTCCGACCGCCACATGAAGCCTCGGCCGTGGAGGTACGGATTCCCGAGCAGCGGTTCCTGCAGGACGGCCGCCACTCCAGCCGGCGGAGAGCTGCGCTTGGTGGAGACTTTGTTCCAGACCCTGATGAGTTCCCTGTAAAAGACAGGCAGCTCCCGGAGGGCGGTCCTGGCACCCCCCAAGTTCACAAACAGGAGCTGCGTGTCATAATTGAGGTCGAGCTGCTGGCGGAAGAAATACCTCGCCAGAGCACACCACCTAGGAGGGGGCTCGACGTAAAGGTATCTCTGCAGGGTCTGAAGACGGAAAGTCGCGAGCTGGGCGCTGACGCACACCAACGACTGACCGCCCTCCTCAAGCGGGAGACTCAAGACCGCGACAGAGACCCAGTGCTTCCTGTTGTTCCAGAAGAAGTCCACCAGCTTCTTCTGTATCTTGGCGACAAACGCAGGGGGAGGGGTCAAAGTGACCAGCCGGTACCACAGCATTGCGGCCACCAGCTGGTTTATGACTAGCGCTCGACCCCTGTAGGACAGCACTCGGAGCAGTCCTGTCCAGCGCCCTAGGCGAGCGGCGACCTTGGCCTCCAGCTCCTGCCAGTTCGCCGGCCAGGCTTCCTCGTCGGGGCTAAGGTAGACTCCCAGATAGAGGAGATGGGTCGTGCTCCAGGCAAAAGGCCTGAGCTCCTCCGGCAGGGAGTCCACCCGCCACTGACCCACCAGGAGTCCGGAACATTTCTCCCAGTTGATCCTGGCGGAGGACGCGGCCGAGTAAATCTCCTGGCACTCACGCATCCTCCGCAGGTCAGCGGGATCCTCTACCGCGAGGAGCACGTCATCGGCGTAAGCCGAGAGGACGACCTCCACGCCCGGCCCTTGCAGAGCCAGTCCCGTCAACCTCGTCCGCAAGAGGCGCAGGAAAGGCTCCACGCAAACGGCGTATAACTGGCCGGACATGGGGCATCCCTGGCGCACCCCTCTCCTAAAGCGAAGGGGCGCCGTCAAGGACCCGTTAACCTTAATCAGACACTCCGCGGCGGCGTACAAAAGTCGGATCCGGGCGACGAAATGCGTCCCGAACCCGAAAGCGCGCAGAGTTCCGAGCAGATAGTCGTGATCCACCCTGTCGAACGCCTTCTCTTGGTCGAGGGATAGGAAGGCGACCGACAGACCAGCCTCCTGGGAGCAATGGATGAGGTCCCGGACCAGATGGATGTTGTCGTGGATCGTCCGGCCCGGGACCGTGTATGACTGGTCGGGGTGGATCATGTGGTCCAGCACGGCACCAAGGCGAGCAGACATCGCCCTGGCGAAGATTTTGTAGTCCGTGCTGAGGAGGGAGACCGGGCGCCAGTTCTTAAGGAGGCGGAGATCGCCCTTCTTAGGCAGCAGGACGATGACTGCCCTGCGCCAAGAGAGGGGCATCTCCCCGGTCGCCAGACTTTCCCCCAGGACCCGCGCGTAGTCGCTCCCCAGGACGTCCCAGAACGCCCTGTGGAACTCCACGGTCAGCCCGTCCAGCCCCGGGGATTTTCCCCTCGAGAGCCGGGCGAGGGCACCGGTCAGCTCCGCCAGGCTTAGCGGAGCTTCCAGATTTTCGGCGCCCTCCGGGCTGACCTTCGGCAGGTCCTCCCACAAAACTCTACGCGCTTCCTCGCTGGACGGATCCGGAGAGAACAGAGCCCCGTAATATTCACGGACCCTGTTGTTGACGCCCTCCGGATCCGAGACGAGAGAGCCGTCGTCGGCCAGCAGCGTCAAGAGCTGCTTACGGACACTCTGCCTTTTTTCCAGCGAGTAGAAGAAGGGGGAGCCGCGGTCCAGATCCCGCAGGAACCGGATCCGCGACCTCACGAACGCGCCTCGGGACCCGACGAGCTGCAGGTCCTTCAGCGCGGCCTTCTTCGCTTCGTACACCGTCCGCAGGGCCGGGTCCTGGACGACTTGACCGAGACGGGCTTCCAGGTCGAGCACCTCTTTTTCTAGGCGCCCGACTCTGGCCGCCCGCCTCTTGGTCGACCCCCTCGCGTACTCTTGACAGAAGACGCGGACGTGAGCCTTGCCCACGTCCCACCATAGCCTCAAGGAGGGGAAGCCCCCCTGCTTCCTTCTCCAGTCGGACCAGAATCGACGGAACGAGTCCTGGAACCGCACGTCCTCCAGCAGCCGGTTGTTAAAGTGCCAGTACGCGGACCCCGTCCTCGCGCGGAGCGAAGCGAGCTCCGCCCACACCAGGTGGTGGTCCGAGCACGGCACCGGCCGCATGGAGGCCGCCGGGACGCAGGAAACGTACGCCCGAGACACGTAAAGGCGGTCGACTCTAGACCATCCAACTCCAGGCCTCACCCAAGTAAAGGCGCTGGAGTCGGGGTGGAGATTTCGCCAGACGTCCACCAAGTCGAAGGACCCGACCAGGTCCCTCAACTTCTCCATCGCCGTCATGCACTGCGGGGCACCGGAGCGGTCCCTCGCCTCGAGGGTGCAGTTAAAATCCCCCCCGAGGACAATGCAGTCGCCGACGTCGACGGAGCCAAGAAGAGCGGACACCTCTTCAAAGAAGCGCGTTTGCTGCGGGCCGGGATGAGGGGCGTACACGTTCACGAGATGGAGCGGCACGTCCCCCAGGCGAACCGTTACGTGCAGCAAGCGGCCTGGCACGGGCTCCTCGACCCCCAAGATCTCCGGCTGAAAATGCGGGCCCAGCAAGATGGCCACCCCACTAGAAATGGCGGTGAGGTGGCTCATGCGGACCTCTCCTTGCCATTCCAGGAGCCACGTGGCTTCGTCTCCCGGAACGGTGTGGGTTTCTTGCAGGAAGCACACCGCATATTTCCCCTCCCGCAGGAGCGAAAAATTGTCAAATCTACGGCGTGCCCCTCTGCCGCCGTTGATGTTGAGGCTGGCTATGGTTATCTTCATGACAAAAGCATAGTGCAACCTCTACCTTAACCTATTGTGGGGGAGGGAGCGGAGTCTTTTGTTGAACTCCGCTCCCTCCGCAGCCCAGCGAGGAGTCCCTCGAGCTCGCGCAGCTCAAGGTGCTGCTCCTTTGTCAAGGGCCCACCCGCGGCCAAGGTTTTAACGGCGGCGCGGACGGACCCCTTGATCAGCTCCGGCTCGGACCATTTTTCCAGGGCCAGTCGGGCTTGGTCGCGGCGACCCCGGCTCTGGGCCAAAAAGTCCCGGAGTTCCTTTGCAGGAACGAGGAGGGCCTCAGCGGCGGCCGCGAGCAGATCCACCGCCTCACTGGCGGTGGTCTCTAGGTCTTCACCCGCGTCCCCCACCGAGTCCCCGTCCTCCTCCGGGAGGTGGCCGCCAGCAGCCGGCCCATCGACCGCACAAGGTACGGCAAATGAACCGGCCGCTCCAACCGGCCCTGGCACTGCCCCGATCCCACCCCCAGGATCGTCGGCAGAGGAGTCCCCACTGGGCTCTTTTAAAAATGGTGCTGGGTCGGGAAATGACAGCGGAAGGGGTTCCCCCTCCGCCCCAGGAACCGGAGAACAAGGAGAGACCCGGCCATAGGAAATCCCCAGGCCCTCCAAGTGCTCCAGCTCCAAAGTAAGGGGCGAGGGTGGGTGTTCCTCCCCCTCCCCGCTGCCACCCCCCGGCCCAGCATCTACAGTGTCATAATTATTTAATTGTTTTTCTGCCGGGTCGAGCGACTCCCGGGGGAAGTTGGGTAATAGCTGGGCGGGCTCAGGTTCGGCCTTTTCGGCCTCGCCCGCCTCAGTCCCCGGGACGCCCGGCCCGGCGGCTACGCATTCCTCCGCGGTCCCCACGCCCCCCACGACAGGCAGATCTTCCACTCCATCCCCGGGAGGCAGAGGCTGGGCAGCCTCAACTGTCTCACCCTCCCCGGGGAAAGACTCCTCGCGCCTGCAGCGCAATTTGGGGGCGCTGGTGGGGGACGCGGGACACGCGGCGGGCACCGCCTCCTCCGCGGAGGGATGTTGTTCCCCCTCCGCCTCATTGGGGCGGTGCCTCTTTTTGTTCCTGGGGGCGCGCGGAGTCAGGGAGACCTCCATGTCTGCCGAGGCCTCCCGCTCCGCCCCCCCCTTTTCCTTTTCTTGCCCGCGCCTGGGCCCCTCTGTGGTGGTATTCAAGGGCCCGGGCACGGGCTCGGGGCACCCCGCGCTCGCCGGTGACTGGGTTGGGCTGAGCGCGGTGGTCAGACTTTCCGGCGCACCGAGGGGACCCGCCTCTAGATGTTTCTCCTTCTTCCGCGCCTTCTTTCCGCTCGGACGCTCTCCCTCCCCCCCGCCGGAGGCCCTGAAAACAAAGGCCTCCGACGATGCCCGCGCACCCATGGCTCCCGGCACGCGGACGCAACTAGGGGGAGGGGTGGCGGCAGCGCCAGCCTTGGCCGCCTTCGGTGGTTTGGCGGCCTTGGAGGCGGGGCAGTTCTTGCGAACATGCCCCACCTCCCTGCAGGCATGGCACCGCACGCCGTCCGACGTCCAGAAGACGCGGTAGGCAGTCCCCTCGTGCACCACATTAAAATCTCCCTCCGTCGTGTCCTCCCGCGCCAGCCGGACAAAGAGCTGGCGGCGGAAGGAGAACACGTGGCGCAGGCTGCTCTCCCTGAGGCCGAGCGGTATGGGGTTGATCCCTGACCTTACCTCCCCCAGTTGTTGTAGGTGAGGGAGGAGGAGCTCAGCGGAAACAAAGGGCGGGACGTTTGAAATGATGACCCTCTGCGCGGTGGCCTCGAGAGGGTCCACCGGCAGGAACGTCCCGCCCACCGTGAGCCCCTTTTCAAGGGCCAGGGACACCGCCCGCTCCGACCCCAGGAAGAACACGGCCTTCCCAGACATCTTGGAGGCTGCGACAATGGCCGAGGGGCCGACTACCCCAGCCATCGCCCGCACGCACTCCTCGATGGTCATTGTGGGGTGAGTGTAGCTCTTGACCCCGTGTTTTTTCGTAATTAACCTAAATGGTGGCAGGGCAGCGGGTGGCGCAGGAGGGGCCGTGGAAGCGGTTGCCACCTGCGCATACGTCCTTGCTGGCCCTGCCACCGGCGTGGATGGGGTCGCCATCACGGGGTCCCTTTAAGGGCTACACCCACCCCAAAGTCACAGGCCTTAATGGTCTTAATTGGCCTCTTGTATAATGACTGAGCAGAGGAGCCCTTAATGAGGCACACCTCTCCCCTAGTTGGCAATTGGGGAGGGGCCTTGCTCCCTCTGCTCAGTTGTCTTAATTGTTTGTTTTTTTTTAAATTTGGAAGGAAAGGGTTCTCAGAGAGAGAGGGGAGAAACAGAGAGTAACGGAGAAAGAGAGAGGGGGGTGGGAAGGGGGGGGGCTGCGAGGGCAGGTCTCCCCTCGCAGCTGTGGGTGGGTGCACTCCCCAGATGGCAAAACACAAAAGTCTTTGGGGTGGTCTTCAGGTGGGGGGAGAAGATGTCTTCACCTGGGGTAGCTGGAGCCACCAGGCACTCCTAACGATCTTTAATTGGGTGATTGAGAAAAACAACAATCTTCAGCCTGGTAGCTCCAGCTATCCTAGGCTAGGCAAATGTGGGGGGTGGGGGGGGTTCCAATTGTGGGGGGGGCCTAGTTGTAAGCACGGCCCCCACGCACACTACCACACACACACACACACCCCCCGCGATGTTCCGGCCCTCAGTGGTCTTCTTTCCTCCCCCCACCGATACAACAAAGTCTGTTTGGGGAAATGCACCCACACCCACCTGTAGAATGTTGGGTCTCCCTCCTTCCACACTGGATGTTGTTGTGGTTTTTCCCCCTCTCTCCAACTCCTTGCAGAAATGATAAAGATGTTGAAAGTTTTCTGCTTTCTCCTCCTCTCCCTCTGGATAGAAGTTGGTGTGAAACCCCTTCCTTCCTTCTATTCCTGGGCTGGTCTCAGGGCTCCCCAGGCAGGAGCTCAAGTTGCTAGCTGCTTCCCTCACTGCTCACAGCTCCAACTGAGCAGGACACGCCTCTACTGCTGCACAATTGGTCCTTGTGCATGAAACTCTTTTAGGAGTCTACCTGCAAAACATAAACAACATTAAACTGTGCCACCCGACCTGGGTGACACAGCAGACATTTTCAAGCCCCTTTTTTTTTGGTTTTTGGTTTTTTTTTTTTGGGGCGCTAAAATCAAATTTTTCCAGTGCCCCCTATAAAAGGAGAGGGGGACACTAAAAACACCGGCAATTAAAACAAATTAAACTTTAAAACGTAAAATCAAATTAAAATTTGGTTGCCGGGCGTGATGATGCACTCCAGTCCCTCCGGTGCCCACCTCTCGCGGAAGGCCGCGAGCGTACCGGTGGACACCGCGTGCTCCATCTCCAAGGACACCCTGGACCGGATGTAAGAGCGGAAGAGAGGCAGGCAGTCAGGTTGAACGACCCCCTCGACCGCCCGCTGCCTGGACCGGCTGATGGCACCCTTGGCCGTGCCCAGGAGCAGTCCTACGAGGAGGCCTTCGGACCTACCCGCTCCCCTCCGCACAGGGTGCCCAAAGATCAGGAGAGTGGGACTGAAGTGCAGCCAGAATTTCAGGAGCAGCCCCTTCAAATAGTGGAACAGGGGCTGCAACCTTGTGCACTCCATAAAAACATGGAACACGGACTCCTCCAGACCGCAGAAATTGCAGGCGGCCTGGGAGTCCGTGAACCGGCTTAAAAATTTGTTGCACGGCACTGCTCCGTGCACCACCCTCCAGGCCAAGTCCCCGATGAATAGTGGGAGGACCCCTGCGTAGAGTGCCCTCCATCGGGGACCCCCGCCTCCTCCGGACGGCAAGATGGTACGCCATGGCGTGTCCGGACGGCCGGCGAGGATGGCAAAGTTGAGGGTGTGCAGGAGCAGCCCGTACAGGAAACCCCTCCGCGCGGAACTGAAAGGCACGGAGGGGATTTCCCCGAGGCGGCTCAAGTTGTGAGGCGCCGGCCCCCGAGGGAGGTTCCGGGGTTTGGCGCCGATGAGGAATTCCGTCCGGACGGGGGTCAGTTCGGACGGGATCTCCCCACGTGCCTGAGCCTCCTCGATACACCTAACGGAGTCAGGGCCCAGAGCTGTTTTTAGCGACTCGATGGCATCGGCCGCGTGGCGGACGTTGGCAGAATTTAGGCGCCGCGCCAGCGTGACTGGCGCCATCCAGCCCGCTCCTCCGCCATCGAGCAGGTCCCTGACCCTGGTCACCTCACCAGCCACAGCCCTCTCTTCCGACCGCCACATAAAGCCTCGGCCGTGGAGGTACGGATTCCCGAGCAGCGGCTCCTGCAGGACGGCCGCCACTCCAGCCGGCGGAGAGCTGCGCTTGGTGGAGACTTTGTTCCAGACCCTGATGAGTTCCCTGTAAAAGACAGGCAGCTCCCGGAGGGCGGTCCTGGCACCCCCCAAGTTCACAAACAGGAGCTGCGTGTCATAATTGAGGTCGAGCTGCTGGCGGAAGAAATACCTCGCCAGAGCACACCACCTAGGAGGGGGCTCGACGTAAAGGTATCTCTGCAGGGTCTGAAGACGGAAAGTCGCGAGCTGGGCGCTGACGCACACCAACGACTGACCGCCCTCCTCAAGCGGGAGACTCAAGACCGCGGCAGAGACCCAGTGCTTCCTGTTGTTCCAGAAGAAGTCCACCAGCTTCTTCTGTATCTTGGCGACAAACGCAGGGGGAGGGGTCAAAGTGACCAGCCGGTACCACAGCATTGCGGCCACCAGCTGGTTTATGACTAGCGCTCGACCCCTGTAGGACAGCACTCGGAGCAGTCCTGTCCAGCGCCCTAGGCGAGCGGCGACCTTGGCCTCCAGCTCCTGCCAGTTCGCCGGCCAGGCTCCCTCGTCGGGGCTAAGGTAGACTCCCAGATAGAGGAGATGGGTCGTGCTCCAGGCAAAAGGCCTGAGCTCCTCCGGCAGGGAGTCCACCCGCCACTGACCCACCAGGAGTCCGGAACATTTCTCCCAGTTGATCCTGGCGGAGGACGCGGCCGAGTAAATCTCCTGGCACTCACGCATCCTCCGCAGGTCAGCGGGATCCTCTACCGCGAGGAGCACGTCATCGGCGTAAGCCGAGAGGACGACCTCCACGCCCGGCCCTTGCAGAGCCAGTCCCGTCAACCTCGTCCGCAAGAGGCGCAGGAAAGGCTCCACGCAAACGGCGTATAACTGGCCGGACATGGGGCATCCCTGGCGCACCCCTCTCCTAAAGCGAAGGGGCGCCGTCAAGGACCCGTTAACCTTAATCAGACACTCCGCGGCGGCGTACAAAAGTCGGATCCGGGCGACGAAATGCGTCCCGAACCCGAAAGCGCGCAGAGTTCCGAGCAGATAGTCGTGATCCACCCTGTCGAACGCCTTCTCTTGGTCGAGGGATAGGAAGGCGACCGACAGACCAGCCTCCTGGGAACAATGGATGAGGTCCCGGACCAGATGGATGTTATCGTGGATTGTCCGGCCCGGGACCGTGTATGACTGGTCGGGGTGGATCATGTGGTCCAGCACGGCACCAAGGCGAGCAGACATCGCCCTGGCGAAGATTTTGTAGTCCGTGCTGAGGAGGGAGACCGGGCGCCAGTTCTTAAGGAGGCGGAGATCGCCCTTCTTAGGCAGCAGGACGATGACTGCCCTGCGCCAAGAGAGGGGCATCTCCCCGGTCGCCAGACTTTCCCCCAGGACCCGCGCGTAGTCGCTCCCCAGGACGTCCCAGAACGCCCTGTGGAACTCCACGGTCAGCCCGTCCAGCCCCGGGGATTTTCCCCTCGAGAGCCGGGCGAGGGCACCGGTCAGCTCCGCCAGGCTTAGCGGAGCTTCCAGATTTTCGGCGCCCTCCGGGCTGACCTTCGGCAGGTCCTCCCACAAAACTCTACGCGCTTCCTCGCTGGACGGATCCGGAGAGAACAGAGCCCCGTAATATTCACGGACCCTGTTGTTGACGCCCTCCGGATCCGAGACGAGAGAGCCGTCGTCGGCCAGCAGCGTCAAGAGCTGCTTACGGACACTCTGCCTTTTTTCCAGCGAGTAGAAGAAGGGGGAGCCGCGGTCCAGATCCCGCAGGAACCGGATCCGCGACCTCACGAACGCGCCTCGGGACCCGACGAGCTGCAGGTCCTTCAGCGCGGCCTTCTTCGCTTCGTACACCGTCCGCAGGGCCGGGTCCTGGACGACTTGACCGAGACGGGCTTCCAGGTCGAGCACCTCTTTTTCTAGGCGCCCGACTCTGGCCGCCCGCCTCTTGGTCGACCCCCTCGCGTACTCTTGACAGAAGACGCGGACGTGAGCCTTGCCCACGTCCCACCATAGCCTCAAGGAGGGGAAGCCCCCCTGCTTCCTTCTCCAGTCGGACCAGAATCGACGGAACGAGTCCTGGAACCGCACGTCCTCCAGCAGCCGGTTGTTAAAGTGCCAGTACGCGGACCCCGTCCTCGCGCGGAGCGAAGCGAGCTCCGCCCACACCAGGTGGTGGTCCGAGCACGGCACCGGCCGCATGGAGGCCGCCGGGACGCAGGAAACGTACGCCCGAGACACGTAAAGGCGGTCGACTCTAGACCATCCAACTCCAGGCCTCACCCAAGTAAAGGCGCTGGAGTCGGGGTGGAGATTTCGCCAGACGTCCACCAAGTCGAAGGACCCGACCAGGTCCCTCAACTTCTCCATCGCCGTCATGCACTGCGGGGCACCGGAGCGGTCCCTCGCCTCGAGGGTGCAGTTAAAATCCCCCCCGAGGACAATGCAGTCGCCGACGTCGACGGAGCCAAGAAGAGCGGACACCTCTTCAAAGAAGCGCGTTTGCTGCGGGCCGGGATGAGGGGCGTACACGTTCACGAGATGGAGCGGCACGTCCCCCAGGCGAACCGTTACGTGCAGCAAGCGGCCTGGCACGGGCTCCTCGACCCCCAAGATCTCCGGCTGAAAATGCGGGCCCAGCAAGATGGCCACCCCACTTGAAATGGCGGTGAGGTGGCTCATGCGGACCTCTCCTTGCCATTCCAGGAGCCACGTGGCTTCGTCTCCCGGAACGGTGTGGGTTTCTTGCAGGAAGCACACCGCATATTTCCCCTCCCGCAGGAGCGAAAAATTGTCAAATCTACGGCGTGCCCCTCTGCCGCCGTTGATGTTGAGGCTGGCTATGGTTATCTTCATGACAAAAGCATAGTGCAACCTCTACCTTAACCTATTGTGGGGGAGGGAGCGGAGTCTTTTGTTGAACTCCGCTCCCTCCGCAGCCCAGCGAGGAGTCCCTCGAGCTCGCGCAGCTCAAGGTGCTGCTCCTTTGTCAAGGGCCCACCCGCGGCCAAGGTTTTAACGGCGGCGCGGACGGACCCCTTGATCAGCTCCGGCTCGGACCATTTTTCCAGGGCCAGTCGGGCTTGGTCGCGGCGACCCCGGCTCTGGGCCAAAAAGTCCCGGAGTTCCTTTGCAGGAACGAGGAGGGCCTCAGCGGCGGCCGCGAGCAGATCCACCGCCTCACTGGCGGTGGTCTCTAGGTCTTCACCCGCGTCCCCCACCGAGTCCCCGTCCTCCTCCGGGAGGTGGCCGCCAGCAGCCGGCCCATCGACCGCACAAGGTACGGCAAATGAACCGGCCGCTCCAACCGGCCCTGGCACTGCCCCGATCCCACCCCCAGGATCGTCGGCAGAGGAGTCCCCACTGGGCTCTTTTAAAAATGGTGCTGGGTCGGGAAATGACAGCGGAAGGGGTTCCCCCTCCGCCCCAGGAACCGGAGAACAAGGAGAGACCCGGCCATAGGAAATCCCCAGGCCCTCCAAGTGCTCCAGCTCCAAAGTAAGGGGCGAGGGTGGGTGTTCCTCCCCCTCCCCGCTGCCACCCCCCGGCCCAGCATCTACAGTGTCATAATTATTTAATTGTTTTTCTGCCGGGTCGAGCGACTCCCGGGGGAAGTTGGGTAATAGCTGGGCGGGCTCAGGTTCGGCCTTTTCGGCCTCGCCCGCCTCAGTCCCCGGGACGCCCGGCCCGGCGGCTACGCATTCCTCCGCGGTCCCCACGCCCCCCACGACAGGCAGATCTTCCACTCCATCCCCGGGAGGCAGAGGCTGGGCAGCCTCAACTGTCTCACCCTCCCCGGGGAAAGACTCCTCGCGCCTGCAGCGCAATTTGGGGGCGCTGGTGGGGGACGCGGGACACGCGGCGGGCACCGCCTCCTCCGCGGAGGGATGTTGTTCCCCCTCCGCCTCATTGGGGCGGTGCCTCTTTTTGTTCCTGGGGGCGCGCGGAGTCAGGGAGACCTCCATGTCTGCCGAGGCCTCCCGCTCCGCCCCCCCCTTTTCCTTTTCTTGCCCGCGCCTGGGCCCCTCTGTGGTGGTATTCAAGGGCCCGGGCACGGGCTCGGGGCACCCCGCGCTCGCCGGTGACTGGGTTGGGCTGAGCGCGGTGGTCAGACTTTCCGGCGCACCGAGGGGACCCGCCTCTAGATGTTTCTCCTTCTTCCGCGCCTTCTTTCCGCTCGGACGCTCTCCCTCCCCCCCGCCGGAGGCCCTGAAAACAAAGGCCTCCGACGATGCCCGCGCACCCATGGCTCCCGGCACGCGGACGCAACTAGGGGGAGGGGTGGCGGCAGCGCCAGCCTTGGCCGCCTTCGGTGGTTTGGCGGCCTTGGAGGCGGGGCAGTTCTTGCGAACATGCCCCACCTCCCTGCAGGCATGGCACCGCACGCCGTCCGACGTCCAGAAGACGCGGTAGGCAGTCCCCTCGTGCACCACATTAAAATCTCCCTCCGTCGTGTCCTCCCGCGCCAGCCGGACAAAGAGCTGGCGGCGGAAGGAGAACACGTGGCGCAGGCTGCTCTCCCTGAGGCCGAGCGGTATGGGGTTGATCCCTGACCTTACCTCCCCCAGTTGTTGTAGGTGAGGGAGGAGGAGCTCAGCGGAAACAAAGGGCGGGACGTTTGAAATGATGACCCTCTGCGCGGTGGCCTCGAGAGGGTCCACCGGCAGGAACGTCCCGCCCACCGTGAGCCCCTTTTCAAGGGCCAGGGACACCGCCCGCTCCGACCCCAGGAAGAACACGGCCTTCCCAGACATCTTGGAGGCTGCGACAATGGCCGAGGGGCCGACTACCCCAGCCATCGCCCGCACGCACTCCTCGATGGTCATTGTGGGGTGAGTGTAGCTCTTGACCCCGTGTTTTTTCGTAATTAACCTAAATGGTGGCAGGGCAGCGGGTGGCGCAGGAGGGGCCGTGGAAGCGGTTGCCACCTGCGCATACGTCCTTGCTGGCCCTGCCACCGGCGTGGATGGGGTCGCCATCACGGGGTCCCTTTAAGGGCTACACCCACCCCAAAGTCACAGGCCTTAATGGTCTTAATTGGCCTCTTGTATAATGACTGAGCAGAGGAGCCCTTAATGAGGCACACCTCTCCCCTAGTTGGCAATTGGGGAGGGGCCTTGCTCCCTCTGCTCAGTTGTCTTAATTGTTTGTTTTTTTTTAAATTTGGAAGGAAAGGGTTCTCAGAGAGAGAGGGGAGAAACAGAGAGTAACGGAGAAAGAGAGAGGGGGGTGGGAAGGGGGGGGGCTGCGAGGGCAGGTCTCCCCTCGCAGCTGTGGGTGGGTGCACTCCCCAGATGGCAAAACACAAAAGTCTTTGGGGTGGTCTTCAGGTGGGGGGAGAAGATGTCTTCACCTGGGGTAGCTGGAGCCACCAGGCACTCCTAACGATCTTTAATTGGGTGATTGAGAAAAACAACAATCTTCAGCCTGGTAGCTCCAGCTATCCTAGGCTAGGCAAATGTGGGGGGTGGGGGGGGTTCCAATTGTGGGGGGGGCCTAGTTGTAAGCACGGCCCCCACGCACACTACCACACACACACACACACCCCCCGCGATGTTCCGGCCCTCAGTGGTCTTCTTTCCTCCCCCCACCGATACAACAAAGTCTGTTTGGGGAAATGCACCCACACCCACCTGTAGAATGTTGGGTCTCCCTCCTTCCACACTGGATGTTGTTGTGGTTTTTCCCCCTCTCTCCAACTCCTTGCAGAAATGATAAAGATGTTGAAAGTTTTCTGCTTTCTCCTCCTCTCCCTCTGGATAGAAGTTGGTGTGAAACCCCTTCCTTCCTTCTATTCCTGGGCTGGTCTCAGGGCTCCCCAGGCAGGAGCTCAAGTTGCTAGCTGCTTCCCTCACTGCTCACAGCTCCAACTGAGCAGGACACGCCTCTACTGCTGCACAATTGGTCCTTGTGCATGAAACTCTTTTTGGGAGTAAACAAAAAACATTAAACCATGCCCCCCCCGATCTGGGGGAAACACCAACCATTTACAAGGCTTTTTTTCCCCTTTTTTTTCCCTCCGTGCCCCCTATAAAAGGGGAGGGGGACACTAAAAGCACCGGCAATTAAAACAAAGGTCCTTGTGCATGAAACTCTTTTAGGAGTCTACCTGCAAAACATAAACAACATTAAACTGTGCCACCCGACCTGGGTGACACAGCAGACATTTTCAAGGCCCCCTTTTTTTTTGGTTTTTTTTTTTTTTTTTTTTTTTTTTTTTTTTTTTTTTTTTTTTGGGCGCTAAAATCAAATTTTTCCAGTGCCCCCTATAAAAGGAGAGGGGGACACTAAAAACACCGGCAATTAAAACAAGTTAAACTTTAAAACGTAAAATCAAATTAAAATTTGGTTGCCGGGCGTGATGATGCACTCCAGTCCCTCCGGTGCCCACCTCTCGCGGAAGGCCGCGAGCGTACCGGTGGACACCGCGTGCTCCATCTCCAAGGACACCCTGGACCGGATGTAAGAGCGGAAGAGAGGCAGGCAGTCAGGTTGAACGACCCCCTCGACCGCCCGCTGCCTGGACCGGCTGATGGCACCCTTGGCCGTGCCCAGGAGCAGTCCTACGAGGAGGCCTTCGGACCTACCCGCTCCCCTCCGCACAGGGTGCCCAAAGATCAGGAGAGTGGGACTGAAGTGCAGCCAGAATTTCAGGAGCAGCCCCTTCAAATAATAAAACAGGGGCTGCAACCTCGTGCATTCCATAAAAACATGGAACACGGACTCCTCCAGACCGCAGAAATTGCAGGCGGCCTGGGAGTCCGTGAACCGGCTTAAAAATTTGTTGCACGGCACTGCTCCGTGCACCACCCTCCAGGCCAAGTCCCCGATGAATAGTGGGAGGACCCCTGCGTAGAGGGCCTTCCATCGGGGACCCCCGCCTCCTCCGGACGGCAAGATGGTACGCCATGGCGTGTCCGGACGGCCGGCGAGGATGGCAAAGTTGAGGGTGTGCAGGAGCAGCCCGTACAGGAAACCCCTCCGCGCGGAACTGAAAGGCACGGAGGGGATTTCCCCGAGGCGGCTCAAGTTGTGAGGCGCCGGCCCCCGAGGGAGGTTCCGGGGTTTGGCGCCGATGAGGAATTCCGTCCGGACGGGGGTCAGTTCGGACGGGATCTCCCCACGTGCTTGAGCCTCCTCGATACACCTAACGGAGTCAGGGCCCAGAGCTGTTTTTAGCGACTCGATGGCATCGGCCGCGCGGCGGACGTTGGCAGAATTTAGGCGCCGCGCCAGCGTGACTGGCGCCATCCAGCCCGCTCCTCCGCCATCGAGCAGGTCCCTGACCCTGGTCACCTCACCAGCCACAGCCCTCTCTTCCGACCGCCACATGAAGCCTCGGCCGTGGAGGTACGGATTCCCGAGCAGTGGTTCCTGCAGGACGGCCGCCACTCCAGCCGGCGGAGAGCTGCGCTTGGTGGAGACTTTGTTCCAGACCCTGATGAGTTCCCTGTAAAAGACAGGCAGCTCCCGGAGGGCGGTCCTGGCACCCCCCAAGTTCACAAACAGGAGCTGCGTGTCATAATTGAGGTCGAGCTGCTGGCGGAAGAAATACCTCGCCAGAGCACACCACCTAGGAGGGGGCTCGACGTAAAGGTATCTCTGCAGGGTCTGAAGACGGAAAGTCGCGAGCTGGGCGCTGACGCACACCAACGACTGACCGCCCTCCTCAAGCGGGAGACTCAAGACCGCGACAGAGACCCAGTGCTTCCTGTTGTTCCAGAAGAAGTCCACCAGCTTCTTCTGTATCTTGGCGACAAACGCAGGGGGAGGGGTCAAAGTGACCAGCCGGTACCACAGCATTGCGGCCACCAGCTGGTTTATGACTAGCGCTCGACCCCTGTAGGACAGCACTCGGAGCAGTCCTGTCCAGCGCCCTAGGCGAGCGGCGACCTTGGCCTCCAGCTCCTGCCAGTTCGCCGGCCAGGCTTCCTCGTCGGGGCTAAGGTAGACTCCCAGATAGAGGAGATGGGTCGTGCTCCAGGCAAAAGGCCTGAGCTCCTCCGGCAGGGAGTCCACCCGCCACTGACCCACCAGGAGTCCGGAACATTTCTCCCAGTTGATCCTGGCGGAGGACGCGGCCGAGTAAATCTCCTGGCACTCACGCATCCTCCGCAGGTCAGCGGGATCCTCTACCGCGAGGAGCACGTCATCGGCGTAAGCCGAGAGGACGACCTCCACGCCCGGCCCTTGCAGAGCCAGTCCCGTCAACCTCGTCCGCAAGAGGCGCAGGAAAGGCTCCACGCAAACGGCGTATAACTGGCCGGACATGGGGCATCCCTGGCGTACCCCTCTCCTAAAGCGAAAGGGCGCCGTCAAGGACCCGTTAACCTTAATCAGACACTCCGCGGCGGCGTACAAAAGTCGGATCCGGGCGACGAAATGCGTCCCGAACCCGAAAGCGCGCAGAGTTCCGAGCAGATAGTCGTGATCCACCCTGTCGAACGCCTTCTCTTGGTCGAGGGATAGGAAGGCGACCGACAGACCAGCCTCCTGGGAGCAATGGATGAGGTCCCGGACCAGATGGATGTTGTCGTGGATTGTCCGGCCCGGGACCGTGTATGACTGGTCGGGGTGGATCATGTGGTCCAGCACGGCACCAAGGCGAGCAGACATCGCCCTGGCGAAGATTTTGTAGTCCGTGCTGAGGAGGGAGACCGGGCGCCAGTTCTTAAGGAGGCGGAGATCGCCCTTCTTAGGCAGCAGGACGATGACTGCCCTGCGCCAAGAGAGGGGCATCTCCCCGGTCGCCAGACTTTCCCCCAGGACCCGCGCGTAGTCGCCCCCCAGGACGTCCCAGAACGCCCTGTGGAACTCCACGGTCAGCCCGTCCAGCCCCGGGGATTTTCCCCTCGAGAGCCGGGCGAGGGCACCGGTCAGCTCCGCCAGGCTTAGCGGAGCTTCCAGATTTTCGGCGCCCTCCGGGCCGACCTTCGGCAGGTCCTCCCACAAAACTCTACGCGCTTCCTCGCTGGACGGATCCGGAGAGAACAGAGCCCCGTAATATTCACGGACCCTGTTGTTGACGCCCTCCGGATCCGAGACGAGAGAGCCGTCGTCGGCCAGCAGCGTCAAGAGCTGCTTACGGACACTCTGCCTTTTTTCCAGCGAGTAGAAGAAGGGGGAGCCGCGGTCCAGATCCCGCAGGAACCGGATCCGCGACCTCACGAACGCGCCTCGGGACCCGACGAGCTGCAGGTCCTTCAGCGCGGCCTTCTTCGCTTCGTACACCGTCCGCAGGGCCGGGTCCTGGACGACTTGACCGAGACGGGCTTCCAGGTCGAGCACCTCTTTTTCTAGGCGCCCGACTCTGGCCGCCCGCCTCTTGGTCGACCCCCTCGCGTACTCTTGACAGAAGACGCGGACGTGAGCCTTGCCCACGTCCCACCATAGCCTCAAGGAGGGGAAGCCCCCCTGCTTCCTTCTCCAGTCGGACCAGAATCGACGGAACGAGTCCTGGAACCGCACGTCCTCCAGCAGCCGGTTGTTAAAGTGCCAGTACGCGGACCCCGTCCTCGCGCGGAGCGAAGCGAGCTCCGCCCACACCAGGTGGTGGTCCGAGCACGGCACCGGCCGCATGGAGGCCGCCGGGACGCAGGAAACGTACGCCCGAGACACGTAAAGGCGGTCGACTCTAGACCATCCAACTCCAGGCCTCACCCAAGTAAAGGCGCTGGAGTCGGGGTGGAGATTTCGCCAGACGTCCACCAAGTCGAAGGACCCGACCAGGTCCCTCAACTTCTCCATCTCCATGCACTGCGGGGCACCGGAGCGGTCCCTCGCCTCGAGGGTGCAGTTAAAATCCCCCCCGAGGACAATGCAGTCGCCGACGTCGACGGAGCCAAGAAGAGCGGACACCTCTTCAAAGAAGCGCGTCTGCTGCGGGCCGGGATGAGGGGCGTACACGTTCACGAGATGGAGCGGCACGTCCCCCAGGCGAACCGTTACGTGCAGCAAGCGGCCTGGCACGGGCTCCTCGACCCCCAAGATCTCCGGCTGAAAATGCGGGCCCAGCAAGATGGCCACCCCACTTGAAATGGCGGTGAGGTGGCTCATGCGGACCTCTCCTTGCCATTCCAGGAGCCACGTGGCTTCGTCTCCCGGAACGGTGTGGGTTTCTTGCAGGAAGCACACCGCATATTTCCCCTCCCGCAGGAGCGAAAAATTGTCAAATCTACGGCGTGCCCCTCTGCCGCCGTTGATGTTGAGGCTGGCTATGGTTATCTTCATGGCAAAAGCATAGTGCAACCTCTACCTTAACCTATTGTGGGGGAGGGAGCGAAGTCTTTTGTTGAACTCCGCTCCCTCCGCAGCCCAGCGAGGAGTCCCTCGAGCTCGCGCAGCTCAAGGTGCTGCTCCTTTGTCAAGGGCCCGCCCGCGGCCAAGGTTTTAACGGCGGCGCGGACGGACCCCTTGATCAGCTCCGGCTCGGACCATTTTTCCAGGGCCAGTCGGGCTTGGTCGCGGCGACCCCGGCTCTGGGCCAAAATGTCCCGGAGTTCCTTTGCAGGAACGAGGAGGGCCTCAGCGGCGGCCGCGAGCAGATCCACCGCCTCCCTGGCGGTGGTCTCTAGGTCTTCACCCGCGTCCCCCACCGAGTCCCCGTCCTCCTCCGGGAGGTGGCCGCCAGCAGCCGGCCCATCGACCGCACAAGGTACGGCAAATGAACCGGCCGCTCCAACCGGCCCTGGCACTGCCCCGATCCCACCCCCAGGATCGTCGGCAGAGGAGTCCCCACTGGGCTCTTTTAAAAATGGTGCCGGGTCGGGAAATGACAGCGGAAGGGGTTCCCCCTCCGCCCCAGGAACCGGAGAACAAGGAGAGACCCGGCCATAGGAAATCCCCAGGCCCTCCAAGTGCTCCAGCTCCAAAGTAAGGGGCGAGGGTGGGTGTTCCTCCCCCTCCCCGCTGCCACCCCCCGGCCCAGCATCTACAGTATCATTAAAATCAATTGTTTCATTCTCTGCCGGGTCGAGCAAATCCCGGGGTAAGTTGTGTATTGGCTGGGCGGGCTCAGGTTCGGCCTTTTCGGCCCCGCCCGCCTCGGTCCCCGGGACGCTCGACCCGGCGGCTACGCATTCTTCCACTGGCCCCACGCCCCCCACGACAGGCAGATCTTCCACGCCCTCCCCAGGAGGCAGCGGCTGGGCAGCCTCGACTGCCTCACCCTCCCCGGGGAAAGACTCCTCGCGCCTGCAGCGCAATTTGGGGGCGCTGGTGGGGGACGCGGGACACGCGGCGGGCACCGCCTCCTCCGCGGAGGGATGTTGTTCCCCCTCCGCCTCATTGGGGCGGTGCCTCTTTTTGTTCCTGGGGGCGCGCGGAGTCAGGGAGACCTCCATGTCTGCCGAGGCCTCCCGCTCCGCCCCCCCCTTTTCCTTTTCTTGCCCGCGCCTGGGCCCCTCTGTGGTGTTATTCAAGGGCCCGGGCACGGGCTCGGGGCACCCCGCGCTCGCCGGTGACTGGGTTGGGCTGAGCGCGGTGGTCAGACTTTCCGGCGCACCGAGGGGACCCGCCTCTAGATGTTTTTCCTTCTTCCGCGCCTTCTTTCCGCTCGGACGCTCTCCCTCCCCCCCGCCGGAGGCCCTGAAAACAAAGGCCTCCGACGATGCCCGCGCACCCATGGCTCCCGGCACGCGGACGCAACTAGGGGGAGGGGTGGCGGCGGCGCCAGCTATGGCCGCCTTCGGTGGTTTGGCGGCCTTGGAGGCGGGGCAGTTCTTGCGAACGTGCCCCACCTCCCTGCAGGCATGGCACCGCACGCCGTCCGACGTCCAGAAGACGCGGTAGGCAGTCCCCTCGTGCACCACATTAAAGTGCCCTTCTGTCAGGTCCTCCCGCGCCAGCCGGACAAAGAGCTGGCGGCGGAAGGAGAACACGTGGCGCAGGCTGTTCTCCCTGAGGCCGAGCGGTATGGGGTTGATCCCCGACCTTACCTCCCCCAGTTGGTGTAGGTGAGGGAGGAGGAGCTCAGCGGAAACAAAGGGCGGGACGTTTGACACGATGACCCTCTGCGCGGTGGCCTCGAGAGGGTCCACCGGCAGGAACGTCCCGCCCACCGTGAGCCCCTTTTCAAGGGCCAGGGACACCGCCCGCTCCGACCCCAGGAAGAACACGGCCTTCCCAGACATCTTGGAGGCTGCGACAATGGCCGAGGGGCCGACTACCCCAGCCATCGCCCGCACGCACTCCTCGATGGTCATTGTGGGGTGAGTGTAGCTCTTGACCCCGTGTTTTTTCGTAATTAACCTAAATGGTGGCAGGGCAGCGGGTGGCGCAGGAGGGGCCGTGGAAGCGGTTGCCACCTGCGCATACGTCCTTGCTGGCCCTGCCACCGGCGTGGATGGGGTCGCCATCACGGGGTCCCTTTAAGGGCTACACCCACCCCAAAGTCACAGGCCTTAATGGTCTTAATTGGCCTCTTGTATAATGACTGAGCAGAGGAGCCCTTAATGAGGCACACCTCTCCCCTAGTTGGCAATTGGGGAGGGGCCTTGCTCCCTCTGCTCAGTTGTCTTAAATTGTTTGTTTTTTAAATTACATTTGGAAGGAAGGGCTCTCAGAGAGAGAGGGGAGAAACAGAGTAACAGAGAAAAGAGAGAGGGGGGTGGGAAGGGGGGGGGGCTGCGAGGGCAGGTCTCTCGTCGCAGCTGTGGGTGGGTGCACTCCCCAGATGGCAAAACACAAAAGTCTTTGAGGTGGTCTTCAGGTGGGGGGAGAAGATGTCTTCACCTGGGGTAGCTGGAGCCACCAGGCACTCCTAACGATCCTTAATTGGGTGATTAATGACAATCTTCAGCCTGGTAGCTCCAGCTATCCTAGGCTAGGCAAATGTGGGGGGTGGGGGGGGTTCCAATTGTGGGGGGGGCCTAGTTGTAAGCACGGCCCCCACGCACACTACCACACACACACACACACCCCCCGCGATGTTCCGGCCCTCAGTGGTCTTCTTTCCTCCCCCCACCGATACAACAAAGTCTGTTTGGGGAAATGCACCCACACCCACCTGTAGAATGTTGGGTCTCCCTCCTTCCACACTGGATGTTGTTGTGGTTTTTCCCCCTCTCTCCAACTCCTTGCAGAAATGATAAAGATGTTGAAAGTTTTCTGCTTTCTCCTCCTCTCCCTCTGGATAGAAGTTGGTGTGAAACCCCTTCCTTCCTTCTATTCCTGGGCTGGTCTCAGGGCTCCCCAGGCAGGAGCTCAAGTTGCTAGCTGCTTCCCTCACTGCTCACAGCTCCAACTGAGCAGGACACGCCTCTACTGCTGCACAATTGGTCCTTGTGCATGAAACTCTTTTAGAGTCTACCTGTGAAAACATAAAACAATAACGGTGCCACCCAACCTGGGTGACACTCCAGACATTTACAAGGCCCTTTTTTTCCCCCCCTTTTTTTTGTTTTTTTTTTGTGTTTTTCTTTTTTTTGGTTTTTTTTTTGGGCACTAAAATCACAATTTTTCCCCAGTGCCCCCTATAAAAGGGAAGGGGACACTAAAAGCACCGGCAATTAAAACAAATTAACTTTAAAACGTAAAATCAAATTAAAATTTGGTTGCCGGGTGTGATGATGCACTCCAGTCCCTCCGGTGCCCACCTCTCGCGGAAGGCCGCGAGCGTACCGGTGGACACCGCGTGCTCCATCTCCAAGGACACCCTGGACCGGATGTAAGAGCGGAAGAGAGGCAGGCAGTCAGGTTGAACGACCCCCTCGACCGCCCGCTGCCTGGACCGGCTGATGGCACCCTTGGCCGTGCCCAGGAGCAGTCCTACGAGGAGGCCTTCGGACCTACCCGCTCCCCTCCGCACAGGGTGCCCAAAGATCAGGAGGGTGGGACTGAAGTGCAGCCAGAATTTCAGGAGCAGCCCCTTCAAATAATGGAACAGGGGCTGCAACCTCGTGCACTCAATAAAAACATGGAACACGGACTCCTCCAGACCGCAGAAATTGCAGGCGGCCTGGGAGTCCGTGAACCGGCTTAAAAATTTGTTGCACGGCACTGCTCCGTGCACCACCCTCCAGGCCAAGTCCCCGATGAATAGTGGGAGGACCCCTGCGTAGAGTGCCCTCCATCGGGGACCCCCGCCTCCTCCGGACGGCAAGATGGTACGCCATGGCGTGTCCGGACGGCCGGCGAGGATGGCAAAGTTGAGGGTGTGCAGGAGCAGCCCGTACAGGAAACCCCTCCGCGCGGAACTGAAAGGCACGGAGGGGATTTCCCCGAGGCGGCTCAAGTTGTGAGGCGCCGGCCCCCGAGGGAGGTTCCGGGGTTTGGCGCCGATGAGGAATTCCGTCCGGACGGGGGTCAGTTCGGACGGGATCTCCCCACGTGCTTGAGCCTCCTCGATACACCTAACGGAGTCAGGGCCCAGAGCTGTTTTTAGCGACTCGATGGCATCGGCCGCGCGGCGGACGTTGGCAGAATTTAGGCGCCGCGCCAGCGTGACTGGCGCCATCCAGCCCGCTCCTCCGCCATCGAGCAGGTCCCTGACCCTGGTCACCTCACCAGCCACAGCCCTCTCTTCCGACCGCCACATGAAGCCTCGGCCGTGGAGGTACGGATTCCCGAGCAGCGGTTCCTGCAGGACGGCCGCCACTCCAGCCGGCGGAGAGCTGCGCTTGGTGGAGACTTTGTTCCAGACCCTGATGAGTTCCCTGTAAAAGACAGGCAGCTCCCGGAGGGCGGTCCTGGCACCCCCCAAGTTCACAAACAGGAGCTGCGTGTCATAATTGAGGTCGAGCTGCTGGCGGAAGAAATACCTCGCCAGAGCACACCACCTAGGAGGGGGCTCGACGTAAAGGTATCTCTGCAGGGTCTGAAGACGGAAAGTCGCGAGCTGGGCGCTGACGCACACCAACGACTGACCGCCCTCCTCAAGCGGGAGACTCAAGACCGCGACAGAGACCCAGTGCTTCCTGTTGTTCCAGAAGAAGTCCACCAGCTTCTTCTGTATCTTGGCGACAAACGCAGGGGGAGGGGTCAAAGTGACCAGCCGGTACCACAGCATTGCGGCCACCAGCTGGTTTATGACTAACGCTCGACCCCTGTAGGACAGCACTCGGAGCAGTCCTGTCCAGCGCCCTAGGCGAGCGGCGACCTTGGCCTCCAGCTCCTGCCAGTTCGCCGGCCAGGCTTCCTCGTCGGGGCTAAGGTAGACTCCCAGATAGAGGAGATGGGTCGTGCTCCAGGCAAAAGGCCTGAGCTCCTCCGGCAGGGAGTCCACCCGCCACTGACCCACCAGGAGTCCGGAACATTTCTCCCAGTTGATCCTGGCGGAGGACGCGGCCGAGTAAATCTCCTGGCACTCACGCATCCTCCGCAGGTCAGCGGGATCCTCTACCGCGAGGAGCACGTCATCGGCGTAAGCCGAGAGGACGACCTCCACGCCCGGCCCTTGCAGAGCCAGTCCCGTCAACCTCGTCCGCAAGAGGCGCAGGAAAGGCTCCACGCAAACGGAGTATAACTGGCCGGACATGGGGCATCCCTGGCGCACCCCTCTCCTAAAGCGAAGGGGCGCCGTCAAGGACCCGTTAACCTTAATCAGACACTCCGCGGCGGCGTACAAAAGTCGGATCCGGGCGACGAAATGCGTCCCGAACCCGAAAGCGCGCAGAGTTCCGAGCAGATAGTCGTGATCCACCCTGTCGAACGCCTTCTCTTGGTCGAGGGATAGGAAGGCGACCGACAGACCAGCCTCCTGGGAGCAATGGATGAGGTCCCGGACCAGATGGATGTTGTCGTGGATTGTCCGGCCCGGGACCGTGTATGACTGGTCGGGGTGGATCATGTGGTCCAGCACGGCACCAAGGCGAGCAGACATCGCCCTGGCGAAGATTTTGTAGTCCGTGCTGAGGAGGGAGACCGGGCGCCAGTTCTTAAGGAGGCGGAGATCGCCCTTCTTAGGCAGCAGGACGATGACTGCCCTGCGCCAAGAGAGGGGCATCTCCCCGGTCGCCAGACTTTCCCCCAGGACCCGCGCGTAGTCGCCCCCCAGGACGTCCCAGAACGCCCTGTGGAACTCCACGGTCAGCCCGTCCAGCCCCGGTGATTTTCCCCTCGAGAGCCGGGCGAGGGCACCGGTCAGCTCCGCCAGGCTTAACGGAGCTTCCAGATTTTCGGCGCCCTCCGGGCTGACCTTCGGCAGGTCCTCCCACAAAACTCTACGCGCTTCCTCGCTGGACGGATCCGGAGAGAACAGAGCCCCGTAATATTCACGGACCCTGTTGTTGACGCCCTCCGGATCCGAGACGAGAGAGCCGTCGTCGGCCAGCAGCGTCAAGAGCTGCTTACGGACACTCTGCCTTTTTTCCAGCGAGTAGAAGAAGGGGGAGCCGCGGTCCAGATCCCGCAGGAACCGGATCCGCGACCTCACGAACGCGCCTCGGGACCCGACGAGCTGCAGGTCCTTCAGCGCGGCCTTCTTCGCTTCGTACACCGTCCGCAGGGCCGGGTCCTGGACGACTTGACCGAGACGGGCTTCCAGGTCGAGCACCTCTTTTTCTAGGCGCCCGACTCTGGCCGCCCGCCTCTTGGTCGACCCCCTCGCGTACTCTTGACAGAAGACGCGGACGTGAGCCTTGCCCACGTCCCACCATAGCCTCAAGGAGGGGAAGCCCCCCTGCTTCCTTCTCCAGTCGGACCAGAATCGACGGAACGAGTCCTGGAAACGCACGTCCTCCAGCAGCCGGTTGTTAAAGTGCCAGTACGCGGACCCCGCCCTCGCGCGGAGCGAAGCGAGCTCCGCCCACACCAGGTGGTGGTCCGAACACGGCACCGGCCGCATGGAGGCCGCCGGGACGCAGGAAACGTACGCCCGAGACACGTAAAGGCGGTCGACTCTAGACCATCCAACTCCAGGCCTCACCCAAGTAAAGGCGCTGGAGTCGGGGTGGAGATTTCGCCAGACGTCCACCAAGTCGAAGGACCCGACCAGGTCCCTCAACTTCTCCATCGCCGTCATGCACTGCGGGGCACCGGAGCGGTCCCTCGCCTCGAGGGTGCAGTTAAAATCCCCCCCGAGGACAATGCAGTCGCCGACGTCGACGGAGCCAAGAAGAGCGGACACCTCTTCAAAGAAGCGCGTTTGCTGCGGGCCGGGATGAGGGGCGTACACGTTCACGAGATGGAGCGGCACGTCCCCCAGGCGAACCGTTACGTGCAGCAAGCGGCCTGGCATGGGCTCCTCGACCCCCAAGATCTCCGGCTGAAAATGCGGGCCCAGCAAGATGGCCACCCCACTAGAAATGGCGGTGAGGTGGCTCATGCGGACCTCTCCTTGCCATTCCAGGAGCCACGTGGCTTCGTCTCCCGGAACGGTGTGGGTTTCTTGCAGGAAGCACACCGCATATTTCCCCTCCCGCAGGAGCGAAAAATTGTCAAATCTACGGCGTGCCCCTCTGCCGCCGTTGATGTTGAGGCTGGCTATGGTTATCTTCATGACAAAAGCATAGTGCAACCTCTACCTTAACCTATTGTGGGGGAGGGAGCGGAGTCTTTTGTTGAACTCCGCTCCCTCCGCAGCCCAGCGAGGAGTCCCTCGAGCTCGCACAGCTCAAGGTGCTGCTCCTTTGTCAAGGGCCCACCCGCGGCCAAGGTTTTAACGGCGGCGCGGACGGACCCCTTGATCAGCTCCGGCTCGGACCATTTTTCCAGGGCCAGTCGGGCTTGGTCGCGGCGACCCCGGCTCTGGGCCAAAAAGTCCCGGAGTTCCTTTGCAGGAACGAGGAGGGCCTCAGCGGCGGCCGCGAGCAGATCCACCGCCTCACTGGCGGTGGTCTCTAGGTCTTCACCCGCGTCCCCCACCGAGTCCCCGTCCTCCTCCGGGAGGTGGCCGCCAGCAGCCGGCCCATCGACCGCACAAGGTACGGCAAATGAACCGGCCGCTCCAACCGGCCCTGGCACTGCCCCGATCCCACCCCCAGGATCGTCGGCAGAGGAGTCCCCACTGGGCTCTTTTAAAAATGGTGCTGGGTCGGGAAATGACAGCGGAAGGGGTTCCCCCTCCGCCCCAGGAACCGGAGAACAAGGAGAGACCCGGCCATAGGAAATCCCCAGGCCCTCCAAGTGCTCCAGCTCCAAAGTAAGGGGCGAGGGTGGGTGTTCCTCCCCCTCCCCGCTGCCACCCCCCGGCCCAGCATCTACAGTGTCATAATTATTTAATTGTTTTTCTGCCGGGTCGAGCGACTCCCGGGGGAAGTTGGGTAATAGCTGGGCGGGCTCAGGTTCGGCCTTTTCGGCCTCGCCCGCCTCAGTCCCCGGGACGCCCGGCCCGGCGGCTACGCATTCCTCCGCGGTCCCCACGCCCCCCACGACAGGCAGATCTTCCACTCCATCCCCGGGAGGCAGAGGCTGGGCAGCCTCAACTGTCTCACCCTCCCCGGGGAAAGACTCCTCGCGCCTGCAGCGCAATTTGGGGGCGCTGGTGGGGGACGCGGGACACGCGGCGGGCACCGCCTCCTCCGCGGAGGGATGTTGTTCCCCCTCCGCCTCATTGGGGCGGTGCCTCTTTTTGTTCCTGGGGGCGCGCGGAGTCAGGGAGACCTCCATGTCTGCCGAGGCCTCCCGCTCCGCCCCCCCCTTTTCCTTTTCTTGCCCGCGCCTGGGCCCCTCTGTGGTGGTATTCAAGGGCCCGGGCACGGGCTCGGGGCACCCCGCGCTCGCCGGTGACTGGGTTGGGCTGAGCGCGGTGGTCAGACTTTCCGGCGCACCGAGGGGACCCGCCTCTAGATGTTTCTCCTTCTTCCGCGCCTTCTTTCCGCTCGGACGCTCTCCCTCCCCCCCGCCGGAGGCCCTGAAAACAAAGGCCTCCGACGATGCCCGCGCACCCATGGCTCCCGGCACGCGGACGCAACTAGGGGGAGGGGTGGCGGCAGCGCCAGCCTTGGCCGCCTTCGGTGGTTTGGCGGCCTTGGAGGCGGGGCAGTTCTTGCGAACATGCCCCACCTCCCTGCAGGCATGGCACCGCACGCCGTCCGACGTCCAGAAGACGCGGTAGGCAGTCCCCTCGTGCACCACATTAAAATCTCCCTCCGTCGTGTCCTCCCGCGCCAGCCGGACAAAGAGCTGGCGGCGGAAGGAGAACACGTGGCGCAGGCTGCTCTCCCTGAGGCCGAGCGGTATGGGGTTGATCCCTGACCTTACCTCCCCCAGTTGTTGTAGGTGAGGGAGGAGGAGCTCAGCGGAAACAAAGGGCGGGACGTTTGAAATGATGACCCTCTGCGCGGTGGCCTCGAGAGGGTCCACCGGCAGGAACGTCCCGCCCACCGTGAGCCCCTTTTCAAGGGCCAGGGACACCGCCCGCTCCGACCCCAGGAAGAACACGGCCTTCCCAGACATCTTGGAGGCTGCGACAATGGCCGAGGGGCCGACTACCCCAGCCATCGCCCGCACGCACTCCTCGATGGTCATTGTGGGGTGAGTGTAGCTCTTGACCCCGTGTTTTTTCGTAATTAACCTAAATGGTGGCAGGGCAGCGGGTGGCGCAGGAGGGGCCGTGGAAGCGGTTGCCACCTGCGCATACGTCCTTGCTGGCCCTGCCACCGGCGTGGATGGGGTCGCCATCACGGGGTCCCTTTAAGGGCTACACCCACCCCAAAGTCACAGGCCTTAATGGTCTTAATTGGCCTCTTGTATAATGACTGAGCAGAGGAGCCCTTAATGAGGCACACCTCTCCCCTAGTTGGCAATTGGGGAGGGGCCTTGCTCCCTCTGCTCAGTTGTCTTAATTGTTTGTTTTTTTTTAAATTTGGAAGGAAAGGGTTCTCAGAGAGAGAGGGGAGAAACAGAGAGTAACGGAGAAAGAGAGAGGGGGGTGGGAAGGGGGGGGGCTGCGAGGGCAGGTCTCCCCTCGCAGCTGTGGGTGGGTGCACTCCCCAGATGGCAAAACACAAAAGTCTTTGGGGTGGTCTTCAGGTGGGGGGAGAAGATGTCTTCACCTGGGGTAGCTGGAGCCACCAGGCACTCCTAACGATCTTTAATTGGGTGATTGAGAAAAACAACAATCTTCAGCCTGGTAGCTCCAGCTATCCTAGGCTAGGCAAATGTGGGGGGTGGGGGGGGTTCCAATTGTGGGGGGGGCCTAGTTGTAAGCACGGCCCCCACGCACACTACCACACACACACACACACCCCCCGCGATGTTCCGGCCCTCAGTGGTCTTCTTTCCTCCCCCCACCGATACAACAAAGTCTGTTTGGGGAAATGCACCCACACCCACCTGTAGAATGTTGGGTCTCCCTCCTTCCACACTGGATGTTGTTGTGGTTTTTCCCCCTCTCTCCAACTCCTTGCAGAAATGATAAAGATGTTGAAAGTTTTCTGCTTTCTCCTCCTCTCCCTCTGGATAGAAGTTGGTGTGAAACCCCTTCCTTCCTTCTATTCCTGGGCTGGTCTCAGGGCTCCCCAGGCAGGAGCTCAAGTTGCTAGCTGCTTCCCTCACTGCTCACAGCTCCAACTGAGCAGGACACGCCTCTACTGCTGCACAATTGGTCCTTGTGCATGAAACTCTTTTAGAGTCTACCTGTGAAAACATAAAACAATAACGGTGCCACCCAACCTGGGTGACACTCCAGACATTTACAAGGCCCTTTTTTTCCCCCCCTTTTTTTTTTTTTTTTGTTTTTTTTTTGTGTTTTTCTTTTTTTTGGTTTTTTTTTGGGCACTAAAATCACAATTTTCCCTAGTGCCCCCTATAAAAGGGAAGGGGGACACTAAAATCACCGGCAATTAAAACAAATTAAACTTAAAAAACGTAAAATCAAATTAAAATTTGGTTGCCGGGCGTGATGATGCACTCCAGTCCCTCCGGTGCCCACCTCTCGCGGAAGGCCGCGAGCGTACCGGTGGACACCGCGTGCTCCATCTCCAAGGACACCCTGGACCGGATGTAAGAGCGGAAGAGAGGCAGGCAGTCAGGTTGAACGACCCCCTCGACCGCCCGCTGCCTGGACCGGCTGATGGCACCCTTGGCCGTGCCCAGGAGCAGTCCTACGAGGAGGCCTTCGGACCTACCCGCTCCCCTCCGCACAGGGTGCCCAAAGATCAGGAGAGTGGGACTGAAGTGCAGCCAGAATTTCAGGAGCAGCCCCTTCAAATAATGGAACAGGGGCTGCAACCTTGTGCACTCCATAAAAACATGGAACACGGACTCCTCCAGACCGCAGAAATTGCAGGCGGCCTGGGAGTCCGTGAACCGGCTTAAAAATTTGTTGCACGGCACTGCTCCGTGCACCACCCTCCAGGCCAAGTCCCCGATGAATAGTGGGAGGACCCCTGCGTAGAGTGCCCTCCATCGGGGACCCCCGCCTCCTCCGGACGGCAAGATGGTACGCCATGGCGTGTCTGGACGGCCGGCGAGGATGGCAAAGTTGAGGGTGTGCAGGAGCAGCCCGTACAGGAAACCCCTCCGCGCGGAACTGAAAGGCACGGAGGGGATTTCCCCGAGGCGGCTCAAGTTGTGAGGCGCCGGCCCCCGAGGGAGGTTCCGGGGTTTGGCGCCGATGAGGAATTCCGTCCGGACGGGGGTCAGTTCGGACGGGATCTCCCCACGTGCTTGAGCCTCCTCGATACACCTAACGGAGTCAGGGCCCAGAGCTGTTTTTAGCGACTCGATGGCATCGGCCGCGCGGCGGACGTTGGCAGAATTTAGGCGCCGCGCCAGCGTGACTGGCGCCATCCAGCCCGCTCCTCCGCCATCGAGCAGGTCCCTGACCCTGGTCACCTCACCAGCCACAGCCCTCTCTTCCGACCGCCACATGAAGCCTCGGCCGTGGAGGTACGGATTCCCGAGCAGCGGTTCCTGCAGGACGGCCGCCACTCCAGCCGGCGGAGAGCTGCGCTTGGTGGAGACTTTGTTCCAGACCCTGATGAGTTCCCTGTAAAAGACAGGCAGCTCCCGGAGGGCGGTCCTGGCACCCCCCAAGTTCACAAACAGGAGCTGCGTGTCATAATTGAGGTCGAGCTGCTGGCGGAAGAAATACCTCGCCAGAGCACACCACCTAGGAGGGGGCTCGACGTAAAGGTATCTCTGCAGGGTCTGAAGACGGAAAGTCGCGAGCTGGGCGCTGACGCACACCAACGACTGACCGCCCTCCTCAAGCGGGAGACTCAAGACCGCGACAGAGACCCAGTGCTTCCTGTTGTTCCAGAAGAAGTCCACCAGCTTCTTCTGTATCTTGGCGACAAACGCAGGGGGAGGGGTCAAAGTGACCAGCCGGTACCACAGCATTGCGGCCACCAGCTGGTTTATGACTAGCGCTCGACCCCTGTAGGACAGCACTCGGAGCAGTCCTGTCCAGCGCCCTAGGCGAGCGGCGACCTTGGCCTCCAGCTCCTGCCAGTTCGCCGGCCAGGCTTCCTCGTCGGGGCTAAGGTAGACTCCCAGATAGAGGAGATGGGTCGTGCTCCAGGAAAAAGGCCTGAGCTCCTCCGGCAGGGAGTCCACCCGCCACTGACCCACCAGGAGTCCGGAACATTTCTCCCAGTTGATCCTGGCGGAGGACGCGGCCGAGTAAATCTCCTGGCACTCACGCATCCTCCGCAGGTCAGCGGGATCCTCTACCGCGAGGAGCACGTCATCGGCGTAAGCCGAGAGGACGACCTCCACGCCCGGCCCTTGCAGAGCCAGTCCCGTCAACCTCGTCCGCAAGAGGCGCAGGAAAGGCTCCACGCAAACGGCGTATAACTGGCCGGACATGGGGCATCCCTGGCGCACCCCTCTCCTAAAGCGAAGGGGCGCCGTCAAGGACCCGTTAACCTTAATCAGACACTCCGCGGCGGCGTACAAAAGTCGGATCCGGGCGACGAAATGCGTCCCGAACCCGAAAGCGCGCAGAGTTCCGAGCAGATAGTCGTGATCCACCCTGTCGAACGCCTTCTCTTGGTCGAGGGATAGGAAGGCGACCGACAGACCAGCCTCCTGGGAGCAATGGATGAGGTCCCGGACCAGATGGATGTTGTCGTGGATCGTCCGGCCCGGGACCGTGTATGACTGGTCGGGGTGGATCATGTGGTCCAGCACGGCACCAAGGCGAGCAGACATCGCCCTGGCGAAGATTTTGTAGTCCGTGCTGAGGAGGGAGACCGGGCGCCAGTTCTTAAGGAGGCGGAGATCGCCCTTCTTAGGCAGCAGGACGATGACTGCCCTGCGCCAAGAGAGGGGCATCTCCCCGGTCGCCAGACTTTCCCCCAGGACCCGCGCGTAGTCGCCCCCCAGGACGTCCCAGAACGCCCTGTGGAACTCCACGGTCAGCCCGTCCAGCCCCGGGGATTTTCCCCTCGAGAGCCGGGCGAGGGCACCGGTCAGCTCCGCCAGGCTTAGCGGAGCTTCCAGATTTTCGGCGCCCTCCGGGCCGACCTTCGGCAGGTCCTCCCACAAAACTCTACGCGCTTCCTCGCTGGACGGATCCGGAGAGAACAGAGCCCCGTAATAATCACGGACCCTGTTGTTGACGCCCTCCGGATCCGAGACGAGAGAGCCGTCGTCGGCCAGCAGCGTCAAGAGCTGCTTACGGACACTCTGCCTTTTTTCCAGCGAGTAGAAGAAGGGGGAGCCGCGGTCCAGATCCCGCAGGAACCGGATCCGCGACCTCACGAACGCGCCTCGGGACCCGACGAGCTGCAGGTCCTTCAGCGCGGCCTTCTTCGCTTCGTACACCGTCCGCAGGGCCGGGCCCTGGACGACTTGACCGAGACGGCCTTCCAGGTCGAGCACCTCTTTTTCTAGGCGCCCGACTCTGGCCGCCCGCCTCTTGGTCGACCCCCTCGCGTACTCTTGACAGAAGACGCGGACGTGAGCCTTGCCCACGTCCCACCATAGCCTCAAGGAGGGGAAGCCCCCCTGCTTCCTTCTCCAGTCGGACCAGAATCGACGGAACGAGTCCTGGAACCGCACGTCCTCCAGCAGCCGGTTGTTAAAGTGCCAGTACGCGGACCCCGCCCTCGCGCGGAGCGAAGCGAGCTCCGCCCACACCAGGTGGTGGTCCGAACACGGCACCGGCCGCATGGAGGCCGCCGGGACGCAGGAAACGTACGCCCGAGACACGTAAAGGCGGTCGACTCTAGACCATCCAACTCCAGGCCTCACCCAAGTAAAGGCGCTGGAGTCGGGGTGGAGATTTCGCCAGACGTCCACCAAGTCGAAGGACCCGACCAGGTCCCTCAACTTCTCCATCGCCGTCATGCACTGCGGGGCACCGGAGCGGTCCCTCGCCTCGAGGGTGCAGTTAAAATCCCCCCCGAGGACAATGCAGTCGCCGACGTCGACGGAGCCAAGAAGAGCGGACACCTCTTCAAAGAAGCGCGTTTGCTGCGGGCCGGGATGAGGGGCGTACACATTCACGAGATGGAGCGGCACGTCCCCCAGGCGAACCGTTACGTGCAGCAAGCGGCCTGGCACGGGCTCCTCGACCCCCAAGATCTCCGGCTGAAAATGCGGGCCCAGCAAGATGGCCACCCCACTAGAAATGGCGGTGAGGTGGCTCATGCGGACCTCTCCTTGCCATTCCAGGAGCCACGTGGCTTCGTCTCCCGGAACGGTGTGGGTTTCTTGCAGGAAGCACACCGCATATTTCCCCTCCCGCAGGAGCGAAAAATTGTCAAATCTACGGCGTGCCCCTCTGCCGCCGTTGATGTTGAGGCTGGCTATGGTTATCTTCATGGCAAAAGCATAGTGCAACCTCTACCTTAACCTATTGTGGGGGAGGGAGCGGAGTCTTTTGTTGAACTCCGCTCCCTCCGCAGCCCAGCGAGGAGTCCCTCGAGCTCGCGCAGCTCAAGGTGCTGCTCCTTTGTCAAGGGCCCGCCCGCGGCCAAGGTTTTAACGGCGGCGCGGACGGACCCCTTGATCAGCTCCGGCTCGGACCATTTTTCCAGGGCCAGTCGGGCTTGGTCGCGGCGACCCCGGCTCTGGGCCAAAAAGTCCCGGAGTTCCTTTGCAGGAACGAGGAGGGCCTCAGCGGCGGCCGCGAGCAGATCCACCGCCTCCCTGGCGGTGGTCTCTAGGTCTTCACCCGCGTCCCCCACCGAGTCCCCGTCCTCCTCCGGGAGGTGGCCGCCAGCAGCCGGCCCATCGACCGCACAAGGTACGGCAAATGAACCGGCCGCTCCAACCGGCCCTGGCACTGCCCCGATCCCACCCCCAGGATCGTCGGCAGAGGAGTCCCCACTGGGCTCTTTTAAAAATGGTGCTGGGTCGGGAAATGACAGCGGAAGGGGTTCCCCCTCCGCCCCAGGAACCGGAGAACAAGGAGAGACCCGGCCATAGGAAATCCCCAGGCCCTCCAAGTGCTCCAGCTCCAAAGTAAGGGGCGAGGGTGGGTGTTCCTCCCCCTCCCCGCTGCCACCCCCCGGCCCAGCATCTACAGTGTCATAATTATTAAATTGTTTTTCTGCCGGGTCGAGCGACTCCCGGGGGAAGTTGGATAATAGCTGGGCGGGCTCAGGTTCGGCCTTTTCGGCTTCGCCCGCCTCAGTCCCCGGGACGCCCGGCCCGGCGGCTACGCATTCCTCCGCGGTCCCCACGCCCCCCACGACAGGCAGATCTTCCACTCCATCCCCGGGAGGCAGAGGCTGGGCAGCCTCAACTGTCTCACCCTCCCCGGGGAAAGACTCCTCGCGCCTGCAGCGCAATTTGGGGGCGCTGGTGGGGGACGCGGGACACGCGGCGGGCACCGCCTCCTCCGCGGAGGGATGTTGTTCCCCCTCCGCCTCATTGGGGCGGTGCCTCTTTTTGTTCCTGGGGGCGCGCGGAGTCAGGGAGACCTCCATGTCTGCCGAGGCCTCCCGCTCCGCCCCCCCCTTTTCCTTTTCTTGCCCGCGCCTGGGCCCCTCTGTGGTGGTATTCAAGGGCCCGGGCACGGGCTCGGGGCACCCCGCGCTCGCCGGTGACTGGGTTGGGCTGAGCGCGGTGGTCAGACTTTCCGGCGCACTGAGGGGACCCGCCTCGAGATGTTTCGCCTTCTTCCGCGCCTTCTTTCCGGTCGAACGCTCTCCCTCCCCCCCGCCGGAGGCCCTGAAAACAAAGGCCTCCGACGATGCCCGCGCACCCATGGCTCCCGGCACGCGGACGCAACTAGGGGGAGGGGTGGCGGCGGTGCCAGCCTTGGCCGCCTTCGGTGGTTTGGCGGCCTTGGAGGCGGGGCAGTTCTTACGAACATGCCCCACCTCCCTACAGGCATGGCACCGCACGCCGTCCGACGTCCAGAAGACGCGGTAGGCAGTCCCCTCGTGCACCACATTAAAGTTCCCCTCCGTCGTCTCCTCCCGCGCCAGCCGGACAAAGAGCTGGCGGCGGAAGGAGAACACGTGGCGCAGGCTGCTCTCCCTGAGGCCGAGCGGTATGGGGTTGATCCCCGACCTTACCTCCCCCAGTTGGTGTAGGTGAGGGAGGAGGAGCTCAGCGGGAACAAAGGGCGGGACGTTTGAAATGATGACCCTCTGCGCGGTGGCCTCGAGAGGGTCCACCGGCAGGAACGTCCCGCCCACCGTGAGCCCCTTTTCAAGGGCCAGGGACACCGCCCGCTCCGACCCCAGGAAGAACACGGCCTTCCCAGACATCTTGGAGGCTGCGACAATGGCCGAGGGGCCGACTACCCCAGCCATCGCCCGCACGCACTCCTCAATGCTCATTGTGGGGTGAGTGTAGCTCTTGACCCCGTGTTTTTTGGTTATAAGTCTGAACGGTGGCAGGGCAGCGGGTGGCGCAGGAGGTGCTGTGGAAGCGGTTGCCACCTGCGCATACGTCCTTGCTGGCCCTGCCACCGGCGTGGATGGGGTCGCCATCACGGGGTCCCTTTAAGGGCTACACCCACCCCAAAGTCACAGGCCTTAATGGTCTTAATTGGCCTCTTGTAGATTGACTGAGCAGAGGAGCCCTTAACGAGGCACCTCTCCCCTCGTTGACAATTGGGGAGAGGCCTTGCTCCCTCTGCTCAGTTGTCTTAATTGGGTTTTTTTTTATTAATTTGGAAGGAAAGGGTTCTCAGAGAGAGAGGGGAGAAACAGAGGGTAACGGAGAAAGAGAGAGGGGGGTGGGAAGGGGGGGGGGGCTGCGAGGGCAGGTCTCCCCTCGCAGCTGTGGGTGGGTGCACTCCCCAGATGGCAAAACACAAAAGTCTTTGGGGTGGTCTTCAGGTGGGGGGAGAAGATGTCTTCACCTGGGGTAGCTGGAGCCACCAGGCACTCCTAACGATCTTTAATTGGGTGATTGAGAAAAACAACAATCTTCAGCCTGGTAGCTCCAGCTATCCTAGGCTAGGCAAATGTGGGGGGTGGGGGGGGTTCCAATTGTGGGGGGGGCCTAGTTGTAAGCACGGCCCCCACGCACACTACCACACACACACACACACCCCCCGCGATGTTCCGGCCCTCAGTGGTCTTCTTTCCTCCCCCCACCGATACAACAAAGTCTGTTTGGGGAAATGCACCCACACCCACCTGTAGAATGTTGGGTCTCCCTCCTTCCACACTGGATGTTGTTGTGGTTTTTCCCCCTCTCTCCAACTCCTTGCAGAAATGATAAAGATGTTGAAAGTTTTCTGCTTTCTCCTCCTCTCCCTCTGGATAGAAGTTGGTGTGAAACCCCTTCCTTCCTTCTATTCCTGGGCTGGTCTCAGGGCTCCCCAGGCAGGAGCTCAAGTTGCTAGCTGCTTCCCTCACTGCTCACAGCTCCAACTGAGCAGGACACGCCTCTACTGCTGCACAATTGGTCCTTGTGCATGAAACTCTTTTGAGTTTATCTGTGAAAACATAAAAACATTAAACGGTGCCACCCGACCTGGGTGACACTCCAGACATTTACAAGGCCCATTTTTTTTTTTCCCCCTTTTTTGTGTTTTTTTTTGTGTTTTTTTCTTTTTTTTTTTGTTTTTTTTTTGGGCACTAAAATCACAATTTTTCCCCAGTGCCCCCTATAAAAGGGAAGGGGACACTAAAAGCACCGGCAATTAAAACAAATTAACTTTAAAACGTAAAATCAAATTAAAATTTGGTTGCCGGGCGTGATGATGCACTCCAGTCCCTCCGGTGCCCACCTCTCGCGGAAGGCCGCGAGCGTACCGGTGGACACCGCGTGCTCCATCTCCAAGGACACCCTGGACCGGATGTAAGAGCGGAAGAGAGGCAGGCAGTCAGGTTGAACGACCCCCTCGACCGCCCGCTGCCTGGACCGGCTGATGGCACCCTTGGCCGTGCCCAGGAGCAGTCCTACGAGGAGGCCTTCGGACCTACCCGCTCCCCTCCGCACAGGGTGCCCAAAGATCAGGAGAGTGGGACTGAAGTGCAGCCAGAATTTCAGGAGCAGCCCCTTCAAATAATGGAACAGGGGCTGCAACCTGGTGCATTCAATAAAAACATGGAACACGGACTCCTCCAGACCGCAGAAATTGCAGGCGGCCTGGGAGTCCGTGAACCGGCTTAAAAATTTGTTGCACGGCACTGCTCCGTGCACCACCCTCCAGGCCAAGTCCCCGATGAATAGTGGGAGGACCCCTGCGTAGAGTGCCCTCCATCGGGGACCCCCGCCTCCTCCGGACGGCAAGATGGTACGCCATGGCGTGTCCGGACGGCCGGCGAGGATGGCAAAGTTGAGGGTGTGCAGGAGCAGCCCGTACAGGAAACCCCTCCGCGCGGAACTGAAAGGCACGGAGGGGATTTCCCCGAGGCGGCTCAAGTTGTGAGGCGCCGGCCCCCGAGGGAGGTTCCGGGGTTTGGCGCCGATGAGGAATTCCGTCCGGACGGGGGTCAGTTCGGACGGGATCTCCCCACGTGCTTGAGCCTCCTCGATACACCTAACGGAGTCAGGGCCCAGAGCTGTTTTTAGCGACTCGATGGCATCGGCCGCGCGGCGGACGTTGGCAGAATTTAGGCGCCGCGCCAGCGTGACTGGCGCCATCCAGCCCGCTCCTCCGCCATCGAGCAGGTCCCTGACCCTGGTCACCTCACCAGCCACAGCCCTCTCTTCCGACCGCCACATGAAGCCTCGGCCGTGGAGGTACGGATTCCCGAGCAGCGGCTCCTGCAGGACGGCCGCCACTCCAGCCGGCGGAGAGCTGCGCTTGGTGGAGACTTTGTTCCAGACCCTGATGAGTTCCCTGTAAAAGACAGGCAGCTCCCGGAGGGCGGTCCTGGCACCCCCCAAGTTCACAAACAGGAGCTGCGTGTCATAATTGAGGTCGAGCTGCTGGCGGAAGAAATACCTCGCCAGAGCACACCACCTAGGAGGGGGCTCGACGTAAAGGTATCTCTGCAGGGTCTGAAGACGGAAAGTTGCGAGCTGGGCGCTGACGCACACCAACGACTGACCGCCCTCCTCAAGCGGGAGACTCAAGACCGCGGCAGAGACCCAGTGCTTCCTGTTGTTCCAGAAGAAGTCCACCAGCTTCTTCTGTATCTTGGCGACAAACGCAGGGGGAGGGGTCAAAGTGACCAGCCGGTACCACAGCATTGCGGCCACCAGCTGGTTTATGACTAGCGCTCGACCCCTGTAGGACAGCACTCGGAGCAGTCCTGTCCAGCGCCCTAGGCGAGCGGCGACCTTGGCCTCCAGCTCCTGCCAGTTCGCCGGCCAGGCTTCCTCGTCGGGGCTAAGGTAGACTCCCAGATAGAGGAGATGGGTCGTGCTCCAGGCAAAAGGCCTGAGCTCCTCCGGCAGGGAGTCCACCCGCCACTGACCCACCAGGAGTCCGGAACATTTCTCCCAGTTGATCCTGGCGGAGGACGCGGCCGAGTAAATCTCCTGGCACTCACGCATCCTCCGCAGGTCAGCGGGATCCTCTACCGCGAGGAGCACGTCATCGGCGTAAGCCGAGAGGACGACCTCCACGCCCGGCCCTTGCAGAGCCAGTCCCGTCAACCTCGTCCGCAAGAGGCGCAGGAAAGGCTCCACGCAAACGGCGTATAACTGGCCGGACATGGGGCATCCCTGGCGCACCCCTCTCCTAAAGCGAAGGGGCGCCGTCAAGGACTCGTTAACCTTAATCAGACACTCCGCGGCGGCGTACAAAAGTCGGATCCGGGCGACGAAATGCGTCCCGAACCCGAAAGCGCGCAGAGTTCCGAGCAGATAGTCGTGATCCACCCTGTCGAACGCCTTCTCTTGGTCGAGGGATAGGAAGGCGACCGACAGACCAGCCTCCTGGGAACAATGGATGAGGTCCCGGACCAGATGGATGTTGTCGTGGATTGTCCGGCCCGGGACCGTGTATGACTGGTCGGGGTGGATCATGTGGTCCAGCACGGCACCAAGGCGAGCAGACATCGCCCTGGCGAAGATTTTGTAGTCCGTGCTGAGGAGGGAGACCGGGCGCCAGTTCTTAAGGAGGCGGAGATCGCCCTTCTTAGGCAGCAGGACGATGACTGCCCTGCGCCAAGAGAGGGGCATCTCCCCGGTCGCCAGACTTTCCCCCAGGACCCGCGCGTAGTCGCTCCCCAGGACGTCCCAGAACGCCCTGTGGAACTCCACGGTCAGCCCGTCCAGCCCCGGGGATTTTCCCCTCGAGAGCCGGGCGAGGGCACCGGTCAGCTCCGCCAGGCTTAGCGGAGCTTCCAGATTTTCGGCGCCCTCCGGGCCGACCTTCGGCAGGTCCTCCCACAAAACTCTACGCGCTTCCTCGCTGGACGGATCCGGAGAGAACAGAGCCCCGTAATATTCTCGGACCCTGTTGTTGACGCCCTCCGGATCCGAGACGAGAGAGCCGTCGTCGGCCAGCAGCGTCAAGAGCTGCTTACGGACACTCTGCCTTTTTTCCAGCGAGTAGAAGAAGGGGGAGCCGCGGTCCAGATCCCGCAGGAACCGGATCCGCGACCTCACGAACGCGCCTCGGGACCCGACGAGCTGCAGGTCCTTCAGCGCGGCCTTCTTCGCTTCGTACACCGTCCGCAGGGCCGGGTCCTGGACGACTTGACCGAGACGGGCTTCCAGGTCGAGCACCTCTTTTTCTAGGCGCCCGACTCTGGCCGCCCGCCTCTTGGTCGACCCCCTCGCGTACTCTTGACAGAAGACGCGGACGTGAGCCTTGCCCACGTCCCACCATAGCCTCAAGGAGGGGAAGCCCCCCTGCTTCCTTCTCCAGTCGGACCAGAATCGACGGAACGAGTCCTGGAACCGCACGTCCTCCAGCAGCCGGTTGTTAAAGTGCCAGTACGCGGACCCCGTCCTCGCGCGGAGCGAAGCGAGCTCCGCCCACACCAGGTGGTGGTCCGAACACGGCACCGGCCGCATGGAGGCCGCCGGGACGCAGGAAACGTACGCCCGAGACACGTAAAGGCGGTCGACTCTAGACCATCCAACTCCAGGCCTCACCCAAGTAAAGGCGCTGGAGTCGGGGTGGAGATTTCGCCAGACGTCCACCAAGTCGAAGGACCCGACCAGGTCCCTCAACTTCTCCATCGCCGTCATGCACTGCGGGGCACCGGAGCGGTCCCTCGCCTCGAGGGTGCAGTTAAAATCCCCCCCGAGGACAATGCAGTCGCCGACGTCGACGGAGCCAAGAAGAGCGGACACCTCTTCAAAGAAGCGCGTTTGCTGCGGGCCGGGATGAGGGGCGTACACGTTCACGAGATGGAGCGGCACGTCCCCCAGGCGAACCGTTACGTGCAGCAAGCGGCCTGGCACGGGCTCCTCGACCCCCAAGATCTCCGGCTGAAAATGCGGGCCCAGCAAGATGGCCACCCCACTAGAAATGGCGGTGAGGTGGCTCATGCGGACCTCTCCTTGCCATTCCAGGAGCCACGTGGCTTCGTCTCCCGGAACGGTGTGGGTTTCTTGCAGGAAGCACACCGCATATTTCCCCTCCCGCAGGAGCGAAAAATTGTCAAATCTACGGCGTGCCCCTCTGCCGCCGTTGATGTTGAGGCTGGCTATGGTTATCTTCATGACAAAAGCATAGTGCAACCTCTACCTTAACCTATTGTGGGGGAGGGAGCGGAGTCTTTTGTTGAACTCCGCTCCCTCCGCAGCCCAGCGAGGAGTCCCTCGAGCTCGCGCAGCTCAAGGTGCTGCTCCTTTGTCAAGGGCCCGCCCGCGGCCAAGGTTTTAACGGCGGCGCGGACGGACCCCTTGATCAGCTCCGGCTCGGACCATTTTTCCAGGGCCAGTCGGGCTTGGTCGCGGCGACCCCGGCTCTGGGCCAAAAAGTCCCGGAGTTCCTTTGCAGGAACGAGGAGGGCCTCAGCGGCGGCCGCGAGCAGATCCACCGCCTCCCTGGCGGTGGTCTCTAGGTCTTCACCCGCGTCCCCCACCGAGTCCCCGTCCTCCTCCGGGAGGTGGCCGCCAGCAGCCGGCCCATCGACCGCACAAGGTACGGCAAATGAACCGGCCGCTCCAACCGGCCCTGGCACTGCCCCGATCCCACCCCCAGGATCGTCGGCAGAGGAGTCCCCACTGGGCTCTTTTAAAAATGGTGCTGGGTCGGGAAATGACAGCGGATGGGGTTCCCCCTCCGCCCCAGGAACCGGAGAACAAGGAGAGACCCGGCCATAGGAAATCCCCAGGCCCTCCAAGTGCTCCAGCTCCAAAGTAAGGGGCGAGGGTGGGTGTTCCTCCCCCTCCCCGCTGCCACCCCCCGGCCCAGCATCTACAGTGTCATAATTATTTAATTGTTTTTCTGCCGGGTCGAGCGACTCCCGGGGGAAGTTGGATAATAGCTGGGCGGGCTCAGGTTCGGCCTTTTCGGCCCCGCCCGCCTCAGTCCCCGGGACGCCCGGCCCGGCGGCTACGCATTCCTCCGCGGTCCCCACGCCCCCCACGACAGGCAGATCTTCCACTCCATCCCCGGGAGGCAGAGGCTGGGCAGCCTCAACTGTCTCACCCTCCCCGGGGAAAGACTCCTCGCGCCTGCAGCGCAATTTGGGGGCGCTGGTGGGGGACGCGGGACACGCGGCGGGCACCGCCTCCTCCGCGGAGGGATGTTGTTCCCCCTCCGCCTCATTGGGGCGGTGCCTCTTTTTGTTCCTGGGGGCGCGCGGAGTCAGGGAGACCTCCATGTCTGCCGAGGCCTCCCGCTCCGCCCCCCCCTTTTCCTTTTCTTGCCCGCGCCCGGGCCCCTCTGTGGTGTTGTTCAAGGGCTCGGGCACGGGCTCGGGGCACCCCGCGCTCGCCGGTGACGGGGTTGGGCTGAGCGCGGTGGTCAAATTATCCGGCGCACTGAGGGGACCCGCCTCTTGATGTTTTGTCTTCTTCCGCGCCTTCTTTCCGGTCGGACGCTCTCCCTCCCCCCCGCCGGAGGCCCTGAAAACAAAGGCCTCCGACGATGCCCGCGCACCCATGGCTCCCGGCACGCGGACGCAACTAGGGGGAGGGGTGGCGGCGGCGCCAGCCTTGGCCGCCTTCGGTGGTTTGGCGGCCTTGGAGGCGGGGCAGTTCTTGCGAACGTGCCCCACCTCCCTGCAGGCATGGCACCGCACGCCGTCCGACGTCCAGAAGACGCGGTAGGCAGTCCCCTCGTGCACCACATTAAAATGACCTTCCGTCGTCTCCTCCCGCGCCAGCCGGACAAAGAGCTGGCGGCGGAAGGAGAACACGTGGCGCAGGCTGTTCTCCCTGAGGCCGAGCGGTATGGGGTTGATCCCTGACCTTACCTCCCCCAGTTGTTGTAGGTGAGGGAGGAGGAGCTCAGCGGAAACAAAGGGCGGGACGTTTGAAACGATGACCCTCTGCGCGGTGGCCTCGAGAGGGTCCACCGGCAGGAACGTCCCGCCCACCGTGAGCCCCTTTTCAAGGGCCAGGGACACCGCCCGCTCCGACCCCAGGAAGAACACGGCCTTCCCAGACATCTTGGAGGCTGCGACAATGGCCGAGGGGCCGACTACCCCAGCCATCGCCCGCACGCACTCCTCAATGCTCATTGTGGGGTGAGTGTAGCTCTTGACCCCGTGTTTCCTGGTTATAAGTCTGAACGGTGGCAGGGCAGCGGGTGGCGCAGGAGGTGCCGTGGATGTGGACACCGCCTGCGCATACGTCCTTGCTGGCCCTGCCACCGGCGTGGATGGGGTCGCCATCACGGGGTCCCTTTAAGGGCTACACCCACCCCAAAGTCACAGGCCTTAATGGTCTTTAATGGCCTCTTATGTTAACTGAGCAGAGGAGCCCTTAACGAGGCACCTCTCCCCTCGTTGACAATTGGGGAGAGGCCTTGCTCCCTCTGCTCAGTTGTCTTAATTGGTTTTTTTTTATTAATTTGGAAGGAAAGGGTTCTCAGAGAGAGAGGGGAGAAACAGAGGGTAACGGAGAAAGAGAGAGGGGGGTGGGAAGGGGGGGGGGGCTGCGAGGGCAGGTCTCCCCTCGCAGCTGTGGGTGGGTGCACTCCCCAGATGGCAAAACACAAAAGTCTTTGGGGTGGTCTTCAGGTGGGGGGAGAAGATGTCTTCACCTGGGGTAGCTGGAGCCACCAGGCACTCCTAACGATCTTTAATTGGGTGATTGAGAAAAACAACAATCTTCAGCCTGGTAGCTCCAGCTATCCTAGGCTAGGCAAATGTGGGGGGTGGGGGGGGTTCCAATTGTGGGGGGGGCCTAGTTGTAAGCACGGCCCCCACGCACACTACCACACACACACACACACCCCCCGCGATGTTCCGGCCCTCAGTGGTCTTCTTTCCTCCCCCCACCGATACAACAAAGTCTGTTTGGGGAAATGCACCCACACCCACCTGTAGAATGTTGGGTCTCCCTCCTTCCACACTGGATGTTGTTGTGGTTTTTCCCCCTCTCTCCAACTCCTTGCAGAAATGATAAAGATGTTGAAAGTTTTCTGCTTTCTCCTCCTCTCCCTCTGGATAGAAGTTGGTGTGAAACCCCTTCCTTCCTTCTATTCCTGGGCTGGTCTCAGGGCTCCCCAGGCAGGAGCTCAAGTTGCTAGCTGCTTCCCTCACTGCTCACAGCTCCAACTGAGCAGGACACGCCTCTACTGCTGCACAATTGGTCCTTGTGCATGAAACTCTTTTAGGAGTCTACCTGCAAAACATAAACAACATTAAACTGTGCCACCCGACCTGGGTGACACAGCAGACATTTTCAAGCCCCTTTTTTTTTTTTTGGTTTTTGGTTTTTTTTTTTTTGGGGCGCTAAAATCAAATTTTTCCAGTGCCCCCTATAAAAGGAGAGGGGGACACTAAAAACACCGGCAATTAAAACAAATTAAACTTTAAAACGTAAAATCAAATTAAAATTTGGTTGCCGGGCGTGATGATGCACTCCAGTCCCTCCGGTGCCCACCTCTCGCGGAAGGCCGCGAGCGTACCGGTGGACACCGCGTGCTCCATCTCCAAGGACACCCTGGATCGGATGTAAGAGCGGAAGAGAGGCAGGCAGTCAGGTTGAACGACCCCCTCGACCGCCCGCTGCCTGGACCGGCTGATGGCACCCTTGGCCGTGCCCAGGAGCAGTCCTACGAGGAGGCCCTCGGACCTACCCGCTCCCCTCCGCACAGGGTGCCCAAAGATCAGGAGAGTGGGACTGAAGTGCAGCCAGAATTTCAGGAGCAGCCCCTTCAAATAGTGGAACAGGGGCTGCAACCTTGTGCATTCAATAAAAACATGGAACACGGACTCCTCCAGACCGCAGAAATTGCAGGCGGCTTGGGAGTCCGTGAACCGGCTTAAAAATTTGTTGCACGGCACTGCTCCGTGCACCACCCTCCAGGCCAAGTCCCCGATGAATAGTGGGAGGACCCCTGCGTAGAGTGCCCTCCATCGGGGACCCCCGCCTCCTCCGGACGGCAAGATGGTACGCCATGGCGTGTCCGGACGGCCGGCGAGGATGGCAAAGTTGAGGGTGTGCAGGAGCAGCCCGTACAGGAAACCCCTCCGCGCGGAACTGAAAGGCACGGAGGGGATTTCCCCGAGGCGGCTCAAGTTGTGAGGCGCCGGTCCCCGAGGGAGGTTCCGGGGTTTGGCGCCGATGAGGAATTCCGTCCGGACGGGGGTCAGTTCGGACGGGATCTCCCCACGTGCTTGAGCCTCCTCGATACACCTAACGGAGTCAGGGCCCAGAGCTGTTTTTAGCGACTCGATGGCATCGGCCGCGCGGCGGACGTTGGCAGAATTTAGGCGCCGCGCCAGCGTGACTGGCGCCATCCAGCCCGCTCCTCCGCCATCGAGCAGGTCCCTGACCCTGGTCACCTCACCAGCCACAGCCCTCTCTTCCGACCGCCACATGAAGCCTCGGCCGTGGAGGTACGGATTCCCGAGCAGCGGTTCCTGCAGGACGGCCGCCACTCCAGCCGGCGGAGAGCTGCGCTTGGTGGAGACTTTGTTCCAGACCCTGATGAGTTCCCTGTAAAAGACAGGCAGCTCCCGGAGGGCGGTCCTGGCACCCCCCAAGTTCACAAACAGGAGCTGCGTGTCATAATTGAGGTCGAGCTGCTGGCGGAAGAAATACCTCGCCAGAGCACACCACCTAGGAGGGGGCTCGACGTAAAGGTATCTCTGCAGGGTCTGAAGACGGAAAGTCGCGAGCTGGGCGCTGACGCACACCAACGACTGACCGCCCTCCTCAAGCGGGAGACTCAAGACCGCGACAGAGACCCAGTGCTTCCTGTTGTTCCAGAAGAAGTCCACCAGCTTCTTCTGTATCTTGGCGACAAACGCAGGGGGAGGGGTCAAAGTGACCAGCCGGTACCACAGCATTGCGGCCACCAGCTGGTTTATGACTAGCGCTCGACCCCTGTAGGACAGCACTCGGAGCAGTCCTGTCCAGCGCCCTAGGCGAGCGGCGACCTTGGCCTCCAGCTCCTGCCAGTTCGCCGGCCAGGCTTCCTCGTCGGGGCTAAGGTAGACTCCCAGATAGAGGAGATGGGTCGTGCTCCAGGCAAAAGGCCTGAGCTCCTCCGGCAGGGAGTCCACCCGCCACTGACCCACCAGGAGTCCGGAACATTTCTCCCAGTTGATCCTGGCGGAGGACGCGGCCGAGTAAATCTCCTGGCACTCACGCATCCTCCGCAGGTCAGCGGGATCCTCTACCGCGAGGAGCACGTCATCGGCGTAAGCCGAGAGGACGACCTCCACGCCCGGCCCTTGCAGAGCCAGTCCCGTCAACCTCGTCCGCAAGAGGCGCAGGAAAGGCTCCACGCAAACGGCGTATAACTGGCCGGACATGGGGCATCCCTGGCGCACCCCTCTCCTAAAGCGAAGGGGCGCCGTCAAGGACCCGTTAACCTTAATCAGACACTCCGCGGCGGCGTACAAAAGTCGGATCCGGGCGACGAAATGCGTCCCGAACCCGAAAGCGCGCAGAGTTCCGAGCAGATAGTCGTGATCCACCCTGTCGAACGCCTTCTCTTGGTCGAGGGATAGGAAGGCGACCGACAGACCAGCCTCCTGGGAGCAATGGATGAGGTCCCGGACCAGATGGATGTTGTCGTGGATCGTCCGGCCCGGGACCGTGTATGACTGGTCGGGGTGAATCATGTGGTCCAGCACGGCACCAAGGCGAGCAGACATCGCCCTGGCGAAGATTTTGTAGTCCGTGCTGAGGAGGGAGACCGGGCGCCAGTTCTTAAGGAGGCGGAGATCGCCCTTCTTAGGCAGCAGGACGATGACTGCCCTGCGCCAAGAGAGGGGCATCTCCCCGGTCGCCAGACTTTCCCCCAGGACCCGCGCGTAGTCGCTCCCCAGGACGTCCCAGAACGCCCTGTGGAACTCCACGGTCAGCCCGTCCAGCCCCGGGGATTTTCCCCTCGAGAGCCGGGCGAGGGCACCGGTCAGCTCCGCCAGGCTTAGCGGAGCTTCCAGATTTTCGGCGCCCTCCGGGCTGACCTTCGGCAGGTCCTCCCACAAAACTCTACGCGCTTCCTCGCTGGACGGATCCGGAGAGAACAGAGCCCCGTAATATTCACGGACCCTGTTGTTGACGCCCTCCGGATCCGAGACGAGAGAGCCGTCGTCGGCCAGCAGCGTCAAGAGCTGCTTACGGACACTCTGCCTTTTTTCCAGCGAGTAGAAGAAGGGGGAGCCGCGGTCCAGATCCCGCAGGAACCGGATCCGCGACCTCACGAACGCGCCTCGGGACCCGACGAGCTGCAGGTCCTTCAGCGCGGCCTTCTTCGCTTCGTACACCGTCCGCAGGGCCGGGTCCTGGACGACTTGACCGAGACGGGCTTCCAGGTCGAGCACCTCTTTTTCTAGGCGCCCGACTCTGGCCGCCCGCCTCTTGGTCGACCCCCTCGCGTACTCTTGACAGAAGACGCGGACGTGAGCCTTGCCCACGTCCCACCATAGCCTCAAGGAGGGGAAGCCCCCTTGCTTCCTTCTCCAGTCGGACCAGAATCGACGGAACGAGTCCTGGAACCGCACGTCCTCCAGCAGCCGGTTGTTAAAGTGCCAGTACGCGGACCCCGTCCTCGCGCGGAGCGAAGCGAGCTCCGCCCACACCAGGTGGTGGTCCGAACACGGCACCGGCCGCATGGAGGCCGCCGGGACGCAGGAAACGTACGCCCGAGACACGTAAAGGCGGTCGACTCTAGACCATCCAACTCCAGGCCTCACCCAAGTAAAGGCGCTGGAGTCGGGGTGGAGATTTCGCCAGACGTCCACCAAGTCGAAGGACCCGACCAGGTCCCTCAACTTCTCCATCGCCGTCATGCACTGCGGGGCACCGGAGCGGTCCCTCGCCTCGAGGGTGCAGTTAAAATCCCCCCCGAGGACAATGCAGTCGCCGACGTCGACGGAGCCAAGAAGAGCGGACACCTCTTCAAAGAAGCGCGTTTGCTGCGGGCCGGGATGAGGGGCGTACACGTTCACGAGATGGAGCGGCACGTCCCCCAGGCGAACCGTTACGTGCAGCAAGCGGCCTGGCACGGGCTCCTCGACCCCCAAGATCTCCGGCTGAAAATGCGGGCCCAGCAAGATGGCCACCCCACTAGAAATGGCGGTGAGGTGGCTCATGCGGACCTCTCCTTGCCATTCCAGGAGCCACGTGGCTTCGTCTCCCGGAACGGTGTGGGTTTCTTGCAGGAAGCACACCGCATATTTCCCCTCCCGCAGGAGCGAAAAATTGTCAAATCTACGGCGTGCCCCTCTGCCGCCGTTGATGTTGAGGCTGGCTATGGTTATCTTCATGACAAAAGCATAGTGCAACCTCTACCTTAACCTATTGTGGGGGAGGGAGCGGAGTCTTTTGTTGAACTCCGCTCCCTCCGCAGCCCAGCGAGGAGTCCCTCGAGCTCGCGCAGCTCAAGGTGCTGCTCCTTTGTCAAGGGCCCGCCCGCGGCCAAGGTTTTAACGGCGGCGCGGACGGACCCCTTGATCAGCTCCGGCTCGGACCATTTTTCCAGGGCCAGTCGGGCTTGGTCGCGGCGACCCCGGCTCTGGGCCAAAAAGTCCCGGAGTTCCTTTGCAGGAACGAGGAGGGCCTCAGCGGCGGCCGCGAGCAGATCCACCGCCTCCCTGGCGGTGGTCTCTAGGTCTTCACCCGCGTCCCCCACCGAGTCCCCGTCCTCCTCCGGGAGGTGGCCGCCAGCAGCCGGCCCATCGACCGCACAAGGTACGGCAAATGAACCGGCCGCTCCAACCGGCCCTGGCACTGCCCCGATCCCACCCCCAGGATCGTCGGCAGAGGAGTCCCCACTGGGCTCTTTTAAAAATGGTGCTGGGTCGGGAAATGACAGCGGAAGGGGTTCCCCCTCCGCCCCAGGAACCGGAGAACAAGGAGAGACCCGGCCATAGGAAATCCCCAGGCCCTCCAAGTGCTCCAGCTCCAAAGTAAGGGGCGAGGGTGGGTGTTCCTCCCCCTCCCCGCTGCCACCCCCCGGCCCAGCATCTACAGTGTCATAATTATTTAATTGTTTTTCTGCCGGGTCGAGCGACTCCCGGGGGAAGTTGGGTAATAGCTGGGCGGGCTCAGGTTCGGCCTTTTCGGCCTCGCCCGCCTCAGTCCCCGGGACGCCCGGCCCGGCGGCTACGCATTCCTCCGCGGTCCCCACGCCCCCCACGACAGGCAGATCTTCCACTCCATCCCCGGGAGGCAGAGGCTGGGCAGCCTCAACTGTCTCACCCTCCCCGGGGAAAGACTCCTCGCGCCTGCAGCGCAATTTGGGGGCGCTGGTGGGGGACGCGGGACACGCGGCGGGCACCGCCTCCTCCGCGGAGGGATGTTGTTCCCCCTCCGCCTCATTGGGGCGGTGCCTCTTTTTGTTCCTGGGGGCGCGCGGAGTCAGGGAGACCCCCATGTCTGCCGAGGCCTCCCGCTCCGCCCCCCCCTTTTCCTTTTCTTGCCCGCGCCTGGGCCCCTCTGTGGTGGTATTCAAGGGCCCGGGCACGGGCTCGGGGCACCCCGCGCTCGCCGGTGACTGGGTTGGGCTGAGCGCGGTGGTCAGACTTTCCGGCGCACCGAGGGGACCCGCCTCTAGATGTTTCTCCTTCTTCCGCGCCTTCTTTCCGCTCGGACGCTCTCCCTCCCCCCCGCCGGAGGCCCTGAAAACAAAGGCCTCCGACGATGCCCGCGCACCTATGGCTCCCGGCACGCGGACGCAACTAGGGGGAGGGGTGGCGGCAGCGCCAGCCTTGGCCGCCTTCGGTGGTTTGGCGGCCTTGGAGGCGGGGCAGTTCTTGCGAACATGCCCCACCTCCCTGCAGGCATGGCACCGCACGCCGTCCGACGTCCAGAAGACGCGGTAGGCAGTCCCCTCGTGCACCACATTAAAATCTCCCTCCGTCGTGTCCTCCCGCGCCAGCCGGACAAAGAGCTGGCGGCGGAAGGAGAACACGTGGCGCAGGCTGCTCTCCCTGAGGCCGAGCGGTATGGGGTTGATCCCCGACCTTACCTCCCCCAGTTGGTGTAGGTGAGGGAGGAGGAGCTCAGCGGGAACAAAGGGCGGGACGTTTGAAATGATGACCCTCTGCGCGGTGGCCTCGAGAGGGTCCACCGGCAGGAACGTCCCGCCCACCGTGAGCCCCTTTTCAAGGGCCAGGGACACCGCCCGCTCCGACCCCAGGAAGAACACGGCCTTCCCAGACATCTTGGAGGCTGCGACAATGGCCGAGGGGCCGACTACCCCAGCCATCGCCCGCACGCACTCCTCAATGCTCATTGTGGGGTGAGTGTAGCTCTTGACCCCGTGTTTTTTGGTTATAAGTCTGAACGGTGGCAGGGCAGCGGGTGGCGCAGGAGGTGCTATGGAAGCGGTTGCCACCTGCGCATACGTCCTTGCTGGCCCTGCCACCGGCGTGGATGGGGTCGCCATCACGGGGTCCCTTTAAGGGCTACACCCACCCCAGAGTCACAGGCCTTAATGGTCTTTAATGGCCTCGTATGTTAACTGAGCAGAGGAGCTCTTAACGAGGCACCTCTCCCCTCGTTGACAATTGGGGAGAGGCCTTGCTCCCTCTGCTCAGTTGTCTTAATTGGGTTTTTTTTTATTAATTTGGAAGGAAAGGGTTCTCAGAGAGAGAGGGGAGAAACAGAGGGTAACGGAGAAAGAGAGAGGGGGGTGGGAAGGGGGGGGGGCTGCGAGGGCAGGTCTCCCCTCGCAGCTGTGGGTGGGTGCACTCCCCAGATGGCAAAACACAAAAGTCTTTGGGGTGGTCTTCAGGTGGGGGGAGAAGATGTCTTCACCTGGGGTAGCTGGAGCCACCAGGCACTCCTAACGATCCTCAATAGGGTGATTAATGACTCTTCAGCCTGGTAGCTCCAGCTATCCCAGGCTAGGCAAATGTGGGGGGGGTGGGGGGGGTTCCAATTGTGGGGGGGGCCCAGTTGTAAGCACAGCCCCCACGCACACTACCACACACACACACACACCCCCCGCGATGTTCCGGCCCTCAGTGGTCTTCTTTCCTCCCCCCACCGATACAACAAAGTCTGTTTGGGGAAATGCACCCACACCCACCTGTAGAAATTGTTGAGTCTCCCTCCTTCCACACTGGATGTTGTTTGTCTTTTCCCCCTCTCTCCAACTCCTTGCAGAATGATGAAGTTGTTGCAAAGTTTTCTGCTTTCTCCTCCTCTCCCTCTGGATAGAAGTTGGTGTGAAACCCCTTCCTTCCTTCTATTCCTGGGCTGGTCTCAGGGCTCCCCAGGCAGGAGCTCAAGTTGCTAGCTGCTTCCCTCACTGCTCACAGCTCCAACTGAGCAGGACACGCCTCTACTGCTGCACAATTGGTCCTTGTGCATGAAACTCTTTTAGAGTCTACCTGTGAAAACATAAAACAATAACGGTGCCACCCAACCTGGGTGACACTCCAGACATTTACAAGGCCCTTTTTTTCCCCCCTATTTTTTTTGTTTTTTTTTTGTGTTTTTCTTTTTTTTGGTTTTTTTTTGGGCACTAAAATCACAATTTTCCCTAGTGCCCCCTATAAAAGGGAAGGGGGACACTAAAATCACCGGCAATTAAAACAAATTAAACTTAAAAAAAACGTAAAATCAAATTAAAATTTGGTTGCCGGGCGTGATGATGCACTCCAGTCCCTCCGGTGCCCACCTCTCGCGGAAGGCCGCGAGCGTACCGGTGGACACCGCGTGCTCCATCTCCAAGGACACCCTGGACCGGATGTAAGAGCGGAAGAGAGGCAGGCAGTCAGGTTGAACGACCCCCTCGACCGCCCGCTGCCTGGACCGGCTGATGGCACCCTTGGCCGTGCCCAGGAGCAGTCCTACGAGGAGGCCTTCGGACCTACCCGCTCCCCTCCGCACAGGGTGCCCAAAGATCAGGAGAGTGGGACTGAAGTGCAGCCAGAATTTCAGGAGCAGCCCCTTCAAATAATAAAACAGGGGCTGCAACCTCGTGCATTCCATAAAAACATGGAACACGGACTCCTCCAGACCGCAGAAATTGCAGGCGGCCTGGGAGTCCGTGAACCGGCTTAAAAATTTGTTGCACGGCACTGCTCCGTGCACCACCCTCCAGGCCAAGTCCCCGATGAATAGTGGGAGGACCCCTGCGTAGAGTGCCCTCCATCGGGGACCCCCGCCTCCTCCGGACGGCAAGATGGTACGCCATGGCGTGTCCGGACGGCCGGCGAGGATGGCAAAGTTGAGGGTGTGCAGGAGCAGCCCGTACAGGAAACCCCTCCGCGCGGAACTGAAAGGCACGGAGGGGATTTCCCCGAGGCGGCTCAAGTTGTGAGGCGCCGGCCCCCGAGGGAGGTTCCGGGGTTTGGCGCCGATGAGGAATTCCGTCCGGACGGGGGTCAGTTCGGACGGGATCTCCCCACGTGCTTGAGCCTCCTCGATACACCTAACGGAGTCAGGGCCCAGAGCTGTTTTTAGCGACTCGATGGCATCGGCCGCGCGGCGGACGTTGGCAGAATTTAGGCGCCGCGCCAGCGTGACTGGCGCCATCCAGCCCGCTCCTCCGCCATCGAGCAGGTCCCTGACCCTGGTCACCTCACCAGCCACAGCCCTCTCTTCCGACCGCCACATGAAGCCTCGGCCGTGGAGGTACGGATTCCCGAGCAGCGGTTCCTGCAGGACGGCCGCCACTCCAGCCGGCGGAGAGCTGCGCTTGGTGGAGACTTTGTTCCAGACCCTGATGAGTTCCCTGTAAAAGACAGGCAGCTCCCGGAGGGCGGTCCTGGCACCCCCCAAGTTCACAAACAGGAGCTGCGTGTCATAATTGAGGTCGAGCTGCTGGCGGAAGAAATACCTCGCCAGAGCACACCACCTAGGAGGGGGCTCGACGTAAAGGTATCTCTGCAGGGTCTGAAGACGGAAAGTCGCGAGCTGGGCGCTGACGCACACCAACGACTGACCGCCCTCCTCAAGCGGGAGACTCAAGACCGCGACAGAGACCCAGTGCTTCCTGTTGTTCCAGAAGAAGTCCACCAGCTTCTTCTGTATCTTGGCGACAAACGCAGGGGGAGGGGTCAAAGTGACCAGCCGGTACCACAGCATTGCGGCCACCAGCTGGTTTATGACTAGCGCTCGACCCCTGTAGGACAGCACTCGGAGCAGTCCTGTCCAGCGCCCTAGGCGAGCGGCGACCTTGGCCTCCAGCTCCTGCCAGTTCGCCGGCCAGGCTTCCTCGTCGGGGCTAAGGTAGACTCCCAGATAGAGGAGATGGGTCGTGCTCCAGGCAAAAGGCCTGAGCTCCTCCGGCAGGGAGTCCACCCGCCACTGACCCACCAGGAGTCCGGAACATTTCTCCCAGTTGATCCTGGCGGAGGACGCGGCCGAGTAAATCTCCTGGCACTCACGCATCCTCCGCAGGTCAGCGGGATCCTCTACCGCGAGGAGCACGTCATCGGCGTAAGCCGAGAGGACGACCTCCACGCCCGGCCCTTGCAGAGCCAGTCCCGTCAACCTCGTCCGCAAGAGGCGCAGGAAAGGCTCCACGCAAACGGCGTATAACTGGCCGGACATGGGGCATCCCTGGCGCACCCCTCTCCTAAAGCGAAGGGGCGCCGTCAAGGACCCGTTAACCTTAATCAGACACTCCGCGGCGGCGTACAAAAGTCGGATCCGGGCGACGAAATGCGTCCCGAACCCGAAAGCGCGCAGAGTTCCGAGCAGATAGTCGTGATCCACCCTGTCGAACGCCTTCTCTTGGTCGAGGGATAGGAAGGCGACCGACAGACCAGCCTCCTGGGAGCAATGGATGAGGTCCCGGACCAGATGGATGTTGTCGTGGATTGTCCGGCCCGGGACCGTGTAGGACTGGTCGGGGTGGATCATGTGGTCCAGCACGGCACCAAGGCGAGCAGACATCGCCCTGGCGAAGATTTTGTAGTCCGTGCTGAGGAGGGAGACCGGGCGCCAGTTCTTAAGGAGGCGGAGATCGCCCTTCTTAGGCAGCAGGACGATGACTGCCCTGCGCCAAGAGAGGGGCATCTCCCCGGTCGCCAGACTTTCCCCCAGGACCCGCGCGTAGTCGCTCCCCAGGACGTCCCAGAACGCCCTGTGGAACTCCACGGTCAGCCCGTCCAGCCCCGGGGATTTTCCCCTCGAGAGCCGGGCGAGGGCACCGGTCAGCTCCGCCAGGCTTAGCGGAGCTTCCAGATTTTCGGCGCCCTCCGGGCTGACCTTCGGCAGGTCCTCCCACAAAACTCTACGCGCTTCCTCGCTGGACGGATCCGGAGAGAACAGAGCCCCGTAATATTCACGGACCCTGTTGTTGACGCCCTCCGGATCCGAGACGAGAGAGCCGTCGTCGGCCAGCAGCGTCAAGAGCTGCTTACGGACACTCTGCCTTTTTTCCAGCGAGTAGAAGAAGGGGGAGCCGCGGTCCAGATCCCGCAGGAACCGGATCCGCGACCTCACGAACGCGCCTCGGGACCCGACGAGCTGCAGGTCCTTCAGCGCGGCCTTCTTCGCTTCGTACACCGTCCGCAGGGCCGGGTCCTGGACGACTTGACCGAGACGGGCTTCCAGGTCGAGCACCTCTTTTTCTAGGCGCCCGACTCTGGCCGCCCGCCTCTTGGTCGACCCCCTCGCGTACTCTTGACAGAAGACGCGGACGTGAGCCTTGCCCACGTCCCACCATAGCCTCAAGGAGGGGAAGCCCCCCTGCTTCCTTCTCCAGTCGGACCAGAATCGACGGAACGAGTCCTGGAACCGCACGTCCTCCAGCAGCCGGTTGTTAAAGTGCCAGTACGCGGACCCCGTCCTCGCGCGGAGCGAAGCGAGCTCCGCCCACACCAGGTGGTGGTCCGAACACGGCACCGGCCGCATGGAGGCCGCCGGGACGCAGGAAACGTACGCCCGAGACACGTAAAGGCGGTCGACTCTAGACCATCCAACTCCAGGCCTCACCCAAGTAAAGGCGCTGGAGTCGGGGTGGAGATTTCGCCAGACGTCCACCAAGTCGAAGGACCCGACCAGGTCCCTCAACTTCTCCATCGCCGTCGTGCACTGCGGGGCACCGGAGCGGTCCCTCGCCTCGAGGGTGCAGTTAAAATCCCCCCCGAGGACAATGCAGTCGCCGACGTCGACGGAGCCAAGAAGAGCGGACACCTCTTCAAAGAAGCGCGTTTGCTGCGGGCCGGGATGAGGGGCGTACACGTTCACGAGATGGAGCGGCACGTCCCCCAGGCGAACCGTTACGTGCAGCAAGCGGCCTGGCACGGGCTCCTCGACCCCCAAGATCTCCGGCTGAAAATGCGGGCCCAGCAAGATGGCCACCCCACTAGAAATGGCGGTGAGGTGGCTCATGCGGACCTCTCCTTGCCATTCCAGGAGCCACGTGGCTTCGTCTCCCGGAACGGTGTGGGTTTCTTGCAGGAAGCACACCGCATATTTCCCCTCCCGCAGGAGCGAAAAATTGTCAAATCTACGGCGTGCCCCTCTGCCGCCGTTGATGTTGAGGCTGGCTATGGTTATCTTCATGGCAAAAGCATAGTGCAACCTCTACCTTAACCTATTGTGGGGGAGGGAGCGGAGTCTTTTGTTGAACTCCGCTCCCTCCGCAGCCCAGCGAGGAGTCCCTCGAGCTCGCGCAGCTCAAGGTGCTGCTCCTTTGTCAAGGGCCCGCCCGCGGCCAAGGTTTTAACGGCGGCGCGGACGGACCCCTTGATCAGCTCCGGCTCGGACCATTTTTCCAGGGCCAGTCGGGCTTGGTCGCGGCGACCCCGGCTCTGGGCCAAAAAGTCCCGGAGTTCCTTTGCAGGAACGAGGAGGGCCTCAGCGGCGGCCGCGAGCAGATCCACCGCCTCCCTGGCGGTGGTCTCTAGGTCTTCACCCGCGTCCCCCACCGAGTCCCCGTCCTCCTCCGGGAGGTGGCCGCCAGCAGCCGGCCCATCGACCGCACAAGGTACGGCAAATGAACCGGCCGCTCCAACCGGCCCTGGCACTGCCCCGATCCCACCCCCAGGATCGTCGGCAGAGGAGTCCCCACTGGGCTCTTTTAAAAATGGTGCTGGGTCGGGAAATGACAGCGGAAGGGGTTCCCCCTCCGCCCCAGGAACCGGAGAACAAGGAGAGACCCGGCCATAGGAAATCCCCAGGCCCTCCAAGTGCTCCAGCTCCAAAGTAAGGGGCGAGGGTGGGTGTTCCTCCCCCTCCCCGCTGCCACCCCCCGGCCCAGCATCTACAGTTTCATTAAAAACAGTAAATTGTGTTTCTGCCGGGTCGAGCGTCTCCCGGGGGAAGTTGGGTATTGGCTGGGCGGGCTCAGGTTCGGCCTTTTCGGCCTCGCCCGCCTCAGTCCCCGGGACGCCCGGCCCGGCGGCTACGCATTCCTCCGCGGTCCCCACGCCCCCCACGACAGGCAGATCTTCCACTCCATCCCCAGGAGGCAGCGGCTGGGCAGCCTCGACTACCTCACCCTCCCCGGGGACAGACTCTTCGCGCCTGCAGCGCAATTTGGGAGCGCTGGTGGGGGACGCGGGACACGCGGCGGGCACCGACTCCTCCGCGGAGGGATGTTGTTCCCCCTCCGCGTCATTGGGACGGTGCCTCTTTTTGTTCCTGGGGGCGCGCGGAGTCAGGGAGACCTCCATGTCTGCCGAGGCCTCCCGCTCCGCCCCCCCCTTTTCCTTTTCTTGCCCGCGCCCGGGCCCCTCTGTGGTGTTGTTCAAGGGCTCGGGCACGGGCTCGGGGCACCCCGCGCTCGCCGGTGACGGGGTTGGGCTGAGCGCGGTGGTCAAATTATCCGGCGCACTGAGGGGACCCGCCTCTTGATGTTTTGTCTTCTTCCGCGCCTTCTTTCCGGTCGGACGCTCTCCCTCCCCCCCGCCGGAGGCCCTGAAAACAAAGGCCTCCGACGATGCCCGCGCACCCATGGCTCCCGGCACGCGGACGCAACTAGGGGGAGGGGTGGCGGCGGCGCCAGCCTTGGCCGCCTTCGGTGGTTTGGTGGCCTTGGAGGCGGGGCAGTTCTTGCGAACGTGCCCCACCTCCCTGCAGGCATGGCACCGCACGCCGTCCGACGTCCAGAAGACGCGGTAGGCAGTCCCCTCGTGCACCACATTAAAATTACCCTCCGTCGTGTCCTCCCGCGCCAGCCGGACAAAGAGCTGGCGGCGGAAGGAGAACACGTGGCGCAGGCTGTTCTCCCTGAGGCCGAGCGGTATGGGGTTGATCCCTGACCTTACCTCCCCCAGTTGGTGTAGGTGAGGGAGGAGGAGCTCAGCGGGAACAAAGGGCGGGACGTTTGAAATGATGACCCTCTGCGCGGTGGCCTCGAGAGGGTCCACCGGCAGGAACGTCCCGCCCACCGTGAGCCCCTTTTCAAGGGCCAGGGACACCGCCCGCTCCGACCCCAGGAAGAACACGGCCTTCCCAGACATCTTGGAGGCTGCGACAATGGCCGAGGGGCCGACTACCCCAGCCATCGCCCGCACGCACTCCTCAATGCTCATTGTGGGGTGAGTGTAGCTCTTGACCCCGTGTTTCCTGGTTATAAATCTGAACGGTGGCAGGGCAGCGGGTGGCGCAGGAGGTGCCGTGGATGTGGACACCGCCTGCGCATACGTCCTTGCTGGCCCTGCCACCGGCGTGGATGGGGTCGCCATCACGGGGTCCCTTTAAGGGCTACACCCACCCCAAAGTCACAGGCCTTAATGGTCTTTTAATGGCCTCGTATATTAACTGAGCAGAGGAGCCCTTAACGAGGCACCTCTCCCCTCGTTGACAATTGGGGAGAGGCCTTGCTCCCTCTGCTCAGTTGTCTTAATTGGTTTTTTTTTTTTTTTGCAAATTTGGAAGGAAGAGGCCTCAGAGAGAGAGGGGAGAAACAGAGTAGCAGAGAAAGAGAGAGGGGGGTGGGAAGGGGGGGGGGGACTGCGAGGGCAGGTCTCCCCTCGCAGCTGTGGGTGGGTGCACTCCCCAGATGGCAAAAACACAAAAGTCCTTGGGGTGGTCTTCAGGTGGGGGGAGAAGATGTCTTCACCTGGGGTAGCTGGAGCCACCAGGCACTCCTAACGATCTTTAATTGGGTGAATAAGAAAAACAACAATCTTCAGCCTGGTAGCTCCAGCTATCCCAGGCTAGGCAAATGTGGGGGGGTGGGGGGGGTTCCAATTGTGGGGGGGGCCTAGTTGTAAGCAAGGCCCCCACACACACTTCCACACACACACACACCCCCCGCGATGTTCCGGCCCTCAGTGGTCTTCTTTCCTCCCCCCACCGATATAACAAAGTCTTTTTTGGGAAATGCACCCACACCCACCTGTAGAATGTTGAGTCTCCCTCCTTCCACACTGGATGGTTGTTGTGGTTTTTCCCCCTCTCTCCAACTCCTTGCAGAAATGGTAAAGATGTTTAAAGTTTTCTTTTTTCCTCCTCTCCCTCTGGATAAAAGTTGTAGTGAAGCCCCTTCCTTCCTTCTGTTCCTGGGCTGGTCTCAGGGCTCTCCAGGCAGGAGCTCAAGTTGCTAGCTGCTTCCCTCACTGCTCACAGCTCCAACTGAGCAGGACACGCCTCTACTGCTGCACAATTGGTCCTTGTGCATGAAACTCTTTTGAGTTTATCTGTGAAAACATAAAACATTAAACGGTGCCACCCGACCTGGGTGACACTCCAGACATTTACAAGGCCCTTTTTTTTTTCCCCCTTTTTTGTGTTTTTTTTTTGTGTTTTTTCTTTTTTTTTTTTGTTTTTTTTTTGGGCACTAAAATCACAATTTTTCCCCAGTGCCCCCTATAAAAGGGAAGGGGACACTAAAAGCACCGGCAATTAAAACAAATTAACTTTAAAACGTAAAATCAAATTAAAATTTGGTTGCCGGGCGTGATGATGCACTCCAGTCCCTCCGGTGCCCACCTCTCGCGGAAGGCCGCGAGCGTACCGGTGGACACCGCGTGCTCCATCTCCAAGGACACCCTGGACCGGATGTAAGAACGGAAGAGAGGCAGGCAGTCAGGTTGAACGACCCCCTCGACCGCCCGCTGCCTGGACCGGCTGATGGCACCCTTGGCCGTGCCCAGGAGCAGTCCTACGAGGAGGCCTTCGGACCTACCCGCTCCCCTCCGCACAGGGTGCCCAAAGATCAGGAGAGTGGGACTGAAGTGCAGCCAGAATTTCAGGAGCAGCCCCTTCAAATAGTGGAACAGGGGCTGCAACCTCGTGCATTCAATAAAAACATGGAACACGGACTCCTCCAGACCGCAGAAATTGCAGGCGGCCTGGGAGTCCGTGAACCGGCTTAAAAATTTATTGCACGGCACTGCTCCGTGCACCACCCTCCAGGCCAAGTCCCCGATGAATAGTGGGAGGACCCCTGCGTAGAGTGCCCTCCATCGGGGACCCCCGCCTCCTCCGGACGGCAAGATGGTACGCCATGGCGTGTCCGGACGGCCGGCGAGGATGGCAAAGTTGAGGGTGTGCAGGAGCAGCCCGTACAGGAAACCCCTCCGCGCGGAACTGAAAGGCACGGAGGGGATTTCCCCGAGGCGGCTCAAGTTGTGAGGCGCCGGCCCCCGAGGGAGGTTCCGGGGTTTGGCGCCGATGAGGAATTCCGTCCGGACGGGGGTCAGTTCGGACGGGATCTCCCCACGTGCTTGAGCCTCCTCGATACACCTAACGGAGTCAGGGCCCAGAGCTGTTTTTAGCGACTCGATGGCATCGGCCGCGCGGCGGACGTTGGCAGAATTTAGGCGCCGCGCCAGCGTGACTGGCGCCATCCAGCCCGCTCCTCCGCCATCGAGCAGGTCCCTGACCCTGGTCACCTCACCAGCCACAGCCCTCTCTTCCGACCGCCACATGAAGCCTCGGCCGTGGAGGTACGGATTCCCGAGCAGCGGTTCCTGCAGGACGGCCGCCACTCCAGCCGGCGGAGAGCTGCGCTTGGTGGAGACTTTGTTCCAGACACTGATGAGTTCCCTGTAAAAGACAGGCAGCTCCCGGAGGGCGGTCCTGGCACCCCCCAAGTTCACAAACAGGAGCTGCGTGTCATAATTGAGGTCGAGCTGCTGGCGGAAGAAATACCTCGCCAGAGCACACCACCTAGGAGGGGGCTCGACGTAAAGGTATCTCTGCAGGGTCTGAAGACGGAAAGTCGCGAGCTGGGCGCTGACGCACACCAACGACTGACCGCCCTCCTCAAGCGGGAGACTCAAGACCGCGGCAGAGACCCAGTGCTTCCTGTTGTTCCAGAAGAAGTCCACCAGCTTCTTCTGTATCTTGGCGACAAACGCAGGGGGAGGGGTCAAAGTGACCAGCCGGTACCACAGCATTGCGGCCACCAGCTGGTTTATGACTAGCGCTCGACCCCTGTAGGACAGCACTCGGAGCAGTCCTGTCCAGCGCCCTAGGCGAGCGGCGACCTTGGCCTCCAGCTCCTGCCAGTTCGCCAGCCAGGCTTCCTCGTCGGGGCTAAGGTAGACTCCCAGATAGAGGAGATGGGTCGTGCTCCAGGCAAAAGGCCTGAGCTCCTCCGGCAGGGAGTCCACCCGCCACTGACCCACCAGGAGTCCGGAACATTTCTCCCAGTTGATCCTGGCGGAGGACGCGGCCGAGTAAATCTCCTGGCACTCACGCATCCTCCGCAGGTCAGCGGGATCCTCTATCGCGAGGAGCACGTCATCGGCGTAAGCCGAGAGGACGACCTCCACGCCCGGCCCTTGCAGAGCCAGTCCCGTCAACCTCGTCCGCAAGAGGCGCAGGAAAGGCTCCACGCAAACGGCGTATAACTGGCCGGACATGGGGCATCCCTGGCGCACCCCTCTCCTAAAGCGAAGGGGCGCCGTCAAGGACCCGTTAACCTTAATCAGACACTCCGCGGCGGCGTACAAAAGTCGGATCCGGGCGACGAAATGCGTCCCGAACCCGAAAGCGCGCAGAGTTCCGAGCAGATAGTCGTGATCCACCCTGTCGAACGCCTTCTCTTGGTCGAGGGATAGGAAGGCGACCGACAGACCAGCCTCCTGGGAACAATGGATGAGGTCCCGGACCAGATGGATGTTGTCGTGGATCGTCCGGCCCGGGACCGTGTATGACTGGTCGGGGTGGATCATGTGGTCCAGCACGGCACCAAGGCGAGCAGACATCGCCCTGGCGAAGATTTTGTAGTCCGTGCTGAGGAGGGAGACCGGGCGCCAGTTCTTAAGGAGGCGGAGATCGCCCTTCTTAGGCAGCAGGACGATGACTGCCCTGCGCCAAGAGAGGGGCATCTCCCCGGTCGCCAGACTTTCCCCCAGGACCCGCGCGTAGTCGCTCCCCAGGACGTCCCAGAACGCCCTGTGGAACTCCACGGTCAGCCCGTCCAGCCCCGGGGATTTTCCCCTCGAGAGCCGGGCGAGGGCACCGGTCAGCTCCGCCAGGCTTAGCGGAGCTTCCAGATTTTCGGCGCCCTCCGGGCCGACCTTCGGCAGGTCCTCCCACAGAACTCTACGCGCTTCCTCGCTGGACGGATCCGGAGAGAACAGAGCCCCGTAATATTCACGGACCCTGTTGTTGACGCCCTCCGGATCCGAGACGAGAGAGCCGTCGTCGGCCAGCAGCGTCAAGAGCTGCTTACGGACACTCTGCCTTTTTTCCAGCGAGTAGAAGAAGGGGGAGCCGCGGTCCAGATCCCGCAGGAACCGGATCCGCGACCTCACGAACGCGCCTCGGGACCCGACGAGCTGCAGGTCCTTCAGCGCGGCCTTCTTCGCTTCGTACACCGTCCGCAGGGCCGGGTCCTGGACGACTTGACCGAGACGGGCTTCCAGGTCGAGCACCTCTTTTTCTAGGTGCCCGACTCTGGCCGCCCGCCTCTTGGTCGACCCCCTCGCGTACTCTTGACAGAAGACGCGGACGTGAGCCTTGCCCACGTCCCACCATAGCCTCAAGGAGGGGAAGCCCCCCTGCTTCCTTCTCCAGTCGGACCAGAATCGACGGAACGAGTCCTGGAACCGCACGTCCTCCAGCAGCCGGTTGTTAAAGTGCCAGTACGCGGACCCCGTCCTCGCGCGGAGCGAAGCGAGCTCCGCCCACACCAGGTGGTGGTCCGAACACGGCACCGGCCGCATGGAGGCCGCCGGGACGCAGGAAACGTACGCCCGAGACACGTAAAGGCGGTCGACTCTAGACCATCCAACTCCAGGCCTCACCCAAGTAAAGGCGCTGGAGTCGGGGTGGAGATTTCGCCAGACGTCCACCAAGTCGAAGGACCCGACCAGGTCCCTCAACTTCTCCATCGCCGTCATGCACTGCGGGGCACCGGAGCGGTCCCTCGCCTCGAGGGTGCAGTTAAAATCCCCCCCGAGGACAATGCAGTCGCCGACGTCGACGGAGCCAAGAAGAGCGGACACCTCTTCAAAGAAGCGCGTTTGCTGCGGGCCGGGATGAGGGGCGTACACGTTCACGAGATGGAGCGGCACGTCCCCCAGGCGAACCGTTACGTGCAGCAAGCGGCCTGGCACGGGCTCCTCGACCCCCAAGATCTCCGGCTGAAAATGCGGGCCCAGCAAGATGGCCACCCCACTAGAAATGGCGGTGAGGTGGCTCATGCGGACCTCTCCTTGCCATTCCAGGAGCCACGTGGCTTCGTCTCCCGGAACGGTGTGGGTTTCTTGCAGGAAGCACACCGCATATTTCCCCTCCCGCAGGAGCGAAAAATTGTCAAATCTACGGCGTGCCCCTCTGCCGCCGTTGATGTTGAGGCTGGCTATGGTTATCTTCATGACAAAAGCATAGTGCAACCTCTACCTTAACCTATTGTGGGGGAGGGAGCGGAGTCTTTTGTTGAACTCCGCTCCCTCCGCAGCCCAGCGAGGAGTCCCTCGAGCTCGCGCAGCTCAAGGTGCTGCTCCTTTGTCAAGGGCCCGCCCGCGGCCAAGGTTTTAACGGCGGCGCGGACGGACCCCTTGATCAGCTCCGGCTCGGACCATTTTTCCAGGGCCAGTCGGGCTTGGTCGCGGCGACCCCGGCTCTGGGCCAAAAAGTCCCGGAGTTCCTTTGCAGGAACGAGGAGGGCCTCAGCGGCGGCCGCGAGCAGATCCACCGCCTCACTGGCGGTGGTCTCTAGGTCTTCACCCGCGTCCCCCACCGAGTCCCCGTCCTCCTCCGGGAGGTGGCCGCCAGCAGCCGGCCCATCGACCGCACAAGGTACGGCAAATGAACCGGCCGCTCCAACCGGCCCTGGCACTGCCCCGATCCCACCCCCAGGATCGTCGGCAGAGGAGTCCCCACTGGGCTCTTTTAAAAATGGTGCTGGGTCGGGAAATGACAGCGGAAGGGGTTCCCCCTCCGCCCCAGGAACCGGAGAACAAGGAGAGACCCGGCCATAGGAAATCCCCAGGCCCTCCAAGTGCTCCAGCTCCAAAGTAAGGGGCGAGGGTGGGTGTTCCTCCCCCTCCCCGCTGCCACCCCCCGGCCCAGCATCTACAGTTTCATTAAAATCAATAAATTGTTTTTCTGCCGGGTCGAGCGACTCCCGGGGGAAGTTGGGTAATAGCTGGGCGGGCTCAGGTTCGGCCTTTTCGGCCTCGCCCGCCTCAGTCCCCGGGACGCCCGGCCCGGCGGCTACGCATTCCTCCGCGGTCCCCACGCCCCCCACGACAGGCAGATCTTCCACTCCATCCCCGGGAGGCAGAGGCTGGGCAGCCTCAACTGTCTCACCCTCCCCGGGGAAAGACTCCTCGCGCCTGCAGCGCAATTTGGGGGCGCTGGTGGGGGACGCGGGACACGCGGCGGGCACCGACTCCTCCGCGGAGGGATATTGTTCCCCCTCCGCGTCATTGGGGCGGTGCCTCTTTTTGTTCCTGGGGGCGCGCGGAGTCAGGGAGACCTCCATGTCTGCCGAGGCCTCCCGCTCCGCCCCCCCCTTTTCCTTTTCTTGCCCGCGCCCGGGCCCCTCTGTGGTGTTGTTCAAGGGCTCGGGCACGGGCTCGGGGCACCCCGCGCTCGCCGGTGACGGGGTTGGGCTGAGCGCGGTGGTCAAATTATCCGGCGCACCGAGGGGACCCGCCTCTTGATGTTTTGTCTTCTTCCGCGCCTTCTTTCCGGTCGGACGCTCTCCCTCCCCCCCGCCGGAGGCCCTGAAAACAAAGGCCTCCGACGATGCCCGCGCACCCATGGCTCCCGGCACGCGGACGCAACTAGGGGGAGGGGTGGCGGCAGCGCCAGCCTTGGCCGCCTTCGGTGGTTTGGCGGCCTTGGAGGCGGGGCAGTTCTTGCGAACATGCCCCACCTCCCTGCAGGCATGGCACCGCACGCCGTCCGACGTCCAGAAGACGCGGTAGGCAGTCCCCTCGTGCACCACATTAAAGTGCCCTTCTGTCATGTCCTCCCGCGCCAGCCGGACAAAGAGCTGGCGGCGGAAGGAGAACACGTGGCGCAGGCTGTTCTCCCTGAGGCCGAGCGGTATGGGGTTGATCCCTGACCTTACCTCCCCCAGTTGTTGTAGGTGAGGGAGGAGGAGCCCAGCGGGAACAAAGGGCGGGACGTTCGACACGATGACCCTCTGCGCGGTGGCCTCGAGAGGATCCACCGGCAGGAACGTCCCGCCCACCGTGAGCCCCTTTTCGAGGGCCAGGGACACCGCCCGCTCCGACCCCAGGAAGAAAACAGCCTTCCCAGACATCTTGGAGGCTGCGACAATGGCCGAGGGGCCGACTACCCCAGCCATCGCCCGCACGCACTCCTCAATGCTCATTGTGGGGTGAGTGTAGCTCTTGACCCCGTGTTTCCTGGTTATAAGTCTGAACGGTGGCAGGGCAGCGGGTGGCGCAGGAGGTGCCGTGGATGTGGACACCGCCTGCGCATACGTCCTTGCTGGCCCTGCCACCGGCGTGGATGGGGTCGCCATCACGGGGTCCCTTTAAGGGCTACACCCACCCCAAAGTCACAGGCCTTAATGGTCTTTAATGGCCTCTTATGTTAACTGAGCAGAGGAGCCCTTAACGAGGCACCTCTCCCCTCGTTGACAATTGGGGAGGGGCCTTGCTCCCTCTGCTCAGTTGTCTTAAATGTTTTTTTTTAAATTAAATTTGGAAGAAAGAGGCTCTCAGAGAGAGAGGGGAGAAACAGAGTAACAGAGAAAGAGAGAGGGGGGGTGGGAAGGGGGGGACTGCGAGGGCAGGTCTCCCCTCGCAGCTGTGGGTGGGTGCACTCCCCAGATGGCAAAACACAAAAGTCTTTGGGGTGGTCTTCAGGTGGGGGGAGAAGATGTCTTCACCTGGGGTAGCTGGAGCCACCAGGCACTCCTAACGATCTTTAATTGGGTGAATAAGAAAAACAACAATCTTCAGCCTGGTAGCTCCAGCTATCCCAGGCTAGGCAAATGTGGGGGGGTGGGGGGGGTTCCAATTGTGGGGGGGGCCTAGTTGTAAGCAAGGCCCCCACACACACTTCCACACACACACACACCCCCCGCGATGTTCCGGCCCTCAGTGGTCTTCTTTCCTCCCCCCACCGATATAACAAAGTCTTTTTTGGGAAATGCACCCACACCCACCTGTAGAATGTTGAGTCTCCCTCCTTCCACACTGGATGGTTGTTGTGGTTTTTCCCCCTCTCTCCAACTCCTTGCAGAAATGGTAAAGATGTTTAAAGTTTTCTTTTTTCCTCCTCTCCCTCTGGATAAAAGTTGTAGTGAAGCCCCTTCCTTCCTTCTGTTCCTGGGCTGGTCTCAGGGCTCTCCAGGCAGGAGCTCAAGTTGCTAGCTGCTTCCCTCACTGCTCACAGCTCCAACTGAGCAGGACACGCCTCTACTGCTGCACAATTGGTCCTTGTGCATGAATCCCAAAAAGTTAGTTTGCAGGTGCAGCAGGTAATCAGGAAGGCAAATGGAATGTTGGCCTTCATTGCAAGAGGGATGGAGTACACAAGCAAGGAGGTCCTTCTGCAACTGTATAGGGTATGGGTGAGGCTGCACCTGAAGTACTGCGTGCAGTTTTGGTCACCTTACTTAAGGAAGGATATACTGGCTTTGGAGGGGGTACAGAGACGATTCACTAGGCTGATTCCGGAGATGAGGGGGTTACCTTATGATGATAGATTGAGTAGACTGGGTCTTTACTCGTTGGAGTTCAGAAGGATGAGGGGTGATCTAATAGAAATATTTAAAATAATGAAAGGGACAGACAAGATAGAGGCAGAGAGGTTGTTTCCACTGATCGGGGAGACTAGAACTAGGAAGCACAGCCTCAAAATACGGGGGAGCCAATTTAAAACCGAGTTGAGAAGGAATTTCTTCTCCCAGAGGGTTATGAATCTGTGGAATTCTCTGCCCAAGGAAGCAGTTGAGGCTAGCTCATTGAATGTATTCAAGTCACAGATAGATAGATTTTTAACCAATGAGGGAATTAAGGGTTACGGGGAGCGGGCGGGTAAGTGGAGCTGAGTCCACGGCCAGATCAGCCATCATCTTGTTGAATGGCGGAGCAGGCTCGAGGGGCTAGATGGCCTACTCCTGTTCCTAATTCTTATGTTCTTATGTTCTGGCAATGGCTTTCATCATAACAATACTGGGATGAGTTCGATGTAATCATGTACAAATTTCTCTCTGCCTTTCTTAGGCATAACAAAATGATTACCCCACAGTGAACAATCTGACTGAATGGATAGTTCGTCTTTGCAACAGTTGTAAGGTTTGGTCTCTTCACCCATTTGCTTGGGTATGGCAGACCAATCACCACTAAGGTCACAACGTTTCACAACCGATAATATCGGCTCCTGGCTGGTTGAGCCGTGACAGGGGTTCCTTCACTTTCAAAAGCATCCATAACTAAGAGTAGGTCTGCAGGTTGTGGCATCTCCACCTCCAGTGTGGCAACGGCAGATGGCACGGTGCATCAGCACAATTCTCGATGCCAGGTCTATGGTGAATTACATAATCATAGGCAGATAATGTCAGCACCCACCTCTGGATGCAGGACGCTGCATTGGTGTTGATACCTTTGTTTTCCAAAAACAATGAAATGAGTGGCTTGTCATCTGTTTCCAGTTCAAACCGAAGACCAAACAGGTACTGATGCATCTTTTAACCCCATACACACAGGCTAATGTTTCTTTTTCTACCATGCTGTAGGCTCTTTCTGCCTTTGACAAACGTTTAGAAGCATTGGCAACAGATTGTAGTTTACCCGACTAATTAACTTGTTGGAGCATGCAACCAACTCCATATGACGAAGCATCACAGGCCAATACTTGATGCTTACACGGATCATAATGTACCAGCAGCTTGTTAGATCAAAGCAGATTAGTAGCTTTCTCAAAAGCTCTATCTTGCGACGCACCCCAAACCCAGTTGTCGCATTTTCTTAGCAGCATGTGCAGTGGCTCCAATGAAGTGCTCAATCTAGGTAGGAAATTCCGAAGCAGTTGAGTAGACCAAGGAACGAACGCAGCTCCATCACATTCTGAGGCTTGGGTGCATTTTTAATGCCCTTGGTTTTCGAGTCCGTAGGCCTGATGCCATCAGCAGCAATTTTCCTCCCCAGGAATTCGACTTCCGGTGCCATGAAGACGCACTTCGAACGTTTCAGTCTGAGTCCCACTTTGTCCAGATGACGTAGAACCTCTTCCAGGTTGTTCAGATGTTCGGCAGTGTCACAACCTGTGACCAGGATGTCATCTTGGAACATGACAGTTCTTGGAACAGACTTCAGTAGACTCTCCATATTCCTCTGAGCGAATTCCAAAAGAACACCTGTTGTAGATAAACAGTTCTTTATGAGTGTTGATGCATGTAAGTTTTTTCGCCATCTCGACCAGCTCTGTGTCATGTAGATTGACGCAAGATCCAGTTTTTAGTGAACGACTTCCCCCCGGCTAGCATTGCAAACAGGTCATCAGCCTTCGGTAACGGGTATTGATCCTGATTCGAAACTCGATTGAGCATAACCTTGTAATCCCCACAAATCCTGACAGTTCCATCACTCTTCAACACAAGAACAATGGGGCTGGCCCATTCGGTAAATTCAACCAGTGATATGACCCCTTCACACTGGAGTCTGTCCAGTTTGATTTCAACCTTCTCCCTCATCATGTACGGAACCGCCCGGGTCTTGCATCTGAGTCCACATGGATCTGCACCTTGGCTCCCGTAAAATTGCTGATGCCTGGTTCAAATTGCTCAGCACTTGAGCACATGGAGTATCATCCTCCGATGACAACACTTTGATATCGTTCCAGGTCCATTTGATTTTTTCTAGCCAATTCCTGCCGAACAGCGTTGGACATTGCCTGGAACAATCCATAACGGTAAATCATGAACTGTACCATCATATGACACCTTGACGACTGCACTGCCAGTCACCGTTATGAGTTCTTTAGTGTATGTACACAACTTGGCATTGACTGGATTCAGCTTAGGCCTCACAGCCATAGTATCCCACAGCTTGTCGAATGTCCTCTGGCTCATTATTGATTGACTCGCACCCGTGTCCAATTCCATCGGTACCGGCACACCGTTAAGTTTCACATTAATCATTGTCGGTTAGCTCTTTGTTAGGAACGAATACAGTCCATACATTTCCTCCTCTGGTATCTCGGATTGCATATCGGATCTGTGCTATACTGGTCATCAGCCTCCAAATGGTGTGTCGCAGCACGCTTGCTCAGTTGCGGACACATGCACTGGAGATGCCCCTGTCTTGAACAGCCTTTACAAATATACTGTATAAACCAACACTGATGAGGCTGATGATTGCCCTCACAACGTGAACACGGTGAAATCGGATTCATTCCCGTTGGCGGACTTTGGGCAGCCACAGGTTTTGCATATGCAGTCGAGTAGGCCCTGTCATATGCAGCTCTGCCAAACGATGATATAATCTTGTTTACAGTACTTGCCGAGTTCCTATTTTTCGATGATATTTGCTTTAAGTTTTGCATGCCTGGGCAATCATGATGGCCTTGCTCAAATACAGCGTCCCCGCCGCCAGTAGCTTATGTAGGATCACCTCGTGGTTGATGCCGATTACAACGAAGACTGCAGCATGTCTCCCAACGTGTTTTCGAACTTACACGGTCCAGCTAGACATCTTAGGTCGGCAACGAATTCTGACACATCCTGGCCCTCAGAAAGAACGTACATGCAGAATCGATTTCATGAGATGATGATGCCTTCTTCTGGTTTGAGATGGTCATGTACCAGAGCACACAATTCCTCATAGTCCTTGTCCATTGGACTTGCAGGCGAGAGAAGATTCTTTATGAGTCCATAGATTTTCAGACCACAAACCATGAGAAAGACTGCCCTGCCATTGACTGCCTCAGTGGGTTCCTCCATTTTGTTGGCCACGAAGTACTGGTCCAGACGAGCTACTAAATCTGCCCAGTCCTCTCCCTCCACGAATCTCTCCAGAATTCCAATTGTGCTCAGTTTTGCATGCGAAGGTTCTTAAGTTACCTCGTCGCCAAATGTTATGTATGTAATAACTCGATAGACTGAATACTTAAACTAACGCAGGTACAAACCTGCCTCTGCTTGATTAGGGCCCAAAAAGTGATTACATTACATGATGGCTTGCCTTGTATACCTGAGCCGCACACACGTGCGTACAGCCCAATGACCTCTGACAGTGGCGCCACCTGATGGCTAGTAATCCCAAGCATGCCTACATGACAAGTATAATCCCAAAAGAATTTCAGAAATTATCATGGAAGGAGCTAGTTCATATTTCTCAGCCTGAGCAGTAGGGCACTCTAAATGTTACAAAAATATAAAAACATTTTATCTGTGGAATCACAAGAGTACATAGCTGGCAAGGAAACAGTCTTTGCTCCAGTTCCTTTCTGACCCATCAATTTAAAAATGAGTCACAGGCATAGAAATTTAGATTCACGTGACCAATTATTTAAAGACATTGTTTACATGTATTTTTGCGGTGATAATTCTGGAACTGAATGTAATAGGAAGTCATCACAGTCTCAGTGAGATAAATGTGACACAAAGCTCTGCACAACTGGTATACAATGGAACTATTCTCAAAGGCTCCCTCAAGGACTCAGCTGGTTAAGATAATGAGTAGTTAGCATCATAGGCAGTCCCCCGAAATTGAGGAAGACTTGCTTCCACTCTAAAAGTGAGTTCTCAGGTGGCTGTACAGTCTAATGCGGGAATTACAGTCTCTGTCACAGGTGGGACAGATAATGGTTGAAGGAAAGGGTGGGTGGGGATCCTGGTTTGCCACACGCTCCTTCCACTGTCTGCGCTTGGTTTCTGCATGCTCTCGGCGACAAGACTCGAGGTGCTCAGCGCCCTCCTGGATGCTCTTCCTCTATTTTGGGTGGTATTGGGCTGGGGATTCCCAGGTGCCAGTGGGGATGTTCCAGGGGATGTTGCAATTTATCAAGGAGGCTTTGAGGGTGTCCTTGAAACATTTCTTCTGCCCATCTGGGGCTTGCCTGCCATGTAGGATTTCGGAGTAGAGCGCTTGCTTCGAGAGTCTCATGTCGGGCATGCAGACACGGAGCTGGTTGAGTGTGGTCAGTGCTTCGATGCTGGGGATGTTGGCCTGAGCGAGAACACTGACGTTGGTGCGTCTATCCTCCCAGTGCATTTGCAGCATCTTACGGAGGCAGCATTGGTGGTACTTCTCCAGCGCTTTGAGATGTCTGCTGATCTTCCTTGCTGCAATGTTCCATCTCATTCTCATAAAGCACCCCACTGGAGTGGAATTAATCTATAGAACCAATGGGAACTTGTTCAACCTTCGCCGCCTCCAGGCTAGATCCAAGGTCGTCCTATCCTCTGTCATCGAACTACAGTACGCGGACGATGCTTGCATCTGCACACACTCAGAGGCCGAACTCCAAGCCGTTGTCAACACTTTCACCGAGGTGTATGAAGGCAAGGACCTTATGCTAAACATCTGTAAGACAAAGGTCCTCCACCAACCTGACCCTGCCACACAGCACTGCCCCTGCTCATCAAAATCCACGGCGCGTCCCTGGACAACGTGGAGTGAGTAGTTGAGCGATACAGGCTAGGATGGTCCCTAGTAAGAGGAATTAGTGACAGGAGTAGGCCATTCAGCTGCTCAAGCCTGTTCCGCCATTCAGTGAGATCATGGCTGATCTGTATCTTAACTCCATCCACCTGTCTTGGCTCCATATCCTTTTATACCCTTGTCTAGTAAAAATCTATCGAGCTCCGATTTAAAATGATAAATTATAAAATTATTAATATCCTTGGTTTGTGCTGAGGTAGGTAGGGCTACTACAATTTGCAGCCCTGGATTAATGACAGGAAAATGTTTGGGATTCCCAGTCCTGATCACTATTCAGCAACTCGAGTACACATTGGGTGAATTCAGGATCAGTCTCAGGATGATGCTTCAAATAGGTTGCCGACATTTAAGAAAAGCCGATGGTGCCAGTATTAATAAATCACATCACCAAGGTGTTAGAATGGAGTAACATAAATGTGTGTGATCGTGAGTGGAATGAGGAGGACTTCAAATTAACGCAATAGAAAGGAAGGACATTAGCTTGAATCATGTGGAATCTATATGGGTGGAGCTGCGGAATAACAAAGGGCAGAAAATGATCGTGGGAGTTGTGTACAGACCACCAAACAGTAGTAGTGAGGTTGGGGACAGCATCAAACAAGTAATTAGGGATTCATGCGATAAAGGTACAGCAGTTATCATGGGCGACTTTAATCTACATATAGATTGGGCTAACCAAACTGGTAGCAATACGGTGGAGGAGGATTTCCTGGAGTGTATTAGGGATGGTTTTCTGGACCAATATGTCGAGAAACCAACTCGAGGGCTGGCCATCCTAGACTGGGTGATGTGTAATGAGAAAGGACTAATTAGCAATCTTGTTGTGCGAGGTCACTTGGGGAAGAGTGACCATAATATGGTAGAATTCTTTATTAAGATGGAGAATGACACAGTTAATTCAGAGACGAGGGTCCTGAACTTAAGGAAAGGTATCTTCGATGGTATGAGACGTGAATTCGCTAGAATAGACTGGCAAATGATAAGTAAAGGGTTGACGGTGGATAGGCAATGGCAAACATTTAAAGATCACATGGATGAACTTCTGGTATAAAAATAAAATGGGGAAGGTGGCTCAACCGTGGCTAACAAGGGGAATTAAGGATAGTGTTAAATCCAAGGAAGAGGCATATAAATTGGCCAGAAAAATCAGCAAACCTGAGGACTGGGAGAAATTTAGAAATCAGCAGAGGAGGACAAAGAGTTGAATTAGGAGGGAGAAAATAGAGTACGAGAAGAAGCTTGCCGGGAACATAAAAACTGACTGCAAAAGCTTCTATAGATTTGTGAAGAGAAAAAGATTAGTGAAGACAAACGTAGGTCCCTTGCAGTCCGATTCAGGTGAATTTATAATGGGGAACAAAGAAATGGCAGACCAGTTGAACAAATACTTTGGTTCTGTCTTCACGAAGGAAGACACAAACAACCTTCCGGAAGTACTAAGGGACTGAGGGTCCAGTGAGAAGGAGGAACTGAAGGATATCCTTATTAGGCGGGAAATTGTGTTAGGTAAATTGATGGGATTTAAGGCTGATAAATCCCCGGGGCTTGATAGTCTGCATCCCGGAGTACTTAAGCAAGTGGCCCTAGAAATAGTGGATGCATTGGTGATCATTTTCCAACAGTGTATCGACTCTGGATTAGTTCCTATGGATTGGAGCGTAGCTAATGTAACACCACTTTTTAAAAAAGGAGGGGGAGAGAAAACGGGCAATTATAGACTGGTTAGCCTGACATCAGTAGTGGGAAAATGTTGGAATCAATTATTAAAGATGAAATAACAGCGCATTTGGAAAGCAGTGACAGGATCGGTCCAAGTCAATATGGATTTATGAAAGGGAAATCATGCTTGGCAAATCTTCTGGAATTTTCTGAGGATGTAACTGGTAGAGTGGACAAGGGAGAACCAGTGGATGTGGTGTATTTGGACTTTCAAAAGGCTTTTGACAAAGTCACACACAAGAGATTGCTGTGCAAAATCAAAGCACATGGTATTGGGGGTAATGTACTAGCGTGGATAGAGAACTGGTTGACAAACAGGAAGCAGAGAGTCGGGATAAACGGGTCCTTTTCAGAATGGCAAGCAGTGACTAGTGGGGTGCCGCGGGCTCAGTGCTGAGACCCCAGCTATTTACAATATACATTAATGATTTGGATGAAGGAATTGAGTGTAATAGCTCCAAGTTTGCAGATGTCACTAAACTGGGTGGCAGTGTGAGCTGTGATAAGGATGCTAAGAGGCTGCAGGGTGACTTGGACAGGTTAGGTGAGTGGGCAAACACATGGCAGATGCAGTATAATGTGGATAAATGTGAGGTTATCCACTTTGGTGGCAAAAACACGAAGGCAGAATATTATCTGAATGGCGGCAGATTAGGAAAAGGGGAGGTTCAACGAGACCTGGGTGTCATGGTACATCAGTCATTGAAAGTTGGCATGCAGGTACAGCAGGCGGTGAAGAAGGCAAATGGTATGTTGCCCTTCATAGCTAGGAGTTTTGAGTATAGGAGCAGGGAGGTCTTACTGCAGTTGTACAGGGCCTTGGTGAGGCCTTACCTGGAATATTATGTTTAGTTTTGGTCTCCTAATCTGAGGAAGGGCGTTCTTGCTATTGAGGGAGTGCAGTGAAGGTTCACCAGACTGATTCCCGGGATGGTTGGACTGACATATGAGGAGAGATTGGATCAACTGGGCCTTTATTCAATGGAGTTTAAAAGGATGAGAGGGCATCTCATAGAAATATATACAATTCTGACGGGACTGGTCAGGTTAGATGCAGGAAGAATGTTCCCGATGTTGGGGAAGTCCAGAACCAGGGGACACAGTCTAAGGATAAGGAATAAGTCATTTAGGACTGAGATGAGGAGAAACTTATTCACCCAGAGAGTTGTTAACCTGTGGAATTCCCTACCGCAGAGAGTTGTTGATGCCAGTTCATTGGATATATTCAAGAGGGAGTTAGATATGGCCCTTACAGCTAAAGGGATCAAGGGGTATGGAGAGAAAGTGGGAAAGGGGTACTGAGGGAATGATCAGCCATGATCTTATTGAATGGCGGTGCAGGCTCGAAGGGCCGAATGGCCTACTCCTGCACCTATTTTCTATGTTTCTATGTTTCTAAACGAGCAGGTGGTGAGTCTCGTGTTGGTGAGTTTAGAAAGGGCCATAGGCGAGATGAGAGGAGGATCCGGCCTGGAATGATCGTGAGACTGATGTGAGAAGAAGGGGAGGTCATAGCAGCGTCCACTGCACAGATAATCTTTGTCATGCAGGTAAAGAAATTCATAACTTCTTTCCACTAGAAGTAAGAGCAAAGAGGGTGAGGATTGAGGTTTGAGGAGGCGATCTGTCATGGAGAAAAGAAACCGTTACAAGTTTAGGGTCTGGCCTTACTAATTCTCTTGGCTACAGTCTTGCTAATCACGTCTATAAGAGGTCTGAGCACCTTTTGGTTAGGGTTGTGGTTCTGCTGTCCAATATCTAACTATACAGTATTATTATCTGCGGGATATCAATAGGAACCCTTTTGATATCAACCAATTAAACATACAGAGCAATTTATGTTCAAAATCACTTAATTCAATTAGTGCAACACATCTTCACATAATAATACCAAATACACTATGCTTCCCTACATTAGTGAGTTGCCTATTTTTGACCAAAACAATATAACTTCTAACTGCCCTCCTCCATTCTTACTTTCTCAGTTGGGTGAAAGCTTTTCATTACAGCTTTCTGTGTAAAAGAATATCATAACTGCCATGAGCTTACCTGCCTCTGTTTCTATCTCTCTGTCCTCACAACAGGAGGGGACAGCCTATCGCAGACAATCTGTGCCAAGTTCCCAACACAATGGGTATAAGGTGTTTATCAAATACAGGTTAAAGAATTGCATATTTCCACTCTTTGGAAAAACAACTTAAAATGCCAAGCCCATTCACCTCTTAACCACCTTTCATCGCAGTGCTTGTTACTAAACGTATATGAATAAACACCTAACACTAAGTATAATTCTATTTCAAATACTTGCTGTGGAAAAATGATCAACAATCCTGAAACATGACGGGAACCTTAGATGTCCTTGCCCTCCACAATGATCCTGGAATTGGAAGTGGTTTTGGTGGAAGAGGGTAAGACACAATAACACTTGACATGGTTGAGCCAAATCTGTTGGTGAATGATTAGACGAGTTGTGCATCAGATGTGCTCCGATTTGTGACCCTCTGAATTGAAGGAATGATGATGTTTGCTGTACTGGGGAAATGCAATGCTGGAAGATGTTGAATGATTTGGAGGGAACAGAGGCATTGAAGGCAAAAGGGAAGAAGCAGTTTAGCAGGCCAATAGCTGCAGAAGTGCCTTGATTGGCAGAGGGCCAGAGAATAGAGATTTTAAATAAGTGAGAGAGTGGGACAGTATTTTTCCAAGGGTGGATTTGACTATAGTGAGATTGGTGGAAGGAAGGGAGATGAGCGTGGAAAGGGAAATGATGAAGTGGTCAGAGGTGGCTTTGTCAGTGGGGGACACCTTCAGAATGGAGAGGCCAAGAGAGATGGCAGGTCAAGGGCATGGCAGTTGATAGGGAGTTTATGTGAAGGCTGAAATTGAGTCAGGATAGGAGGGCAGATAAGTCAAAGGAGAGAAGGCAAAGAGAGTTAAGGTGTAGATTGGGATCACCAAGAATGAGAACTCATTTCATTCAAAGATTAAGATAAGAGTGAAGGAAGGACATGTCGGTTTATATGCTGGCATGGGATGGAGAAGACAGAACACCACAATGATTTTGACTGAAAGGTGGAAGAGGATGAGATGCATGAAGAAGGGGAAAGTGGCAGAGAAAGAGAGGAAAGGCCAAACTGTATCTTGGCATAAGAGCTGCACCACGACGGCAGGAGGGAAAGAAGAAACCAAAGATGAAAAGGCAGAGATTGTCTGAATTTAACTCACAGCAGCATGATTATAATGCTGTACACTCATCACTCCAGAAGTACAAAGGAGGAATGTGTTTGCATTACCCTTTTACTTAAATATAAACAGCATTTGTCTAAGATTAAGAGTTGAATATAAAGTGCAAATAGCAATGTGAAGGTGGTTTTGAAACTTTAAATAGCATAGGAAAATAGGAAAGAACATAGGAACAGGAGGAGGCCATTTAGCCCCCGATCCTGTTCCGCCATTCAGTAAGATCATGGCTGATCTGTAGAATCATAGAATAGAATCATAAAATGGTTACAGCACAGACGGAGGCCTTTCAGCCCATCGAGCCTGTGCTGGCTCTCTGCAAGAGCACTTCAGCGAGTCCCACTCCCCTGCCCTCTCCTTGTAGCCATGCACATTTTTTTCTTTCAGGTACTTATCCAATTCCCTTTTGAAAGCCATGGTTGTGTCTGCCTCCACTACCCTTTCAGGCAGTGCATTCCAGATGTTACCCACTCACTGCATGAAAATGTTTTCCCTCATGTCGCCTTTGGTTCTTCTGCCAATCATCTTAAATCTGTGTCCTCTGGTTCTCGACCCTTCTGCCGATGGGAACAGTTTCTCTCTATCTACTCTGTCTAGACCCCTCATGATTTTGAACACCTCTATCAAATCTCCTCTCAACCTTCTCTGCCCTATGGAGAACAACCCGAGTTTCTCCAGTCTATCCACGTAACTGAAGTCCCTCATCCCTGGAACCATTCTTGTAAATCTTTTCTGCACCCTCGCTCAGGCTTTCCTAAAGTGCTGTGCCCAGAATTGGACACAATACTCCAGTTGAGGCTGAACCAGTGTTTTATAAAGATTCATGATAATTTCCACACTTTTGTACTCTATACCTCTATTCATGAAGCCCAGAATCCTGTAAGCCTTTTTAACCACTTTCTCAACCTGCCCTTCCAACTTCAATGATTTGTGCACATATACCCCTCTGTTCATGCACCCCTTTAGAATTGTAGCCTTTAGTTTATATGGCTTCTCCTTGTTCTTCCTACCAAAATGTATTACTTCGCGCTTTTCTACATTAAATTTCATCTGTCACATGTCCATCCATTCCACCAGCCTGACTATATCCTCTTGAAGTCTATCACTATCCTCCTCACTGTTCACTATACTTCCAAGTTTTGTGTCAGCTGCAAATGCTGAAATTGTGTCCTGTACACCGAAGTCCAAGTTATTAATATATATCAAGAAAAGCAGTGGTCCTCATACTGACCCCTGGGGAACAACACTGTATACCTTCCTCAAGTTCGAAAAACAACCGTTCACCATTGCTCTCTGTTTCCTGTCACTTAGCCAATTCTGTATCCATGCTGCCACTGTCCCTTTTATTCCATGGGCTTCAACTTTGCTGGCAAACCGATTATGTGGCACTTTATCAAACTTTTGAAACGCCAAGTACACCATATCAAAGGCATTGTCCTCATCAACACTCTCTGTTACCTCATTAAAAAGCTCAATCAAGTTCGTTAAATATGATTTTCTTTTTTCTTAACTCCATCTACCCTTCTTGGTTCCATAACCATAAATACATTAAGCCATTGTCTAACAAAAATATGTTAATCTCAGTTTTGAAAATTTCAATTGCTCTAGCCTTTCAGCTTTTTGGGGGAGAAAGTTTGAGATTTCCACTACCCTTTGTGTGAAGAGATGCTTCCTGACATCACCCCTGAATGGCCTAGCTCTAATTTTAAGGTTGTGCCCCCATGTTCTGGACTTTCCCAAAGGGGGATTTCAACTCAGGCCTTTCAAAAGGGCGAAATTGCCCTTTTTTATAGCCCCATTAGCATCTCCGGGGCACAATGGGGTTATCGCCCGGGGCAAAGGGTCAATAGTGCCTCTGGGGAAATTGCCCCAGAGGTTTGGGGGGGCAGTGTGCCAGTAGGGCCGTCCCCCACAATTTGCACCCCGAGCATGCGCACGCACAGCGATGACATAATCGCCGACAATGCCGACCCTGAGTCGATCCCTTTGTGCCCCATGGGGGAAATTGCGCCATGGGAGCACGGTTGGCACCAGCTGATGTCACCGCCAGCTTCACAGGTCGCAAAGTTGGCGAACATCCACCACCGGGGCATCCCTTAAAGGGGAGGCCGTTTGCGCCATAGGCCGTCATATTTTTCTATCGGCTTACACTTCTGTTGGCCCAAAAATGGCATCGTTTTGGGTGCCGGGCTGTTGGCCCGGTCGAGGGAGTCCCTTGTGACCCAGTGGCGGCCACCAAAGGGACTGTAGAGCGCGCAGCGGCCCTCCCCTTTAATTGAAGCGGAGGGACGTTGTGACTCTCATCACCCCGTTTCCACCCCACTATCGCCAGTGATACTTATAATTTCAGACCAATGTTGGTATAAACATTTTTTTATTGAACATAACCTTGTTGCGCGTTGTCTCAGATAGCTGGACCATTACACACTAGTGATTCCTTAACATGAACGGGTTAAATAAAACTTAACTTCAATCAATGTAAACTTTAACTGGCACCAAGCTGATGGGCACCATTGATGTCTGAGCTGCACACACATAGCAGTGTGTCAGCGTTGTCACTCACAGCAACATTCTTTCAGGCAAATCGTTCAGATATCAGCTCCTCACGTAAAAATCTTGCAGCTATGCAGCCACCACGGGCCCTTTCCTGCGTTCTGGAGGGGGAGCGTGGGCATGGTTGCATAGCCAGCCTGATTGTCTGTCCCTAGGTAAGCGACCAGCCCCTCGACGTCCTCTTCCTCTCTCTCCTGAGGAGGAGCATCAGTCCCTTCTGGCAATTCTTGGCTCCTCCTGATAGCCAGGCTGTGCAGCATAGAAAACATGACCACAAATTTAGCTACTTGCTCAGGGTTGCGTTATAGCTCCCCTCCTGAGTGCTCCAGGCATCTAAAGCGCTGCTTCAGCACAGTTATTGTCTTCTGGACCACATTGCGTGTGTCTCTGTGGATCTGGTTGTATCACTTCTCGGCCTCGGTTTGGGTGTCACGCAGTGGGGTCATAAGCCACGTGGCTAGGCCATATCGGTTATCACCAAGCATCCAGCATTGTCCTTGTGGCTGACTCTTAAATATGTCAGAGACAGCGCTTTCACGCAGGATGTGAGCCTCATCGAAGCTGCCTGGACATTTGGCATTCACTGCCATGATGATCTAGTTGTGGTCGACAACTTGTTGGACCTTCAGGGAGTGAAATCCTTTTCTGTTACAAAAAAGCTCCGGGTCCTGAGAAGGTGCCTGCAAGGTGATGTGAGTGCACTGTATTGCTCCCTGCACCCTGGGGAACTTGGCAATGTGGTAGAATGCTCCAGCCCTGTCAGTCTGAGCCTCCGTGGTCATGGGGAAGCTGATAAAGTCCATCCTTCTCGCGTACAGGGCTTACCTGACCTGTCTAATGCAGCAATGAGTAGCATGATGAGACAGAGGGGAAATCTCAACCGCGGAGGCCCGAAAGGAACCGGATGGGTAGAAAGACAGTGCCGCGATGACCTTGACCTCAACCGACACTGATGTCCTGATGGCATAGGTTAGGTGAGTGGGCAAATGCATGGCAGATGAAGTGTAAGGTGGATAAATGTGAGGTTATCCACTTTGGTGGTAAAAACAGAGACAGACTATTATCTGACAGATTAGGAAAAGGGGAGGTGCAACGAGACCTGGGTGTCATGGTACATCAGTCATTGAAGGTTGGCATGCAGGTACAGCAGGCGGTTAAGAAAGCAAATGGCATGTTGGCCTTCATAGCGAGGGGATTTGAGTGAAGGGGCAGGGAGATGTTACTACAGTTGTACAGGGCCTTGGTGAGGCCACACCTGGAGTATTGTGTACAGTTTTGATCTCCTAACTTGAGGAAGGACATTCTTGCTATTGAGGGAGTGCAGCGAAGGTTCACCAGACTGATTCCTGGGCTGGCGGGACTGACATATCAAGAAAGACTGGATCAACTGGGCTTGTATTCACTGGAGTTCAGAAGAATGAGAGGGGATCTCATAGAAACGTTTAAAATTCTGATGGGTTTAGACAGGTTAGATGCAGGAAGAATGTTCCCAATGTTGGGGAAGTCCAGAACCAGGGATCACAGTCTAAGGATAAGGGGTAAGCCATTTAGGACCGAGATGAGGAGAAACTTCTTCACCCAGAGAGTGGTGAACCTGTGGAATTCTCTACCACAGAAAGTTGTTGAGGCCAATTCACTAAATATATTCAAAAAGGAGTTAGATGTATTCCTTACTACTAGGGGGATCAAGGGGTATGGCGAGAAAGCAGGAATGGGGTACTGAAGTTGCATGTTCAGCCATGAACTCATTGAATGGCAGTGCAGGCTCGAAGAGCCGAATGGCCTACTCCTGCACCTATTTTCTATGTTTCTATGTTTCTATGGCAGGCTGCATATGTGGCCTGATGAGCTCACATATTTCGTTGATCACCACCTTGTGGAAGCACAGTCTCCGAAGGCAGGTGTGGTCAGACATGTCGAGGTACGACCTCTTTTCCCTGTACGTGTGGGGTGTGTATGGTCTGGCCTTCCTCCTCATTCTTGCACATCTTAAATTTGGCACATAATGATGTGCATCACACAGTGAGCCATTTGCATTCTGCAGCATCTGCATATTAATCGATGCAGGTTGAGAAATTGCTGGCCCCATTGCAATGAAAGTATAATAGCGATTGATCAGAAGCAATAATTTCCTCACTAAAATACACCTAGAGTAAACCCCCAATAGTCCAGAGTCTGAAAATATATCTGTTGACATGGTCACTTGACCTGAGAAGAACTCCAGAGTCAATCCAAACTCCCCGATGTTGAAGCAGCCTTTTGAATGAAGCAACCTGCAATTTTAAAAATGGCGTTCATTCAGAACAGTTCCACTTTTTCTGAGCGGTGTTTTGGGCGAGCGATATTGTCGGCGATATGTGTGCGAGGTGGTGAAAGTGACACTGGGTGATCTCCTGGGCAATATTTTCGGCAAATGTGATCTTTACGACAAAAAGAAGTGGGCGGTCGGCATTATTGAATCTCGGCGTTAATTCCGTGCGGAAACTAACGCTGGGCAATATTATGGGCATTGATTTTGCCCATTCTGATGATTCCGCCCCAAAAAAGTCGGCAGGCAGTATTATTTTTTCCCTGCGTTATGCACATGAGGAAAGTAACGTTCAGCAATAAGTGTCCGAAAAATGAATGTCATTTTCCATTTTGTGGCTAAATGGGCGATATCTGGGCGTTATACGTCAATTCAGCGGTAAAATGGACGTTAGGTGGGCATTAAGCATGCAAAAAATGTGGAAAATCTAGCCCATAGTGTCTGTCGGTCCAGACTGTCAGTGAGTTTCTAGCTGACTGGTTTGTTTCAGCTCATTAGTGGAACGCTACCATTACCATTCCTTTAAGTTTATCAGCATAAGGTGCTTGCCACCCCAAATATTTTGCTGATATAACTTTACAAAACATTTTCAATAGTTTTCATTCTATTATTTTCTTTTTCATACCTTTTCAGTCCCCTTTCCCACTATTCATTTAAGCCTACTCAGATAGAGGGGGGCAGCTAGGAAGGTGTCAATACCATGAACCTATGCACAAATGCTATCAACCCTGCTTCTTTGACAATGTGCAAGGAGTTACTGAATGTGCTTGACTTGTGCTTGAAATAATTATTATGCCTCTCACCAAGAACTTCAATGTGAATGTCAGTCCAGAGAGAGATTGCTGTGTACTTCAGTTGAGAATCCTGTAGCTACTGAGTGATCACCTTATTTATAATAACTAAAATTTAATTTAAATGGTAGGTGGTGGAATGTTGGCTTGTATAGCATCCATAATCTAATTGAATGGCAGAACAGGCTTCAGGGGCTGAATGGCCTTCTCCTGTTTCTATGTACATATAAGGTGACTGGAACCTGACCTAGTTTGGCAGTTATATAGGGGCCAAATTTGGTCAAGGCCTCCACCCACCCAAGTGCCGCCCAAAGTGCCGCCGATGGTCGCCGAGGTACTGGACGGTACTTTCGGTGGGGTTTTCATCGCCGAGGTCCGTCAAAGATCGGCGGGCGGCAAATCAAGACGTATGCCGCCTATCTGGGTGGCAATAGGCGGGAGGTCTCATTTTCAGTGGCAGAGGCGCTTGCCACCCAAGTGCCACCAAGGATGGGACCGGGCCCACGGAGGGTCAAAGAGGTAAAAATAAAAATCAACACCAACAAAACAAAACATCTGAGGACCTTCAGGGGACCCCATCCAGGTAAGTATCGGTAAAGAAACAATTTAAAAACATTCCATTTACCTTTTTTACAGGATCTTCACACTCACCATTCAGGACAGAGCAGTCTCCACGCAACGGTCCACCGCTGTCCTGCCGCCGACTCCAGTCGACTCCCGCCCGCACCAATCTGGCATCTCGGCGGGCAGGAGTCTTCTTACGTGCATCGGCCATCCGCTGACGTGGCACTGGTCCGCCTGCTCCAGGCCACGTGGAAAGTGGCACTGGGCAGTTCGAGCAGAGGAATGTTGGTGGCAGTGGTCGGTAAGTTCATCAAAATCGGCCCCATAGAATTACATAGTCTACAGCACAGATATTGCTGATCCGACCCTGGACCATGCTGGTGTTTCTGCTCCACATGAGCCTCCTTCCACCCCTCTTCATCTAATCTTATCATTATAACCCTCTATTCCTTTCTCTGTCACGTGTTTATCCCCTTAAATACATCTATGCTATTTGCTTCAACGACTCCATGTGGTGGCGCGTTCCACATTTTATCAACTCTCCGGGTAAAGAAGTTTCTCCTGAATTCCATATTGAATTTATGACTGACGATCTTATATTTATGGCCCCTAGTTTTGGCTACATGTGGAAATATCTCGGAGATGTTCATTGTCTTGGGAAACCCAAGTGTGAGTGTCTGCAGCAACTGAGACTCGAACTTGGCTCGAGCAAGTTCCCGTTCTTTCGTGTGCTATCGGATGGAGATGCCAAGTGAAAGGTCAGTGCTTCCCCTCAGAAGGAGAAATAATTTGTGGAGAAGTCAGCCCAGGCAGCTTCTAGCGACCATCTATAGAACAACATAGGTAAGTATCTGGGATCAAAATTGCCGAGAATTGGATCAATGGGGATCCAGTGGTGAACATACATCCATGTTCTGATTTTGGTAGGTAGTTGGGAGGGGAGAGTGGGATTTAGATGATGGGTGTGTGCCTGAGCTTTGATTCTTGATCAGTTCAGACCCAGGTAAATAATACTTTACTGGGCCACTGGCCTGTTTTACCAAATAAATATATTTCACACCTCGACTGTTTTATTTGGGTGTTGAAGTCCAATTCTTGCTGGAGTAAGTGCTAACAAGGGCGACAGTGTTGAGTCTAGTTGATAAATGGAATCAAGACAATGCTTTATTAACCAGAAGCCCAGACTTACCTCAATTCATGCTCCGTAAGTATAACTTTTGAAGTTATATCGACAGATCCGTAAATGCAAAATGGTTTAAAAAAATCTGTTTTTGCATTGTAAATGATGTCGTGACTCTCCGACTTTCTACATGGGGCCCGAACTTGGTCGAGGTTCCACCCACAGCTGCCGACCTTCCGCCGGAAACAGGTTTTTTTTGGTAATTCTCCAGTCCCGCCCATCTGCCGCCCAGGTGCCGCCCGCTGGGAGATTCCTCGCGGAGGTTTCTCCGACGCTTCTTGCTGCCGCCTGACTGCCGGAGGTTGGAAATCCGGGATTTTCCTCAGGCACCATGGTCTAAGATCGCCCTGTCGCCCACCAGAAGGTCCGCTGGCAAAAAGCTGGGTGGCAGGGAGAATCGGTCAGAGTGCTGCAGCGCTTCACACCCCGGGTATCGTGCAGATGCTGCAGCATTAACAGTGGCACAGTAATAGTAATGTGATGGATAGAAAGAGTTGTGATATGCAAATCCAGATTACACTGTTGAAGGGAAGGTGTGGTAGAGGAAGCGGCAATGAGTGTTGAAAGATGGTAAAGGTTCAATGGAGATGCCCTACAAGAGTCTTGAAACCATTTCAGGCGGAAGATATTTAGTGACAGATTGTGACTACGCAGATGGCATGATCTTATGTCAGAGAAAATAGGCGAGAGTTAGAAGATGTAAAGCTCTGGCAGGTCTCGGCATGTGATAGTGAGAACAGTACGACATGAGGTATGGAAGACGGAAAAATACATATAATGGACTGCAATTTCACTGATGCACATGTCATCTCAGGAGTTCCACATCATAATATTAAGCAGCATATACACTACCAACACCCACCCATCTACCCGCAACCACCACCTCTCTTCCCCCTCCTTGATGTGAGGCCCATCGTCCTCTTCTTTGCTCTGCTTTCATCACGGCGAGCCACACCTCTGCCCCTTACCGCCTCTGCTTGATCAGGTTGTGCAGGAGGGCAGCCGGATCTCTGCAGACGTGTCCGTCTTGGCGTGAAGGTCGGGGGCATGTCCGGCTCTTCGGAATCTGTGTGCCTTGAGGGTGTGGGGTTGGGGGCTTGCATGACCTGGCCAGAAACCATCATTTGCCTCATCGCCTCAACAGACACAGTGTTGCGCTCCACCGCACTAATGAGCCGTTCCATGCTGTCAGTATGGTGTTGAGCAAAGGTCGCAATGCTGGCAGCTATCCCAGCCATGGTGTGCAGCAGATCGCGACCTAGCTCAGCGTTCATCCTCGATAGCTGGACTGATATATCCTTACTATACAGTATAAATGCACACGAGGCCCATGCTTGAGAGAAGGTCAGTCTGTGACCTGTCCTTTATTCCATAGCACTCAAGTGATGGAAGTGGGTGGAGCTTCCCCTTTTATATCTGAAGGTTCAGGTTAGGAGTGTCTCCTACAAGTTCACCACCTAGTGGTCATTGTTCTCACAGTGCACAACTTAGGTCAGATTATACATGGATTACAATGCTGGTTGAATACATGACATCACCTCCCCCCCAAAGTCTTATTGGGATCACAGGTTGAGTCTCTCTGGTGGTTTACGCTCTCTTGTAGAGTGCCTGAGTTGGGGCTCCGGTTGTTGGGCGCTGGCTTGAATGTCTGCTGTTTGCGGTGCCTCAGGCCTGTCCGGAATGCCCACAGTGATTGGGCTCTCCTCCCTTTGGTTCCTGTGTTCGGTCACCTGTGGAGGAGTGAACTCTATATCGTGTTCTTCCTCTGCTTCTTCTATGGGGTTGCTGAACCCCTTTTTGTTTGATCCACATGTTTGCGGCAGATTTGTCCATTGGTAAGTTTAACTACCAGAATCCTATTTTCCTCTTTGGCAACCACAGTGCCTGCGAGCCAGTTGGGCCCTGCAGCATAGTTGAGGACAAAAACAGGATCATTTACATCAATACATCGCGCCCTCGCATTTCTGTCATGGTAGTGATATTGTGACTGGCGCCTGCTCTCAACAATTTCTTTCATGGTGGGGGATAACTGGGTTTTGAGCGTCCTTAGCAGCTCTGCGGGTGGAACCCCTGTGAGCGAGTGTGGTCGGGATCTGTAGGCCAACAGGAGGCGTGATAAGCGGCATTGTAGGGAACTCCCTTGGATTCTGAGCATCCCCTGTTTAATTATCTGCACTGTTCGTTCTGCCTGGCCGTTTGAGGCTGACTTGAACGGTGCCGTTCTGACATGGTTAATTCCATTGCCTGCCATGAAGTCCTGGAATTCAGTGCTTGTGAAGCATGGGCCATTGTCGCTGACCAAGATGTCCGGTAGACCGTGGGCAGCGAACATTGCCCGTAGACTTTCTACCGTGGCAGAGGATGTGCTTGAATTTAAAATGTCACACACGATCCATTTGGAGTAAGCGTCTACGACAACCAATAACATTTTTCCCATGAAAGGACCTGCGTAGTCCACATGGATGCGTGACCAAGGCTTGGCGGGCCATGGCCAGTGGCTAAGGGGGGCTTTTCCCAGTTGGGAACACGTGTTGCACCTGCGAACACAAAGTTCCAGATCTGCGTCTATCCCTGGCCACCAAAAGTGTGACCTGGCAATTGCCTTCATCGTGACAATGCCCGGGTGCTCATTGTGGAGTTCTCTGATGAACACCTCTCTGCCCATCTAGGGCATGACTACTCGGTTTCCCCATAGTAGGCAATCGGCCTGAATCGAGAGTTCATCCCTGCGCCTGTGAAATGGTTTAAATTCCTCAGGGCATGCCCTGTACGTGGCTGCCCAGTCCCCATTCAGGACACATTTCTTGACTAGAGACAATAGTGGGTCTCTATTTGTCCAGACTTTAATCTGACAGGCTGTCACAGATGAGCCTTCGCTTCCGAAAGCTTCAACAGCCATGACCATCTCAGCAGCATGCTCGGTAGCCCCCTCAGTGGTGGCTAGTGGGAGCCTGCTGAGTGCATCGGCGCAGTTTTCGTTGCCCGGTCTGTGACGAATTGTGTGGTCATAGGCGGCTAACGTGAGTGCCCACCTCTGTATGCGGGCCGATGCGTTTGCATTTATGGCCTTGTTGTCGGCCAAAAGGGACGTTAGGGGTTTGTGATCTGTCTCCAGATCAAATTTCCTGCCAATCAGGTACTGATGCATTTTCTTTACTGCATATACACATGCGAGCGCCTCCTTTTCTATCATCCCGTAGCCCTTTTCTGCCTGGGACAGACTTCTGGAGGCATAAGCTACCGGCTGTAACTGACCCTTGGCATTGACATGCTGCAACACACACCCGACACCGTAGGACGACGCATCGCACGTTAACATAGGTTTCTTACATGGGTCGTATAGTGTTAACAGATTGTTGGAACATAACAAATTGCGTGCTCTATTAAAAGCCTTTTCCTGGCTGTCCCCCCAGACCCATTCGCGACCTTTGCGTAGGAGCATGTGTAGCGGCTCTAGCAGCGTGCTCAATTTGGGAAGAAAGTTACCAAAATAGTTCAGGAGCCCCAGGAATGAACGCAGCTCCGTCGTGTTACGGGGTCTGGGTGCTCTGTGGATCGCTTCCGTCTTGGACGCAGTAGGGCTGATCCCGTCTGCTGCTACACTCATCCCCAGGATTTCTACCTCTGGAGCTAGGAAGACGCACTTCACCTTTTTCAGTCGCAGCCCTACCCGGTCCAGTCTGCGTAGCACCTCCTCCAGGTTGTGGAGGTGTTCTTCAGTATCGTAACCCGTGATGAGGATGTCGTCCTGAAAAACCACCGTCCCTGGAATCGACTTGAGGTGGCTTTCCATATTTCGTTGGAAGATCGCGGCGGCCGAGCGAATCCCGAACGGGCATCTGTTGTACTCAAACAACCCCTTGTGTGTCGTGATGGTGGTCAGCTTCTTCGACTCACTCGCCAGCTCCTGGGTCATGTAAGCTGAGGTCAGGTCCAATTTTGAAAAAAGTTTGCCACCGGATAGCGTCGCAAAGAGGTCCTCCGCTCTCGGTAGCGGGTACTGGTCTTGGAGTGACACCCGATTGATGGTGGCATCGTAATCGGCACATATCCTGACCGACCCATCCGCTTTGAGCACCGGCACAATCGGGCTCGCCCAGTCACTGAATTTGATTGGCGAGATGATGCCTTCCCTCAGCGGGCGGCCCAATTCGCCTTCTATCTTTTCCCGCATCACATGCGGCACCGCTCTGGCCTTGTGATATACTGGCCTGGCATCTGGGTTTATGTGAATCACTACCTTGGCCCCCATGAAAGTGCCAATGCTGGGTTGAAATAATGAGTCAAATTTGTCCAGGATCAGTGAGCATGATACTCGCTCCACAGAGGAAATTGCATTGACATCGCCCCATTTCCAGTTCATGACAGCAAGCCAACTCCTCCCCAGTAGTGCGGGACCGTCCCCTGGGACAACCCAGAGTGGCAACCTGTTCTCCGAATCTTTGTGGGTCACGACTACCGTGGTGCTGCCTAGCACCGGAATGATCTCCTTTGTGTATGTCTGTAGCTGTGCGTCAATCGCCGATAATTTTGGCTTCCTGGCCTTGGACGCCCACAACTTTTGGAACTGTTTGATACCCATCAGGGACTGGCTGGCCCCCGTGTCTAGCTCCATTGATGCTGGGATGCCATTGAGGAGTACTTTCATCATTATCAGTGGCGTCCTGGTTTATGAACTGTATACGTGCTCCACATGAACTCGCTGAACTTCAGCTTCCAGCGATTTCCCTCAGCGTTAATTTCTGCAATTTCTGCAGGTATTTTGCTCATCTCTGCAAGCTCTGGCTGAGTGTGTGCCTCCATGCCTCCAACATGAGCTGCTGTTTGAAACAAAAGGTCCCTTGCCAGTCGATCGTCCCTGACTGCCCCGTGATTGTCTTTGAGTGCGCCATTAACAGGTGTTGATGGCCCAATTACTGCCGCATTGTCCCTTGCAATGGCGTGAATCGCCATTCAGCTTGCCATTGTCTCTGTCGAACTCCCCCTCTGGGTTCGACTACATGTTGGGGCATGCCCGATTGCCCTTGTCTGCCTGGAGAACTGTGTGCTGCTTTAACAATGTTGAATCTCTGTCCCAACCATTCCTTAACACAGTACCTCTCATCTGTTCGGCTCGTGGCCATGCTCGCGTAGTTTAAATCCCAGTTTCTTGTCGCCATTGATACGTCCTTACTATACAGTATATATGCACACGAGGCCCATGCTTGAGAGAAGGTCAGTCTGTGACCTGTCCTTTATTCCATAGCATTCAAGTGATGGAAGTGGGTGGAGCTTCCCCTTTTATATCTGAAGGTCCAGGTTAGGAGTGTCTCCCACAAGTTCACCACCTAGTGGTCATTATTCTCACAGTGTACAACTTAGGTCAGATTATACATGGGTTACAATGCTGGTTGAATACATGACAGGACTATCTCGTTAATGACCGCGAGACGTCCTGCATCCTCAGGTGATTGTTGGGTCTGTGCGGGTGAACGCGGTGTGGTTGGTTTAACGCCACAGCCTCTGCGGTTGCCAGCACTTGTTCCTGGTTCGTCTGGTTCGAACCCCATGAATTCGGACCCTGACACCGAGGTTCTCTGGACAGGCGGCACACATGTCGGGAGGCTAGTGTCTTCCTCTTGCAGCTCCTCGAGCTCAATTGGCTCCACCATGGGCCCTTCTCCCTCCTCTTCCTCCTGGTCTTCGTGACTCTGTGTGGCAGAGGTGGGTGTGGTGGATATGGGTGATCTTGGGAGGGGGGTTGGATGAATAAGCCGCTGTCTTGGGCTGGTGACAACGTCGGGGTGGGAGAACCTGGGATCACACTTCTTTGTGTGCCGGAGGTGGATGGTGTGCATTGCTCGTGGCCGTTTGACTCACCACCTGCAAGTAGAGAGCAACATTTAATTCCATAGCTGGGGGGGTATGGTTGGTCAGGATGACATGTGAGCCATCCAATCTCACATTGTACCATCAAGGAGTCCATCGCTACTTGGGCACACCAAGAATGGCCAACAAAGTGTGCGTGAAGACGCTTTTGACTTAAGACTGCATGGCATGACCTTTCATGACATGAGCATCACGTACACTGCAGATTAGTTTAACCTTACTATGCTCTATAACGGGATCTGCATGATCCTTTATGGTTACATGCCGTTGCTCACCCACCAATCCCAAGGCACGCTCCTCCAGGCTGCTCAACTCTATGACTTCTGCTGGGCCTCCTCTCGTGGCTCTCAGACTTGCTGTCTTGGATGTCTTTTACTTCTGCAGAAAAAAACGTTGCAGCCTAGACCCCTTTTGCTCATGCCCCACATACACACTCACACACACAGTCACATCTGGCACACAATCTTTTGGAGTTGTATGGGACGGCTCCAATAACTGATTACTCACTCTTGCTGACACCAACACATCATTCCAATTTTTCCTACACTGGTCTCCATCCCGCGCAATGTTGCCCATTGACGACACGGCCTCACCAATCTCACTCCAGATGCGTCTGTATTGGGATAGTGGAGGCTTTCCATGACCATCCCAGGTGAGGTCTTTATACCTACGCTCCACCTCTGATACAAGCCCCTCCAGTTCTTCATCATTAAACCAGGGAGCTCTGGGCCTGGTTTTAACAGCCTTCCTTGAAGCTTTTTGTCCACTCATCTTAATTCCCATGATGGATGATTGTTGCTCTTTATTTCCTCTCCAACTGGCAGGTGCAAAGGAGTGATTAGCATTTAAGCGCATGCGCAGATGCCCCATCAGCCTGATTCGCCTCAACAATAACGTCAGCTGGCAAATGAAACTACAAACCCCACCCCCACCCCCCAAGTCTTGCGCATGCACAATGCATGGCCTCCAAAGACTTCTGATTTGAGAGGCCTGCACATACTGCCCACTGCTGCTTTCGCCCACTGATGCCCGCTCCTGGCCGCCGACTCCCGCTGCATGCCGCTGCCGCTAACACAACCACGGCGAAACTCACTCCCGACTGGCCCCAGCGACAGCGGGCAGAAAAAGGGTATGTGCTGCCCGGGGACCACCGAGAAATGGGCGGGCCTTAGAATCGACCAAGTTCGGGCCCATGTTGTTTGCAGCTGGAGTCACAGGAACAAGGGTTGGTGTTTTTTCCTTTCAGTTGCTTTACTCGCACATTTTAAATTTATTTTTCTACCTTTCCTGTTTAAGTTCCCCCTGCACCTCTCAATCTTGTTGTTGCTTTTTCAGTTGGTCACCAGGAAGTACACAAAATGTCCCCGGGCTGACGTCCCAGCCATGTACTGCTTACTCTTGATGGAGAAGCAGCTGGACTTTGTTAGGTGTCTCCACTTGATAACACAGCTGAGAACATAAAATGGTCACAATGGAGCAACCTGCCAGACTATGGCATAATGTTCATTGAGAGCGATATTTATTTATTAAAAAGTTGATTACCTTCATGATGGTGGTGATGGTGTGGAACCCAATGACCCAGGCTTTTGGCCCTGTTCTACAGGTTTTACGACAGATCTGAAGCGGGCAGGGCGTGGGAGGGTCTAGCCAGATGAAATATGTCAGCCCACATATGAAATGACACTGAGAGCAGCACGGTTTTAGCTGTGCTTCTTCCCATTTGCACTGTTTGAAAGCTGGACACAAGGGCTGGCTGTTTGGCTCAGGTATCAAGTGCTCAAATATCAGCGGAAGGGGTAGAAAAAATTGAACTTACAGCCAGGCCCTGTGCAAGCACTTAGGGATCGCTGCTGTACACCTGTGCTCAAAAAAAAAAAGCTGTTTTTCAGATGGCACAAAGACTCAGGCATGTGTTTCCAAAGAGCTATGTCGCCCAGGTTGGAAAGCCAGTCTAGGTTGGAGGTGTGAGGGTAAGCACATATAAGAACATAAAAAATAGGAGCAGAAGTAGGTCATTTGGCCCCTCGAACCTGCTCCGCCATTCAATAAGATCATGGCTGTTCTGATTATGGACTCAGCTCCACTTCCCTGCCCTCTCCCCATTACCCTTTAACTCCCCTATCATTCAAAATTCTATCTATCTCCACCTTAAATATATTCAATGACCCAGCCTCCACAGCTCTCTAGGGCAGAGAATTCCACAGATTTACAACCCTCTGAGAGAAGAAATTCCTCCTCATCTCAGTTTTAAATGGGCGACCCATATTCTGAAACTGTGCCCCCTGGTTCTAGATTCCCCTACAAGGGGAAATATCCTCTCTGCATCCACCTTGTCAAGCCCCTTCATTATCTTATACGTTTCAATAAGATCATCTCTCATTCATTCAAACATCAGTGAGTATAGGCCCAACCTGGTCAACCTTTCTTCATTAGACAACCCCTTCATCTCAGGAATCAACCTAGTGAACTGGCTCTGAACTGCCTCCAATGCAAGTATATCCTTCCTTAAACAAGGAGACCAAAACTGTACGCAGTACTTGGGTGTGGTCTCACCAACAGTTGTAGCAGGACTTCCCTACTTTTATACTCCATCCCCCTTGCAATAAAAGCCAACATTCCAGGGGGTGGGGTGGCGGGGATATGGGGGTGCCATCTCTGTGGCAGGAGTAGTCCCCCCTCCCAGAGATGCATCGAGAGTAGGGTAGTTGGGTGGGGAATGGAAAGCCTAAGCTCATGTCTGGCAATCTCGGGGAATGCATCCACTTACTGGAAGTTTAATGGTCAAGTATGCTGTATATTTTTGGCAATCCTTCCAGGTATGCTGGGCAGCGTTTGATTTCTCCCATAAAAAACAGGAAATGCTGGAGATGCACAGCAGGTTTGTCGCCGTCTGAAAAAGACAGCTTAAGAGTTTTGTGTATGTCCTGTGTGACCAGTTGGAGAAGGATTCTGTTGCAGGGTCTACACCTTAACACATCCCGTTCACCTGTCACCCCTGTGTTCGCTGACCCACATTGGCTCCCAGTCCGTCAACGCCTCAATTCAAACATTCTCATTCTTGTTTTCAAAGCTCTCCAATTCCTCGTCCCTCACTATCTCCGTAACCTTCCCCAGGCCTATAGCTCTCTGATATCTCTGCACTCCTCCAATTCTGGGCTCCTGCGCAGCCTCGATTTTCATCACTCCCCAGCTGTGCCTTCAGCTGTCAAAGCCCTAGGCTCTGGCACTCCCTCCCTAATCCTCTCCATTTCTCTACCTCTCTCTCTCTCTGCGCTCCTTAATACCTGTTATATATGTATACTATAGATATACTCTCTGTATAGTCACTGTATAGTTGTATAAGATGGAGACTTGTTTACCGGAGGTACCATCAACAAGGTTCACATTGTATACACTATGCTGGCACCACCAAAGGGTGCAACTGGTGGAGGCCCAGGGGTTACCTGTACACCATAGGTACCCAGGTATAAAAGGGAGTCCACCATGTGGTATCCTCATTCTGGAAATATATTAAATGGACTACAGTTCAAGTACAATACTTTGCCTTGTGGAGTCATTATCAGAGCATCTAAAGACATAACAATTGGTGACGAGATTACAGACTTTCACGCGAAAATGACTACCCTTGGCACGATGTAGCAGTTTGACGATGGGGATGATTGGTTCGCCTTTGTGGAGTGGCTTGACCATTTCTTCACAGCAAACGACCTGGCAGGCGATGATCTGGCCACACTGGCTGATAAGCACAGAGCTATCCTGCTCACCAGTTGTGGGCCCACTGTCTATGGCCTTGTCAGGGGCTTGCTGGCACCAGCGAAGACAACGACCAAGACGTACGAGGAGCTTGTAACGCTGATCCAAGAACAACTCAAGCCCAAAGAGAGTATCCTCACAGCCAGACATCAGTATTACATCCACCGACAGCCCGAAGGCCAGAAAATCGTGAAAGACCTCAGGAGGTTGGCGGCACCGTGTGATTTCGGCAAACACCTCACCGAAGCGCTGCGGGATATCTTTGTCATCGGAATCGACTATGAGGGCCTTTTTCACTGGTTACTATCTGCGGATACCACAGTCACACTGCAGAAGGCCATCACCTGGAGCCAGGCATTCATGATCTCGACCTGCGGTTCTAGGCGGATGACTCATCCTCAGGACTCAAACCCGGCAAGTACTGCACACAGACTGGTGCCTTTTAGAGGTAGAACTGTAGAACATGAATCTCCTCAGAGGAGAGAGAACAGGCCCCTGAGTCCCTTAACTCAGAGTCTGCCGAGGGGGGCAAATCGAGTAGCTCCATGCTGGCGTTGCGGAGGAAATCACCGGGCTCACCAGTGCTGCTTTAAGGACTATGTATGCAAAGGGTGCAGCACAAAGGGCCACCTCCAGCGAAGGTGTAAAAGAAATAGGACTCACCGTGTTGATGAAGAGTCTGCAGAGGGCCATGAATCCAGCGCAGATCATGAAGAGGTGGTCAGAGAGGCAGCTCAGCCCCATGATGAAGTGTACGGAAAGTTTATCTGCACCACAGAATGTTCCCTGTTGAGAATGGAAGTCGAGATAAACGGCACTCTAGTCTTCATGGAGGTGGACACGGGGGCGAGCCAGTCAGTAATGAATCAAGAAACCTTTGAGAGGCTATGGGACAATCAAACTGAACGACCCAAGTTGGTCCCGGTTCAAGCAAAGCTGCGCACCTACACCGATGAACTTATCCCAGTCGTTGGTAATGCAAATGTTAAGGTACTCCATGTTGGCGCGGTGCACAAGTTACCACTGTGGATTGTTGCAGGTGATGGACCAACGCTACTCAGAAGAAGGTGGATGGATATGATCCATTGGATCTGGGAAGATTTCATCCCTCCAGTGATCGACGTCAACCGTGCTCAGAGGCAAAGCAAGCCCCCACCTGAGGTTGGAGGTGGCACCAGAGACAGACCAACACAGCAACTGAGGCAGAGACCGCTCAACACGACTGCGCAGAGATGATCCAGCTGAGACGACCCGAACGCACCTTCCAGGCTCCAGTGGCAGGACTGCGGAGGAAGAAAATCGGATCCAAAGGCGACTTCCCAGCTTCGGTGGCAGAACCCGGGGAGAAGAGGATCACAGCAGCCGACATTGTGGATGGAAGACAGATGACACCCAAACCACGAGGTGCAGCATTGATGGAGCAACACGTGGTACGAAGCGAAGAAGAGGATTGGGGTAAAGATAGCCAGGCTCTCTTAAAGGAGGCCGGCAACCCACCACACTTAAAGGGACAGTCCCACATTCTCACTCAATGTAATAACAACTGTGAGCTAAATGTAAAGCTTGTAATTGATGATCAGAGTTTTATACATGTAATAAGCAAAGAAAAGTCAGGCGATTGCCATCGGAGCTACAGTTAATAAGCAATGAAACGTTGTGCGATGCAGGATTTCAACTGTATTCTGATAATGTAGCGGGCAAACACTCATCGGAAGCACACAGGTCCAGCGGGCTACCCGATGCTGTAGCCTGCGTTCCTGGGACCAGAGTGATGCACCACGGAGTGTGGCCACAAGCAGCTAACATAGACAAGCTGCGGAGCAAGCGATCTCAGGAGGGCAACGGCACCGGTATTGATACCCTGCCCTTGATCGGCTCCACCTCTCAGGCACCCGATGGCACCAACCGCTATGAGCCTGAAAGAGCAAACTGCGCTAAGGTGCAGCCCCCAGACCCCATCGCCACCAAGACTATTCCTGGGAACGAAGAGTCACCCACAACGGTTCTCCCAATTGGGACCGGGACCAGCCAGGATCCCAAACCAAATAACGCCCAGGCAAGTGAGTCAGCAGTTCCCTGTGCACTGCTAGACGACTGCTCCTCTGAGAGCAGCAGCGACCCGGGGCGCAAGGAGAGGACATAGCGGTCACAGGCATCTGTGAACCTGCCCGACGCTTGGAGCAACGGTAAAGGCTCCAAGAGCAGGCAAATTGAGCCAACCGGGTTCCTACTGCCAGCACTGGGCACCGCGCCACCACCAAGCTACCTGGACACCATCCAGCAGCTCTGTAACTAGCTTGTCCTCATGCACCAGTGCTGACCCCAGCATTGATCCCAAAGATGTACCATCAATGTCAAATCTACTTGCCTCACAGCTGTACCACAAATGCAATGATGCAAATGCAAATTTCCTTTTCTAGACTTGAATGTTTATGAAAGTATATGAATGTGATGAGCCACTGGCATGATCTACATGTGGCGGGGGAGGGGGGGATGGATGTATGTAGCCATGGACACACACACATGGATCACACCCAGAACCCACTGAAGCCCCACTGCATCATCGAACCATCCCAACTGGTAACCACTACCCAAAGTTGTGGCAATAAGGACTTGGTGGGTTGACAGGGAGAGAGCCAAGCCAAAGCACAGCCAATGTGCAAGAGCTATTGGCACTTAAGTCTGGGGAGAGCTAAGCCAGAGCACATAGTGCAAAGGTATTGGCACAAAAGACTTGGGGGAGAGTGATGTTATATATGTATACTATAGATATACTCTCTGTATAGTCACTGTATAGATGCATAAGATGGAGACTTGCTTACTGGAGGTACCATCAACAAGGTTCACACTGTATGCACTATGTTGGTACCACCAGAGGGTGCAACTGGTGGAGGCCCAGGGGTTGCCTGTACACCACAGGTACCCAGGTATAAAAGGGAGTCCACCATGTGGTATCCTCACTCTGGAGTTATATTAACTGGACTAAGGTCACTACAGTTCAAGTACAATACTTTGCCTCGTGGTGTCAATATCAGAGCATCTGAAGACATAATACCTACCTCTTTCCTGGTCCTAATATCTCCTTATGTGGCTTGGTGTCAAATTTTGCTAATACTCCTGTGAAGCGCCTTGGGATGTTTTACTATGCTAAAGGCGCTATATAAATGCAAGTTGTTGCTGTTCTCTTTTAAGATGTTGACTGATCTGCTTTGCATTTTCAGTATTTTTTAAAATTTTGTTAGGATTTTCCTTTTATCTCGACTGTTTGATTTCTGGTAGCCCAAAATTTAGTCCCTGTATCTACACACTCCAACTCCGTCATTCAAATGTACATAGTGTAACTTAAGCGCGAACTGCAGACTTCTCAAGCCTCACTCATTAGGAGAGACACATATTTGGGTTCAAAATATTACTTGCTTTGATGGCCGCACCCCTCCATACGGTGCAATAACCCCATGAAAAATGAGGTGTTGGTACCTCCTGAACCATACCCCAGCCCTTGGAAAAAAAGACTTGGATTTAAATAGCGCCTTTCACGACCATCGGACGTCTCAAAGCACTTTACAGCAAATTAAGTACTTTCGAAGTGTAGTCACTGTTGTAATGTCGGAACAGCAGAGGAGGACAGTAAAGTTGGAAATTGCGGGGGAGGGGGGGGGCATATAAAAAAAACATAAAATACAGCTGCATCTGCTTAAATAGATTTGCAATTTATGTGCTCAGTTTTTTTGCTAACAGTAAACCTCACTTGCTAACATCTCCTGGATACTGAATGTCAGGCTAACCCCGGGAATGAGTAGCAGGGATGCATACTCTTTCTCTTGCACTCTCAGCACCTCCCCCCCGAAACTCTACCACGACCTCTGCCAGAGGCTTTGCCCCTCTCAACCAGTTGCACTTCCCCTTGCCTCTGCGTCTCCCCGTGCTTCCTGGAGCAGATAGTGACACATAAATAAAGTCAGCAGCGAGAGGAGCGCGTTTGACCGATAGTAACCTCGAGATTTCAATCAGCTGTATAAGTGCTACTGGAGGTTAAAAAAAAAATCTCTTGTACTTCCTAACATACAGAGAGAGGCATAACAGTTCCTGCACAACCTGGAGCCTTTTGCATTCATTCTGCTTGGTTCACAGGGACTGATTCTCCTTCCTGACAACTTATTGTACCAGGACACAAACTGTAGGAAGACAACGGGGGAAGGTAAAAGATCAGCATTTTAATAGTTGCAGAGCGCTCTTTCAAGTTTCATTTTTCCTCCCTTTGGATTGAAATACTTTAAATCTTTTGTTTCTTGACATTGTGCAGGATGGTGTTTAGAATTAAATGTTTCCCTCTGGATTGAAAATCATACAATGGATTTTAATCTTTTGCTTCTTGCATTATGAAGAATTTTACAAAGGGAAATGTTTAATGTTTTTTTTGTTGTACATTAAAACTCATTTTAATCTCAATCATTTTCTGGCGCACATTTTATGTTTTTTTGTTTTTTTCCATAAACAAAATCTCGGTCGCGGGCGTCCTCCCTCCCATAAAATATTGTTTTTTTTACTATATAAAGTTGTATCTTTTAAGTCGGTCTGGATCATTTGGTGACCTTTCGGTCCTGGACGCGGACAACTTATTTATCCCCTCAAATCCGGCTGACCCGGGCCAGACCGAGTTATTTTATGTTTATTGTGTGTAATTGTTATTATTTTTTAAACCCCGCTAATCAAAGAGAAGAGGAAGGTAAAGAGACGGAAAGTCAGGACAAGTGTTGCCACTCTGTGAGGAAGTGGCTGCCACCTTTGTTGAGCTTTTCATAAGGAGGGGAGGGGTGTATATATATATATAAAGATCACAATAGTTAAATTACTAACCCGTAATATGTTTTATGTCGAGAGAATAAAACTGATCCTTTAGTAAATAAGCTGCGCCCATTGCAGAGAGGGAGTGGAGCTCTCAAGTAACCCAACCACTCTAACCCAGGATCTTTTCCCTTTTATTCTATTTCCTTTGCCCCATTTCTTCTTTCTGGTGCAGATGTGCTGCACACATACTGAATGTAGTTAGGTGTCAAATTTTAATTTGACCCTTAATGTTTAAAGTTTAATTTGTCTATGTTTGTCGGTTTTAGTGCCCCCCCTTTTAGCCGGGGGCACTTGTATAATTTGTGTTTTTGGTGCCCTCAAAAAAAAAACAAGGCAGCACTTGAAAGTTTTTGGGAGTGTGACCCCCCCTCCCCCTTAATCAGGGGGCAGTTCTTTAATGTTCAGAACTAAAATAGTTATAGTTAGGTGTGGGATGGGGGTGTTAATGAGCAACTGTGTGTTTGTGTGTGGGGGGGAGGAAAGGGGAGCCATGAAGGGGAAATCTTCCTCACAGCTCACTGTTTCTTGAAGATCATCAGTCTGCTACAACTTAATAACTTAATCCTTTGCATGTTTTCCAACATGGATCACTTATAGATACTTTTACAGCTAACCCCTTCACTGACCAGACACCAGTTTGTCAATGGTGATGTTTCTTCTCTCTTGTTGCCTGTTTGATGTTTTGACAAGGTAGAGGGCGGTAGAGAGAGAGAGAGCTAGCTGCAGGTGATGGTGAGGCAATACATTACCGAGGCGCTGCACTTTCTGGCACATCACTTTATCTTCACAACCTGGGATGTAAGTTATGGCATGGGAAAGTTTTCTTGAGGTTAGAGTGGATCACTGCATTTTTTTAAATATTGTGTAATTGAAATCATAAAAAGCCACACCTACCAATTGAAATGAACTATAACATCTCAAAAATAATATTTGGATTTTCTAAGTACAGCCTCAAAAGTATTATTGTCATGTTTTGATTATATTCCATAAAAAAATTGGCTAGTATTTCAATGTTTAATATAAATTATATGCATTATGTATTTCTATGTATATTTGTATACATTGGCCCTTGAGTCCATTGATTCTTTTATTGAATCATACAGTGCAGAAGGAAGGCCATTCGGCCCATTGTGCCTGTGCCAGCTCTGTGAATGAGCGATACAGTTAGTTCCACTCCCCTGCTCTTTCCTAATAGCCATGCAAATATTTCCTTTTCAAGTATTTATTCAATTCCCTTTTGAAAGTTACTATTGAATCTGCTTCCACCACCTTGTCAGGCAGTGTATTCCAGTTAGTAACATTCTGATAGGGATAGATATTGGGTACAGCTGAAGGCAACAAGCTGCCTTTAGAACAGCCAAAATGTTAGTTGAATGGAAAATTGTGGTGACAGCAGTATAGTTGTTTTTTAAATTATGTCAGTACTCAGTAGGCAATAAAAGACTCCATAGGACCAGTAAAAGACACTGCAGGGCAAATTATGGTAAACTCCCAGGACATGATAGAGGTTTTAAATGGCTACTTTGCATCAGTCCTCACTCCAGTAGACTCAGTTTATTTAGAGTTTAACACTAAAGTTGAGAATGTCAAAGTGAATGCAGTCGAAGGAATCTCAAATCGGATAGGATTTCTGGGACTGAAGACATACACCCCAGAGTGCTCAAAGAAATGGGGACTGTGTATTAACACAGAGGCAGGGATTGTTCCCATGGATTGGAGAGAGGCTTATGTAGTACCAATATTTGAAAAGGGCAACCATTCAGAAGTAGGAAATTATAGGCCCATTAGCTTAATTTCAGTTATTGGAAAGTTGTTCGAAGGGATATTTAGAGATTCCCTCCATGACCATGTGGACAGAGTAGGTGTTATTAAAGACTCACAACATGGCTTCTGGAAAAGGTTCTGCCTTGCTAAGCTGTTTAAACTTTTTGAGGAGGTTGCTCGGTTGACGGATGAGGATGGATCTGCCAGCATTGTATATTTGGACTTCCAGAAAGATTACTTCATAAGGAAGAGTCGAGTGGGATAGGAAGGCAGATCCTTGATTGGATAGGGATTGGTTGAGTTCTCGCAGGCAGATGGTTGTTATTATTGGAAGTAGTTCTACATGGACACCAGTTACTAGTGGAGTCCTGCAGGGATCGCTGCTCTTTACGATCTTTAAAATGGATCTAGATGAAGATGTTGTGGGACATAAAGATTTGTACTAGTTTTAGGACCCTCAATGAGGATAAAAGACTGGATTTTCAGTTCTGCTCATTTTGGGGCGCTAATGGGGGTGGAGCGGTAAAGTTTGCGCCCGAGAACAATTTGTGCCTCAGTCAGCAAAATTCATCAGCTCTGCCCTGAGTGTGGGACAGAGCACTAAGGGAGGTGCCTCTCTTAGAGCACTAGGCCGGCTGAGCAAGCGAAAATCCCGAGCTAAACAGCCGGCCCCGGAGCGCTCTAAGAGAGGCCTGGGGGTAAAAAAGAAAACCTGAAAAAAAACATAAAAACATTCCCAATAAATAACTCACACCATCACAACATAAATCACAAAAAAAATAAAATAAAAAACAATCACACTTACCTGAGGTAGACATTACTTACCTCACTGCGGCCGCTACAGCTCGGACTGCCCGCTATCACAGGTGGTCCCAGCACAGCGCTCTATGGATCGGGTGGCAGCCACAAATTGAGCCGGTGTCGCAACCAGGGGCGTTGCACACCGGCTCGCCTCTTCCGGGCGGTAATGTTCTGCACCCTGGCACCGACAACCCTGGCGGGGCACTGGAAGCTGACCGTTCGCCTGGAAGTGTCTACCACCGCCATTGCTGCCCCTCCGGGCGCTAACAGGGATGGCAGAAGACCAAAAATCCAGCCCTATGAGCTGATCTAGATATAATCTAGCAGATGGCAGATGTATTTTAACAACAAAGTGCATTTATATGGTGCCTTTAACGTAATAAAATGTCTCATGGCGCTTCACAGGAACGTCGAACAAAATTTAACACCGAGCCACATAAGGAGATATTAGTACAGGTGATCAAAAGTTTGGTCAAAGAGGTAGGTTTTAAGGAGCATCTTAAAAGGAAGGGAGGTAGAGAGTGGGAGAGGTTTAGGAAGAAATTCCAGAGCTTAGGGCCAAGGTAGCTGAAGGCATGGCCGCCAATGGTAGAGCGTTGAAAACCAAAGATGAGCAAGAGTCCAGAATTGGAAGAGTGCAGAGATTTATCTCGGAGGGTCGTAGGGCTGGAGGAGGTTAGAGAGAAAGGGAGGGACGAGGCATAGAAGGATTTGAAAACAAGGATGTGAAGTTTAAATTGGCGGCATTGCCGGACCAGGAGCCAATGTAGATCAGCGAGCACAGGGGGTGATGGGTGAATGGTACGGCGCTCGTTAGGTTTCAAGCAGCAGAATTTTGGATGAGCTCAAGTTTAGGATGGGAAGCCGGCCAGGAGAGCCTTGGAAAAGTCTAGAGGTAACAAAGTCATTGATGAGAGTTTCAGCAGCAGATGAGCTGAAGCAGGGGGCAGCGATGTTATCTATATCATTAAAGCAGATTAATGTAGTTTTTAGGGCTAATGCCAAGCATGTATATACAGAATTAAAGTCTGTCAAGTGGGAAAGGGATCTAGCGGTTGAGTCTCTGAAGGTGTATGACCAGTGCCGAGAAACTATTGCATAGAAACTGGGGTGCGTAGTAAGCACAATCCAGTGTAGAACAAAAAGAACCAGTGTCTGTACAAGCCCCTGATTGAGTCTCATCTGTTAATGTGTCCAGTGTTGATCCGCTCACAGACAGTGTAATATAGAGGGCCTGGAAAAAAATTCAAAGAAGCACCACTAAATTGATACATAGTTTAAAAAACCCTTATGTATCACAATAGGCTGAGGGAGCTTTTTGACAAGAAAAATGTAGACTTTTAATTGAAGTATTTAAAGTGATGAAGAGACTATGTCCGTGTGCACAGACAAATTGAATTAGATAGCTTACGGAAAACGAGGAGTCTTGCATATAAGCTACATTGGCATACAGTTCAGTTAAATACCGGGGGGTTTTCTTTACACAGAGAATTATCAACACTTGGAATAAGTTACTGGCTTGTGTGGCGAGTCCGGATTTGCTCAGGTTCAGAAAAGCGCTGGCCGATTTCCTTGTTGTGGCTAATTTCACAGTGTACAAAAGGTAGATGGGATGTTTGGGTACGTGCCTCGTGGTCACTGTGCAATTTCCTGAGCTTGCTTTGATTGCCTAAGGGGGTGGGATAGGCATTTCCCAGAATAATTTCCCCACTGAATTGGCCTGGAATTCTTTTATCTGCTTAGTTGCATTGTGACCCTTTGCTCGAGGGTTAATGAACCAGCCAACCATCTTCTGTCTGTCTTTTCGTATGTTAGTTCACATATGTATGTTCACATGTATAACATTTTACAGTCAATTAATCAAAATCTCGTTCTCTAACAAGACATTCAGCATGTAATTACAGATTAAGTATGCCATGTTATATGGAAATAAACAATTCTGTGGGAGTGATTTCAAGGCAACAATAAGCTCAGCTAAAACTTTATAAATCACTGGTTAGGCCTCAGCTGGAGTACTGTGTCCAATTCTGGGCACCAAACTTCAGTTAGGACATCAAGGCCTTGACGAGGGTGCAGAGGAGATTGACCGGAATGATACCAGGAATGAGGGACTTCAATTATGTGGAGAGATCGGAGAAACTGTCCTTAAAACAGAGAAGGTTAAAGGAAAATTTAATAGAGGTGTTCAAAATTATGAAGGGTTTTGATTTAAATAGGTAGGGAGAAACTGTTTCTATTGACGGGAGATTTAAAACCAAATGACACAGATAATTGGCAAAAGAACCACGGAGGAGATGAGGAGAATTTTTTTCTATGCAGTAAGTTGTTATGATCTGGAACGCACTGCCTGAATGGGTGGTGGGCAGATTCAATAGTAACTTTCAAAAGAGAATCGTATAGAGTCTTGAAAAGGAAAAAGTTGAAGGGCTATGGAGTAGAGCAGGGAAGTGCCACTAATTAATAGCTCTTGCAAAGACCAGCACAAGCACGACAGATCAAATGGCCTCCTTCAGTGCTGTAAGATTCCCCGATTCTATAACCAACTGAAATGCAAGTCTCTTTTTTTACATTAGAACATAAGAACATAAGAAATAGGAGCAGGAGTAGGCCATACAGCTCCTCAAGCCTGCTTGGCCATTTAATAGGATCATGGCTGATCCGATCATGGACTCCCATTCCCCATAACCCCTTATTCCCTTATTGGTTAAGAAACTGTCTATCTCTGTCTTAAATTTATTCAATGTCCCAGCTTCCACAGCTTTCTGAGGCAGCGAATTCCACAGATTTACAACCCTCTGAGAGAGAAGAAATTTCTCCTCATCTCAGTTTTAAATGGGCGGCCCCTTATTCCAAGATTATGCCCTCTAGTTCTAGTCTCCCCTATCAGTGGAAACATCCTCTCTGCATCCACCTTGTCAAGCCCCCTCATAATCTTATACGTTTTGATAAGATCACCTCTCATTCTTCTGAATTCCAATGAGTAAAGGTCCAACCTACTCAACCTTTCCTCATAAGTCAACCCCCTCATCTCCGGAATCAACCGAGTGAACCTTCTCTGAACTGCCTCCTTTCTTAAATATGGAAACCAAAACTGTACGCAGTATTCCAGGTGTGGCCTCACCAATACCCTGTATAGCTGTAGCAAGACTTCCCTACTTTTATACTCCATCCCCTTTGCAATAAAGGCCAAGATTCTATTGGCATTCCTGATCACTTGCTGTTATTTGTACACGTGTGAATGCTTCTGTCAGTGGAGCTTGAAATGCTGTTTTCTTTTACCCTCTGGGGGGCAGGTGTGGGGTTGGTGGGTAGAGGGCGGTTGGTGAATGGCAGCTGAGTTTAAAATCTGTTCATTGTATGTTTTATTTCCACCTCATTGTTATTTTAGATCACTTTAAATTGCAAGTCTGAGCATCACATAAGCAGACTTTTTAACTTGCCGTGATAAATGAATAGCTATATCTGCGAGTGATAGTTACACAATTGAAACTTGATAACGCAATGGGTTTGCCAGGAAATTTATGCTTGGATCAGGATTTCTGTAAGTTCCAAGAATAAAAGACGTCCTAGCATGTTTGCAAACCATGATACTGCAGCTTCTTTCATAATTCGTTCTCCCACTTCTGTTAAAGTTGGTGCCAATATACTGTAGCAAAAATCACACAAGCCGGTACGCTTTGGTGGCATAATTCGTAACTGCAAATTGCTGGCAAACTTCCAATTATGAGTGTTAGATAGTCGAAAATCCACAATCCAGGCACCTCAAAGTTTAGTAGGAGAAAATCTATAATTGTATGGCTGTGTTTTTAACAATTCATATGGATATACTGCAGAATTATTGCTTCTTACATTTCACAAACATTTAGTGATGATGGTGAACAGCTACTCAGTAAGGACCACTTTAATTGGAAGGAAATTTAAAAAATTTCCCTTGGAAGGCTTGTATGCTTTCTTAAAGCTATACTTTCTCACTATTTACATTTGTCCAGATCAAATTGATTACAAAGAAACGTCATTTGAAATTCATTTCTTTCTTTGAGGCCATTGCGTTAGAAGGTTGGTTGAGTTGAACTTCAAGAGGTATTATCTTCCTGAAAAAGTGCGTTAACAATTATTTTTCTCTAGTTAAACAAACACGCTGCTCAACCCAGTCAAAGTGCATCATTCTGCCATTTCATATGGTGATGTTGCAATGAAAATGATACTCTGTTCCTCTACATGTCCAGGCAGACAAGAAAGGAAGCTTTTTAATGTAGACAGTTCAGCTTGAAGTAACTGCGCTTTGTTTATCTGTTGCTCACTCTATCCCACAACAAGAGCACCATCATACTGGCATGTTGAGAAAACTTTGTTTAAAAAAATAGCTTTAGACAAGAGTTTCCAAGGGAAATACAAGTCACGCATCTTCTTGTGATCGTCTGGTAGGTTTAAATGGTTGGGGTACTTCAGTTTATGAAAATACAGCGCTCATGTGAATTAATATTTCAAAGCAGTGTTGAAGAATAATTATCAATTTCAGTTAGTGTCATTTTTTTAACAAATATTTACTAGTAGTTTTAAGGACATAAGAAATAGGAGCAGGAGTAGACCATATGGCCCCTCGATCCCGCTCCGCCATTCAATAAGATCATGGCTGATCTTCGACCTCAACTCCACCTTCCTGCACGATCCCCGTATCCTTTGATTCCCTTAATGTCCAAAAAAATTACCTTAGTGTCCAATTACTGGAGATATTGGATTAGCTTTAGTCAAGGATTTCCAAGAGGAATAATTTAAGCTTGTGTAAACTGAAAATATGGACTATATCGTTCTCACAAAAATAATATTTAAGAGTGCTACTACTTAGTAGAGCTCTCTCATTATTGAGCCATCAGACCTCATAACTTGTTTGTAGTACCAGACTGGATCCAAATCGGCTTATGACTCTTTCACCTATTTAAAATGGTGCAATTCCACAAAAACCTTATTTAAGTCCGTCCTCCTGATAAGTTCCCAAAAGTCAATGTCCAAACATGTGGCATTGACTATGCTTTCCAAGTTACTGTAAGCCCAGGCAGGGTTGAAAGCAGCCAGCAGTCACTGGATACTCTTGTTGTCCCCATCTGATCTCCAACCCTCTCCTTCCAGCCCCGACTGCATTTGGAAGCAGGTTTTTGGAGCACAGATCAGAGACGTGTTCTTCTATTAAATTTAAAAACTGATTAGATAGATGTTTTCATTTCAGCTGATCTCAGTTGGCTCATTTTATATTAATAGGCAGAAAACCCAAGTTCGCACAGTTGTGATTGCAGTAAAAATAGTAGGGAAGGTCCAGTAAATGGTTAGCCAATCATGGAGCACCATCTTCAGGAGTCAGGATGGCCGAGTGGTCTAAGGTCTGTGTTTAGGTTGTAGTTTGCTCTGGAGGGTTGGGTTCGAATCCCACTTCTGACAATTAAGTCTTTACATGTCCAGAACTATCTTAAGATCAGCCATGACCTCATTGAATAGTAGAGCAGTCTCGAAGGGCTATATGGCCTACTCCTGCTTCTATTTCATATGTTAAGGGAGAGGAGACAATTGATGCACAGAAAGTTGAAGAGAAACCAAAATTGTGCTCCATAAATACAGATGTTGATGAACTCAAATTATAAAAAGCACCTGACTGAAAATATACTGGTATTAAAACAATCACATCTGTGCTGTTACTGATCCATTGTCAAAACTGTTATGTATGGAGAAAGAGTCATACTGAACACTGTGAGCTCAAAGTAAAGTGTGACCGTAGTCTTTTATTGCAGGTCTCCAGAGTGCCTCTCCAACCTGTGAGGCCTCCTTAAATATCTGTGCTCCCAAGGGATTATGGGGTCCCTTGGGACTCCAGGGGATGAGCCCTCTGGTGGTTATACAGAGTAAATACAAGTTTACATATATAACAATACCCCCCGTCCCCCCCCACCCCAAAGTCAAGAGTGTAACTATTTACAATGTGAGTCGATCTGGGGCCCTTCTTGCCCTGGTTGATCATCTCGGTATGAAAGCTGGTACTGTTGAATCATTTGTTGGGCCCTCGCTGGGCTGCTGTGCAGCTGGCCTTGCTGGGCTGCCTGGTGTGTTGGATCCTGCTGGGTTGCTGTAGATGATGGATTCTGCTTCGTGGTCAACCGTGGTGCCGGTTGCCACTGGTGTGTATGTTGAGGGATCCAAAAAGGTAGGGCCCAAGGTGGGTTGCTCAGGATAGTCTGTGAATCTGAGTTTGATTTGGTCCAAGTGTTTCCGATGAATGAGTCTATTTGAAAGTTTGACTCGAAACACCCTGTTCCCCTCTTTGGCCACGACAGTGCCAGGAAGCCACTTGGGACCTTGTCCATAATTCAATAAAATAAAGGATTATTGATTTCAATCTTGCATGACAAATTTGCGCTATCATGGTATGTACTTTGTTGAAGCCGCCTGCTCTCTACCTGTTCATGTAGATCAGGGTGAACTAACGAGAGCCTTACCTGAAGTGCTCTTTTCATGAACAGTTCAGCAGGTGGGATCCCAGTGAACGAGTGGGGTCTCGTGCGGTAGCTAAGCAGGACTTGAGATAGGCTAGTCTGCAGTGAGCCTTCAGTTACCCTCTTCAAGCCTTGCTTGATGATTTGCACTGCTCTCTCTGCCTGACCATTAGACGTTGGTTTAAACGGGGCAGCTGTGACAGGTTTGATCCTGTTACAGGTCATGAATTCTTTGAACTCAGCACTGGTAAAACATGGCTCGTTGTCGCTCACCAGGACATCGGGTAGGCCGTATGTGGCAAACATGGCCCGCAGGCTTTCAGTAGTGGCAGCGGACGTGTTCGCCGACATTATCTCATATTCAATCCACTTGGAGTACACATCGACAACCACAAGGAACATTTGACCCAATAATGGGCCTGCATAGTCGATGTGTACCATAGACCATGGTTTGGAGGGCCAAGACCATAAATCTAGTGCCGTCTCCCTGGGTACATTGCTTAACTGCGAGCATGTATTACATCTATGAATGCAGGACTCTTAAGTCTGCATCGATACCGGGCCACCACACGTGGGATTCGGCTATCGCTTTCATCATTACCGATGCCTGGGTGGGTACTGTGGAGGTCATTGATGAAGGTGTCTCTGCCCTTCTTGCGAACCACTACACGATTGTCCCACAGAAGGCAGTCTGCCTGTATAGACATTTCATCTTTGCGCCGCTGGAATGGCTTTATCTCTTCCTGCGTTTCCACTGGGACACTGGACCAGTTCCCGTGAAGCACACAGCTTTTGACTTGCGATAATAAGGGGTCCTGGCTCGTCCAGGTTTTGATCTGCCGGGCAGTGACGGGTGATTGCTCACTCTCAAATGCTTCCATAACAATGGCTAAATCTGCAGGCTGCGCCGTTTCCGCCCCAGTGGTGGGCAATGGCAGCCTACTGAGAGCATCGGCACAGTTTTCTGTGCCTGCCCTGTGGCGGATGGCGTAGTTGTATGCGGACAACGTGAGCGCCCATCTCTGGATGCGGGCCGATGCATTGGTATTTATCCCTTTGCTCTCGGAAAACAGGGATATGAGTGGCTTATGGTCAGTTTACAATTGGAATTTTAGCCCAAACAGGTATTGATGCATTTTCTTTACCCCATAGACACATGCTAACACTTCTTTCTCAACCATGCTATAGGCTCTCTCAGCCTTAGACAGACTCCTGGATGCATAAGCAACCGGTTGCAGTTTCCCGAAATCATTAGCTTGTTGCAATACACACCCAACGCCATATGACGACGCATTACATGCTAGTACCAAACGCTTACATGGATCATACAACACAAGCAATTTGTTTGAGCATAACAATTTTCTCACTTTTACAAAGGCATTTTCTTGGATTTGCCCCAAACCCATTCGTCCCCTTTTCGTAGTAAGACATGTAGTGGTTCTAACAGTGTGCTGAGACCCAGTAAGAAGTTACCAAAGTAGTTCAGGAGTCGCAGAAATGACCGCAGCTCCGTCATGTTCTGTGGCCTCGGTGCGTTCTCGAGTGCCTCCGTCTTCGCGTTGGTGGGCCTGATGCCGTCCGCCGCAATACTCCTTCCCGAGAACTCCACTTCAGGTGCCAGGAAAAGGCACTTTGAGCATTTTAACCTGAGCCCCACGCGGTTGAGTCGACTAAGAACCTCCTCCAGGTTCTGCAGATGCTCGGCTGTGTTCCGACCTGTGACCAAGATGTCGTCCTGGAAGACCACAGTATGCGGGACCGACTTCAGTAAGTTTTCCATGTTTCTATGGAATATCACCGCCGCTGATCGAATTGCAAATGGGCATCTGTTATAAATAAAAAGACCTTTGTGTGTGTTGATGCAAGTGAGGCCCTTCGATGATTCCTCCAATTCCTGCGTCATATAGGCTGAAGTCAGATCCATCTTCCTGAATGTCTTTCCTCCCGCCAGCTTTGCAAAGAGGTCGTCAGCCTTTGGTAGTGAGTATTAGTCCTGCAGGGAGAAACGATTGATAGTTACTTTGTAATCGCCACAGATTCTGATGGTGCCGTCTCCCTTGAGGATAGGAATGATCGGGCTGGCCCACTCGTTGAACTTGATCAGTGAAATGATGCCCTCTCGTTGCAGTCGATCTAGCTTGATCTCTACCCTTTCTCTCATCATGTACGGTACTGCTCTCGCCTTGTGATGGATGGGTCGCGCCCCCGGAATTAGATGGATCTTCAATTTTGCTCCTTGGAATTTCCCAATGCCTGGTTCGAACAGCGAAGGGAACTTGTTTAAGACCTGGGCACACGAAGTGTCATCAGCGGGGTGATAATGCTCGGACATCGTCCCAGTTCCAGCGTATCTTTCCCAGCCAGCTCCTGCCGAGCAGCGTGGGACCATCGCCCGGTACCACCCAGCTTGTGCACCGCTCCATCGTAAGAGACCTTTATGGTAGCACTACCAATTACGGGAATCAGTTCTTTTGTGTACGTTCTTAGTTTTGTACGAATTAGAGTTAAGACTGGCCTTGAGGCTTTGTTGGACCACAGTCTTTCAAAAGTCTTTTTGCCCATGATGGACTGGCTCGCGCCCGTGTTCAGTTCCATTGACACCATTTAGTTCAACATTCAGCATTATCGGGGGACAATTCATGGTGAATGTGTGCACCCCATGTACCTCTGCCTCCTCGGTCTGAGGCTTTCGTTCACCGTGATCCTCCGTGGATCTGTCCTCCTCTGCAACATGGTGGTTTTCAGGTTTAACAGGATTTGCAGCTCGCCTGCACATACGCTAGAGCTGTCCCATTATTCCACAGCCCCTGCAAACATACCCTTTGAATCAGCATGAATGGAAATGATGATCACCCCCGCAACGCCAACAAGGTATTAATGGCCTTGCATTCATCACCCTTGATGGTGGACTCTGAGACATCTGCGGACGTGTAGCTGCAGGTATGTGTGACCTGCCCTGTACATTGCGATTCGAAAACAACATCACTTTGTTCACAGTACTTGCAGCAGCACTTGTGTGCTGAGAGATTTGCTTAGTATTGTCACTGGTGGCAATGAACACCTGGGCTATCGCTATGGCCTTACTCAAGGTTGGAGTCTCTACAGCCAAAAGTTTGTGAAGTATGGTTTTGTGGCCAATGCCAAGTACGAAAAAGTCTCTGAGCATGTGTTCCAAATGTCTTTCAAATTCGCAATGTCCTGCAAGGCGTCTTAGCTCGGCGACATAAGTCGCCACTTCCTGGCCTTCAGACCTTTTGTAGGTGTCGAACCGGTATCTCGCCATCAGAACGCTTTCCTTTGGGTTCAAATGCTCTCGGACCAGTGTGCACAAATCATCGTACAATTTCTCCGTGGGTTTCGCTGGAGTGAGCAGATTCTTCATGAGGCCATACGTTGGTGCCCCACAGACGGTGAGGAGGATCGGCCTTCGTTTGGCAGCGCTCTCTTCTCCATCTAGCTTGTTGGCCACGAAGTATTGGTCGAGTCGCTCCACAAAAGTTTCCCAATCATCTCCCTCTGAGAATTTCTCCAGGATGCCCACTGTTCTCTGCATCTTTGGGTTTGCTATCTGTATCTCGTCGCCAGTTGTTATGTATGGAGAAAGAATCGGACTGAACACTGTGAGCTCAAAGTAAAATGTGACCGTAGTCTTTTATTGCAGGTCTCCAGAGTGCCTCTCCAACCTGTGAAGCCTCCTTAAATCCCTGTGCTCCCAAGAGTTTATGGAAGTTAGATGAAGGAATTGAGTCTAATATCGCCAAGTTTGCAGATGACACTAAACTGGGTAGCGGTGTGAGCTGTGAGGAGGACGGTAAGAGGCTGCAGGGTGACTTGGACAGGTTAGGTGAGTGGGCAAATGCATGGCAGATGCAGTATAATGTGGATAAATGTGAGATTAGCCACTTTGGGGGCAAAAACACGAAGACAGAATATTATCTGAATGGCGGCAGATTAGGAAAAGGGAAGGTGCAACGGGACCTGGGTGTCATGGTACATCAGTCATTGAAAGTTGGCATGCAGGTACAGCAGGCAGTGAAGAAGGCAAATGGTATCTTGGCCTTCATAGCTAGGAGATTTGACTATAGGAGCAGGGAGGTCTTACTGCAGTTGCACAGGGCCTTGGTGAGGCCTCACCTGGACTATTGTGTTCAGTTTTGGTCTCCTAATCTGAGGAAGGACGTTCTTGCTATTGAGGGAGTGCAGCAAAGCTTCACCAGACTGATTCCCGGGATAGCAGGACTGACATATGAGGAGAGACTGGATCGACTGGGCCTGTATACACTGGAGTTTAGAAGGCTGAGAGGGGATCTCATAGAAACATATAAAATTCTGACAGGACTGGACAGGTTAGATGCAGAAAGAATGTTTCCGATGTTCGGGAAGTCCAGAACCAGGGGACACAGTCTAAGAATAAGGGGTAAGCCATTTAGGACTGGGATGAGGAGAAACTTCTTCAGTCAGAGAGTTGTTAACCTGTGGAATTCCCTACTGCAGAGAGTTGTTGATGCCAGTTCATTGGATATATTCAAGAGGGAGTTACGGCTAAAGGGATCAAGGGGTATGGAGAGAAAGCAGGAAAGGGGTAGTGAAGTGAATGATCAGCCATGATCTTATTGAATGGTGGTGCAGGCTCGAAGGGACGAATGGCCTACTCCTGCACCTATTTTCTATGTTTCTATGACACCAGGGGATGAGCCCTCTGGTGGCTGTACAGAGTAAATACAAGTTTACATGTATAACAAAAACATGAACTGATACAAAGCAAAAAAAATTGATTTGTGTATATGTTTTAAACGAATTGTCAAAGTAATGACTTCCTCCTGCACATAAGCCCTCTGTATGTTGGTGGGATGTTTCGACAGAAGGATAGTGAAGTCTGTTGCTGTTAAAAGGTTGAACCGGTTGGGTTAGGCTACAGTTTATCACCCAACTCCCCTGCCCCACAGTGTGTTGTACTTTGGGCTGGATTTTCGGCTTTTCTGTTTTTGGGGCGAAATCGGAGGCGGGGCGAGAAAGATATCGGCCAGGAATAGTTTGCGTTTTAGTATGTAAGTTTGGACATCTGGGCCCTGCGTCGGGGCGCAGCGCGAAAGGAGGCGTTGTATACCTCTCGTGGTGCAAGGATGAGAAACCCGCAAACTAAAGAGCCAGGCTGTGTGCGCTCCGAGAGAGGTTTGGGGATGGGGGGGTGGGAGGGAGGGCAGGGGGATTGGGGGGAAACCTTAAAAAAAACCCACAAAAACATTCCCCAAAATTTGCCCACACCACCACAACACAAATCGCTAAAAAAAGTAAAAGTAAAAGAGCAAACACTCGCACTTACATTTGCCGTACTTTACCTTCTTCTGCGTCGGCGGCTGTGCTGAACCACTCTGATTTCCCAGGCAGTCATTGCGGGTGCACTTCATGGCGGACGGATCAGGCAAGTGTCAAAACTTCTGCTGGTGTTGCGACCAGAGGCGTCGCACACCTGGCGCAACTCTTCCCGGTGGTGCTGCTCAGCGCCGCCGCCAAACCCGACTGGATGATTGCGGCAGGGTGCAGGAGACCTCAGCGCCGCCTTTCACGTCGCTCCGGGACGCAACCCGGAGCACAAAGGACTCCAGCCCTAAATCTCTCCAGTGTGCAGACATAAAACTTAATTAAAAAGCTCAAACTGCAACAATATGATTCTATTCTGTGATTCTATGTACCGCACCCGTGACAAGATTTTAATTTACTGTTCTGAAAACCACCAACAGTCCTGCTCTGTGAAAATCGTGTAGCACACAGCAAGGGAAATTTAAGGTGCAGGCCATCTGCCCATGAGCACTACGTTAATAACTTGGGTTGGAAAGAGATGTTCTTCCCCTCCCGTCTTCTTTCCTCAATGCACTAACATGTGCTGGGATAAGGTTCCGCTGGTGCAGGCAGCGTTCCAGTACCTTGCCCCAAGTGCCCATTCTTCATGCGTGTTGGTCCGCAGAGTGTTTGACCATGGGATTTATTGCACCCCCCCCAGGGCAATGTTCATCCACATGCAAGCACTTTTCAGAAAGTGGGGTCACTGGATAGAGATTGAGTAGGAAGGATACCTGGATAATTTTATATTTCCTCGCTAACCCTGGAACACAGTAGGAAATTGGCGCTTCCCAGATGCCACCCTGACTCAGCAGCTGACCCGGAACAGACTGGGGCTCAAAACTGGGGCTGTCACACTCGGCCGTGCATATATCCCATTGAGTCATCAAACCTAATCTTTGCTTTCTTGCTGAACATGTCTTCAAGGACTCAGTCTGGTACTGTGTATGCATGAGTGGAATGGGTTAATTCGCTCTTACTTACCAGGTCATTGACATTAAAGCATTGAATTCTAACCAAGCTTTGGAAGAGACTTCATTTGGGTCATGCTCTGAACTGTGTGTGCAAGTAGAAACACATCTGCCCCTTTTGTGGCCAAGTTGATTTGCGACGCTATGGGAATTTCATGAGTACGGGCTTCCAAAACTTAAGGGTTGTCAAACTACTTCACGATGTTTAATTGTAGTTAATAGCTGTTAAACTCAGAAGGTATTCAAGCGCACCAAGTCATTTGATACAGCCATTCAAAGATGAGACAACAATGGAAGATGCTCTCTGTTCTCGATGTGTAACTAAGTTGTAAATTCATTCTTTATTCATGTGCTTACTATTTTCACTTTAAAAGTGAACAGAGGAAACCTCTGAAAGGGGGCAGCAAAGAATGCAGATACTAAAATAAATATGTGAAGAACATTAAAAACGACATTTCCCCAAAGTAATTTAAGCAAATCTGGGCTCTCATAGATTGTCGAATAAGGTTTTTTACATATTTAACTTTTTCTTGGCCTAGAACTTTGATTGGGTAGAGTCTGTTTTTAGGCAACAAACAGGCACTACAGGGCCCAATATGGGGTGCGCTGTGCATGTACTTAGCCTGCACTGGAACTAGGCTTCAGGTTATAATAATACCAAGAGTCATTGGACATTTACACTGCCTTAAGTTCCTTTTCACTTGCAATACTGTTATTGATCACTATCCTGTGAGAAGTTGAGTGTGTGCAAAGAGTATGATAGTCAGTGGTCAGACAGTGGCTCAGTTGGTAGCACCCTTGCCTCTGAGTTAGAAGGTTGTGGGTTCAAGTCCCACTCCTGAGACTTGAGCACAAAATCTAGGAGCTGTGCAGCTCTGAGGGCATGCTGTACTGTTGGAGGTGCTGCCTTTCAGATGAGACATTCAAGTGAGGCCCCATCTGCTCTCTCAGGTGGATGTAAAAGATCCCATGGCATTATTTAGAAGAAGAGCAAGGGAGTTATTCCTGGCTAATATTTATCCCTCAATCAACAGAACCATGTTTTTATAACAAAAAAACTGATTATTTGGTCATTATCACATTGCTGTTTGTGGGAGTTGAGCGCAAATTGGCTGCTGCGTTTCCCACATTACAACAAGTAACTACACTCCAAAAAGCACTTCATTGGCTGTAAAGTGCTTTGGGACATCCGTTGGTCGTGAGAGGCGCTGTAGACATGCAATCTTCCTTTTATGATAAAACCAGAGCAACAGTGCTGTCTGGTAATGATTTTATAAGCGAGGTAAACTGACAGTAGCAAATGCAACCATTTGGAGGATCTGGGAGCGCAGCGGGCTTTTTTGGATTTCTCCTCCTTTGGAAATATTGAATGTTTGGCTTCAAATCCAAGTTCCTACCCACTCTGTGTTTTGTTTAGTTCTGTTTTGGATCTTTTCCTAAAGAAAATCCACAGGTTAGTTAGTCTTGTTGGAGCTTGTTGACTGCAAAACCATTAAGATTCAAATCTTCTGCTTTTGCCCTCCCCACAAGTTCACTTTTTCAGTTTCAGTCTCGGGATCTGAAGTGCAAACAGCAGTATGTGCAACTTTTTTTGCGGGTGAGCTGATGGTGTTGGATGCGGAAAATGGTTTGACTTGTGTCCACAGAAATTGCTGATATACCAGAATTCAGCCAGGTGAGAGAACAGGACCCAAGACTTGTTTTTTTATGATAATTCTATTGATTTGGGGCAATTTGTCCTTTTTCTCCCCTCCGTCATATCACTTTGTATTTAGAGAGACATTTATTGAAAAGTTCCACCCAGAACTTTGCCTCAGATTGCACGAGTGTCAACCGGGGCTCAGTGGGTAGCACACTTACCTCTGAGTCAGAAGATTGAGGGTTCAAGTCCCACTCCAGAGACTTGAGCACAAAATCTAGGCTGACACTCCAGTGGAGTGCTGCACTGTTGGAGATGCCATCTTTCAGATGAGAAATTAAATCGAGGCCCCAACTGCTCTTTCAAGTGGACATAAAAGATCCCATGGCACTATTTCAAACAAGAGCAAGGGAGTTCTCCCTAGTGTTCTGACCAGTATTTGTCCCTCAATCAAAAAAAATCATTTATCTGATCATTATCACATTGCTGTTGTGGGAGCTTGCTTGTGCGCAAATTGGCTGCCGCATTTCCTACATTACAACAGTGACTACACCCCAAAAGTACTTCATTGGCTGTAAAGCGCTTTGAGACGTCCGGTGGTCATGAAAGGTGCTATATAAATCCAAGCCTTTATGTCATGGTCAAACCCATATTCTCAAGAGAATAAGTTATGGTAGAGTGGTTACAAAGCAGTAATCATGCAGAAGGACCCTGATGATATCAACAACCATGACCACACTGCCAGGTTACATCACTCTTGGGTTTTGGGAAATCCTTGGATAAATAACTACAAATCATCAATTTGGCAACAATCTTCAGGCATTTTATGCCTTTCAACACAATACACTATTTAATTCTTTACGTTTTCCCTCGTACATCAAATGCAGAGGTGTAAAGAAGAAAGTGCCCTCCGACACTGACCAATCAATGCCATACAAACTTCAGTGCAAGGATTTCTGATCCTTTACTGCTCAGCTAGAGCTGATTTCCCTGACATTTCAGAGTCTCCATTGACATCACTGTGTCAGCCAATGAGTTGGAGGCAGGGCAGTAATTACGGCAAGACTCACAGTAAACAGTCTGTTTAACACTCCACTGCAGTGCTGAGGGAGTGCTTCACTGTCGGAGGTGCCGTCTTTTGGATGAGATGTTAAAGCGAAGTCCCGCCTGCCCTCTCAGGTGGACGTATAAGATGCTATGGCACTATTTCAAACATGAGTAGGGGAGTTCTTTCTGGACAATATTTAGTGGAGGTGGTGGGCGGGGCGGGGTGGGGGGGGGGGCGACAGGGGGGGCTGGTGGTAGGAAACAAGCCATGGTTATTCCAGTTGAATTTCTATCAGAGTATAACAGCATGGTATGACCCCAAAGCAGCTTTCAACACAAGTTTCAGCAATCTTCAGTGTGCGTTCTTTTATATATGGTTGTGCCATGCACATCGGCAGTGACTGCTGACTGTGCTGAAATGCATCCGGGAAGGTTCCTACTAGTGGGAATTGGGTCATTGGGTGGCCACCGACTGTGTACTCAGAGTTGCTGGGCCGGAAATTTGCTAAAGTCTTGCGCTGTTATAACACACCGGAATTCCAGGAAATTATGGACATTCGTAGTAGGAAATGAAGGTTCATAGTTAGGACAGTGTTTTCAGAATCCAGCATTGGCACTGATTCTTGCCAACAAAAATAATTTATTTTTCTTAGCAGATTTCAGTCCATATTGTGATATTCAAATGTGTTTTTCTCCCCAATCACCTTGGAAGGAGACGAGTGGTTAACTAAACAGTTGTTTCTTGATTCACTTTAATATAATCTGCATTAGTCTGATTACTTTCCTATCAGTGCTAGAGAGATGAGAATAAAACACATTTTGTTTAATTCCTGTCAGAAGAGATAACATCTACTGTGCTGGAGAGCACACAGGCAACTTATCAGAGCCATGTGTCCGTGCCAGAGTCCAGAGGCTAGGACACATCTAAAGTTATCCTTAAAGTTAAAGATTTCTTTCAATGTAAACATAGAGGTGACCCATAAAAAGCATTGTGTCAATGGGTTTTTGCATTCGTCCTATATATTTATTTACAGACTTTGCCATGTGAGTAATAGTTGGATACCATTTTAATCAGGGACGATGGTGCAAAATGGACGATATCAAATTAGCCACCCGTTATATGCCAGGCTGATTTTCCCTGCTTTGGACTTCCATGGAAAATGAAAATCGGGCATGGTGCACAATGCGCGGTTAATATGATAGCGCCCGTTTTATACCATCGCCCAAAGTTATAATTACCCCCTTATTTAAAATTAATGATTACTTTTGAGCTCCTGAGCACTCTGTTTTTCTAAACCTGTCTCTGGAATCTGGACTGGAATTGAGCTGCCCCATCATTGGGTTTTGTGTGATGCTCCTATAATGTAAATATGTAATTTGCAAAATGATCATCTTGGGTCCCCGATTGCCACACCATCCAGTACATTTACTGAGCTATGAGCAGCACACTTGAGGAAAGCCCAGGTTTGATCCCCAATGTGTGCTGAGCTGACTGACTTCAACTAAGTGGTAGTGGGGTCTTTCGCCCTATTCCTAACTCAAAGAGGGTTCCTGCTCCTGATCCTGACTGGAAAGTCTGACGTTGACCGAGGACAGGATCACGCTCAGCTGTGATGGACCACTTTCGTGGTGGAAGAGCCCGCCAATGTTCAATGTCTAGGCTCACAAGACCACCTGGGTGACGTTGGTTAAGCCAATGAAACTATGCCTCAGTATGAGTCGGTGCCTCCAAGAGAGGAAAGGGGGATAAAATAGAGGGCTGATGATCCACAGCACACTCCTAGGCATAAATGAGTTGACTTCGCGATTTAACGAGCTCATTTGCAAAATATCCTGAGGTTCCCAGCGTGTCATTCATCATGTGCCAGGGCCACATTTCTGAGTGCCACCAATTAGTGAAGGGTAACCTGCAGCACACTAGTGAAAAGCTACAATGCCAAGGGAAAGTCCATACAGTCCACCAATGCTAAAAGTGCATTATTAGTCCCATAAGAGATAGCTACCCCCAAAATAACGACCCGGATACCCAAATGCTGCTGACATGGTACTTTCAGTCATGGGTGGGGGGGAGATTACTGTAAACCTCCGATCAGGAGGGGCTCACGCGCCCGACGGCAAGAGTGTTAGGTTGCCTATATTGCAAGGTTGTCGCCGATGGAGTTCTTGCCAGCCGAGGCAATCCCACGGCATAAAGTATTGCCCTAACTTTTTTTAAGTTAACTGCGAAGCTATCCAAATAATCGAAATGATAATTTCAGTGAAAATTTTTCTGATCCTTTTTAAGTGAACTCTGTGCTTTTGGATGTCACTTGTCGAAATATAAACCGACTAACGTGCATGTTGCAACACTTTCACTACAGCCCTTCGATCAACTCTGCAACTAGTCCAGCAAAGTCCATTTCATGTTCAAGGATATTGATAAGAGGCCTTATCATGTACAAAAAGCATAAAAGCAAAATTACCACAAAATTATTTTTTACAAGGCACACAATGTTAGGTTCTGATAGGTCTCTTACATTTGAGTTAATTGATCCCCCTGTACCCCTCTCCATATGAAATTATGTACAGCTTTGGGCCACAGCATTGCTCGTGACTGGGTGACCCAGTCTGGTAACCTACACTGCCTTCCCCAATCCTTTTTTCATAAGCATTGCATTGATGAACTTGAATCTGATCACCTTCCCTTTCAGCATCAATGCTTACTGCACATGGACATCTTTGATTTACACACATCATGCAAATCACTGAAGGAGTGACCTTTTTTTAAATCTAAAAAGGGTCTGGAGTTAACTTAAAAAAAAATCATAAAAATGGCGGGAAGGGGGAAAGAGAGAGAGTAAGCCGACCTAGGAAAATGTATTAGGAATGCCAGCTGTTCTTTAACAAGTTAAATTTATGTTGCTGTTTTTTTTTAAATCGTTCATGGGATGTGGGTGTCGCTGGAAAGGCCAACATTTATTGCCCACCCCTAATTGCCCTTGAGAAGGTGGTGGTGAGCTGCCTTCTTGAACTGCTGCAGTCCTTGTGATAAAGGGACTCCCACAATGCTGTCAGGGAGGGAGTTCAAAGGTTTTGACCCAGCGACGATGAAGGAACGATGATTTCCAAATCAGAATAAACATAAGAACAGGAGTAGGCCATTTGACCGCTCGAGCCAGCTCCACCATTCAGTTAGATCATGGCTAATCTGTACCTCAACCCCATTAACCCGCCTTTGCTCCAAATCCCTTCCCTTGATGCCCTTACCTAACAAAAATCTGTCGATTTCAGTTTTGAAACCTCCAATTGTCCCTGCATCTACAGCCTTCTGGTGTAGAGAATTCCAGATTTCTACTACCCTTTGTATGAAAAAGTGCTTCCTGATTTCACTCCTGAATGGCCTAGTTTCAATTTTAAGATTATTTCCTCTTGTTCGTGATTCCCCCAAGAATGCGACACTATCTGAAAATTCAGTAGTAAGTGAGATGTGATAGATCTTGCAAGTCCAGCTACTGAACATTAACAAAGTCGACTCAGTGAATGATATTAAGAAGCATCTCTGCTTGGGTGGCGAGTAGTAGCAGTGAAGAAAGCCTGATCTGATATGGATCCTAAAGCTACTGGTCTGATAGAAAACTCAATGTAAGGAATGTTAGCCCAGTGATCAAAATACCTGTGATTAGTCTAAAATAGTGTTTTTCGATATCAATATTCATATATTGTGCATGACATTTAAAATAATTCCCCAGGTGCCAGTAAATTCTTTGTTTTCCAACATGAATCATTGGAATTGAGCAAAAAAGTGTTTTTGCTGAACTGCTCATCTGAATTGTCCATCCTATTTCTGGGTGGAAACATTTTTTGCGCCTTGTTAAACTTCACCAAATGTTAGTGAGTGGATTCAATTTTAAAAGGAATTGGCATAACTCAAGCCTTCTGTCACATGCTGAATTTAGAGCGATGCGGAGTATGGTTAAAAACCGTGCAGCTGTTGAGCTTGTGCACGAGAACAGCTAGATTGGTTGTTGTGTTTGCGAAGATCATGGGGGGAGGAGGACAGGAGTCAAACGAAGTAGGATATCCAGGGAGTAGGATTTACAGCAGAAGGATAATTGCCATGGTGTCTTTGAAGAATGCTGTTTAAGTAGTCCAGAGTGAGGAGGCCATCAGGGAGCTTGTTTGTTAGTTGGTTGCTTTGGATCTGAAGACTGTTTTTCCTTGAATGTTAACTGCTGTACCGAGGATAGCTGGTTGGAATCTTTTTGCCACATGGTCCTTCCACGCTTCTGGCTGAGATCACCCTATCATTGGTCAGAATAAAATCTCAAGGGTTGATTGAGGATTCCATGGACCACTCTTACATGACAACAGTGACTACACTTTAAAAATAATTCATTGGCTATAAAGCGCTTTGGGACATCTTGAGTCATGAAAAGCGCTATATAAATACAAGTCTTTCTTTCTTTTATTAATGCTTCAGTCATTTCGTCAAGCCAGCAATTGTAACTGAACTCGATCCTGACATTTGCATACATGGCCCTTGCAAGGGTCAATGGATAATGATCAGGAGTGGGGGACCTTGACTTATATTTTCCCCCACACTCTCTAGCCAGGTTCATTGTGACCATTTGTAGTGCCCCACCATGGTTCCAGCTGAGATAAGCATACTCTGCACAGACATTAAAGTTGAGCAACTGTCAAGGCAGCACTTCTTGTATCTGGCTACAGAGAAAATGATTAGCTTCACTGCTGAGGATTAATCTAGAGAAATGCAAGGCAGATCTACCACAAAGCTTAAAAACAATCCACAGAAACCTTCCTATGGGGGGGGGGGGGGGGGCGCCTTTAGCAGAAACTTGGCGGATGGGCAGTTAAAATTGCCCTGAGCTGACCAAGAGCAGTTGATTCATATTTAAAGTCATTGGTAGGAGGTTTAGATGAGATTTGAGGGGCATCTTTTTTCACCCAGAGGGTGTTGGGGGTCTGGAACTCACTGCCTGAAAGGGTGGTAGAGGCAGAAAACTTCACCACATTTAAAAAGTACTTTGATGTGCACTTAAAGTGTCGTAACCTACAGGGGTACGAACCAAGAGCTGGAAAGTGGGATTAGGCTGGATAGCTCTTTGTTGGCCGGCGCGGACACGTTGGGCTGAAATGGCCTCTTACTGTGCTGTAAATTTCTGTGATTCTATTTCTAGGATATTTAACTAAAAGCGCAATGCACCTCTCCTTTGTCTGGATAGTCATTGCGCTTTGTGAATTAACACAGTGGAACCTCCATTATCTGCACTCCAATCAGACTATTTTCACTGTGCAAAGACATTTTCTCATTGCACTGTTAAGTGACGCCAATGTTTTCCTATCTGACATAAGTCAACCTCATCAAGAAATATTAATTTCAGTTTATATTGTGATTGTCATTTTTTTTGCCTAAAGTATTACTGCACCATATAAGTAAGGCCAAAATTTGGGAACTTTTGATTATTCACTGATTTCTTTGCCATGTGTTTAATGGAGCTTGACTGTACAAGCATCAATTTATTGGTGATTAAAGGTGCATTGGTTATGAGTGACTGGACCTGATTTTGTCAGCTTATAGTAGACAATGTGTAAACTGGATAAATGAGAGCAGCACTGATTTAGGCCACAGTAAGCAGCCTCCAATTCTGGTGTCTTGTGCATCCCTGATTTTGATCGCACTACCATTGGTGACCTAAACCTCTCCACCATCTACCTTTCTCTCCTCCTTTAAGGTGCTCCTTAGCCTACCTCTTTAATCAAGTTCTTGGTCACCTGTCCTAATATCTCCTTGGGTGGCTCGGTGTTAAATTTTGTTTGATAACGTGCCTTTGAAGTGTCTTGAGACGCTTTTCCATGTTAAAGGCACTATATAAATGCAAGTTGTTGTTGGTGTTCACCATCCAATCTTCTGATCAGAATGTTGGTGGAGATTTTGTCGGTGCTTTTATAGAGTCGGGTGGGGTCTCATTTCCAGTTCATTGCAGTAATTCTATTGTGATTGAGGTGGTTCTACATGACAAGAAGTCTTAGTTTCCTGCCAGTGCAATGTTTTGTTACATTGGATAGTTCAGTGTGGAATGCTGGAAAGATGTTTTGTTCCCCCCTCTCGAAACTGGTGGGAAGGCCTCTGGATATGCCCTATTGCCTACTACCTAGATGATATAAGTATTATAACAATTTTAACTGCTCACTTATCTCATTGCTGTTTGTGGAACCTTGCTGTGCATGAATTGGCTGCTGTGTTTGCCTACATAAGTGACTACACTTCCAAAAAAAAGTAAATTGTTGACTGCAGATTACTGAGAAAGGTGCAATATAAATGCAAGGGTAAAGATCTATAGAAAGGATTGTTACAAAATTAACCCTATTCCAGTGCAACACAAATGGCAAAGTCTCTCAAATAAGGCATTTGGCCTTCCAAGAGTGCCAATTATAATGTTGTTGTTTTTCAAATGAGCAACCAACGCCAATTTGTTTTTGCATTGACCACTGCATAAAGATCTAATGAAGCAAAGTACATAGCAGCACAGACATCAGGATCTCATTGTCCAGTAACCTGAGTGCAAAACTAACAAGGGGTGACTGATTACTCAGCCTGCCCTTGCACTCTGTGCACGTTATTGTTGAAGATGTTGTGGGTTATGACTCATTTATTGCAACTGGTGCTGAAGGAATATTGCTGGACTTGCAAAAGTGGGGAGATAGTCGCACTTGGGTATGAGCCAATGTTCTTCTCTTGCTCTTTCAGTTGACACCAACCGCAGCCTTGCTGCTGTACCAGGTGGAGCTGCTCTGAAAATATGGCTAGTTTCTGGGCACAGCTGGGACTGCTACTGTGGAAGAATTTCACATATAGAAGGAGACAAACAGTAAGTGCTTTTATTTTAAGGTTTTCATTAATATGAATGTAACAACCCACTGGAAAGAATGGACCATGAAAGACCAAGTGCAGTAATGGGGCCAAGGAGGCTTAGATGGTGGTAGAGGATAATTGAACCCAGGGGTTGCTAAGAGGGATGAGACCAAGGGGGATTGGGATGGGGGGAGCCAAGGCAGGGGGACTAGCTGAATGGGGGGGATTAGAGGGGGATTAATTCCTTTTCTCTCCACCAAGCCCACATTTCAATCTCCAAAGAGGTCCTCTTTTCCACCAGACCCCTGATATTTTCTCATTTGAGAGGAGGTGTTTCCTCCACCCGAGAACTGGATCTTGGCTTGGTGGGTGGGCAGGTGGGGTGGAGGGGGCGGTTAGGTTTTTCTTTGTTTAAGTTCCACTTTTATTTTCAACAGGCGGGGATTTAGGATGGATGAATATTTTCTCTGCAGATTTCTGCTCTTGTGGGGAGTGAGGCTGCAAGTTTATGTATGATGAGTTCCACTTTCCTTTGCTCGTGACCCGGTTTTATACAGGGGGGAAGTTGGGGTGGTCGGATGGGTTACTGTGCACTGGGCTTATGCATCATCCATCAAGTCAAGGAGGTTCTGTTCTGGTGGCAGAGCGGGGTGTTGTTATCACAAGCAAGTTTTCCAACAGGGCTGGGTCAGCTATATAACTTTATGTGGCAATCTGACTTTCTCGCTCTTCATTTCAGTCAATGGAGAGGAAGGATTGGTTCAATTTTCACGAGCTGCTTTCATTTTCTCAATGGGGGGAGTGCGGGGTGTTGGGAGAATCAGCAATGTTCATTGGTTTCCCGAGGCTGCTCTTTGGAGATATGGGCAGGCAAGGGACTGCTCACGGGCCCTTCTGATCCTTCAGCCTTCTGGACAGCTGATTACTAGGCCGTACAACTGCGAATAGAACTCCATTGCTAAATTTCATGGAGAACCAAGATCAGCAGAGCCTCATATTAAAAAATATTTAAACAGGCAAGAATTAAAGTTGAAGAGGTCTGTATTGTTTACACGTTGGGAACATTAAAAGGGACGCGGGAGCAAAGTGTTACTGAGTTGGCAATTGATTCTGGTGTGTCGAGGCTGTCTTGCAGTCTTTTTGAACATCACATTACAGCTTGGAACATAAGAGTACGTGGGAATTATGAGTAGTAATGTTTCAGCTACAGATCCACCAAAGGCACCCAATGCCTACTTCTTGTAGCTGCAGTATTGGAGAAGGGGTATAGTGGAACTGTGACATAATGTTAGAGGAACCCGACTGTATTGATTGGGTCACGTAGTGCGGCCCAAAAGCGCCACCTTTGGAAAATTGCGGTCACTCAACATTTTTAATACACTATAGATTTTGTGTTACTAATTTGCACTTGTTAAGAACTGTGCTAAGATTGTCCAAAATTATTCTGGTTAGGATCATGTTAGCTGGGGCAAAAAGGACATGTATATCTATCTGTCTATGTTGGATTCAAACTGAGGTTCAGGATACTAAAAGAGCAGTGATCTGACCCATTGCACCATCCAGCCTCTATAATCACAGATTAATTTATCCGTGACTACTGAAGTTACAAATATTCAATGTGTTCAACATAAACTCCTCTTAGTTGTATTCAAAATATCCATCATTGCAGACTTGCTAACATTGGAATGAGAATTCCTTTGTTTCCTCTTCTGTAGTTCCAGCAAAATTGTAAAAGTGTCCCAAAAGAAAGTGAATAGAAGAGATTGTGAAATGCATTTGCAATAATACCACATGTAGCGACCAGATATATTAGTACCCTAATACAGGGATAGGTAATTATTTGGGGTGGAGGGCCACTTAACAAGGTTGGTGCCCACCAATAGCGCAGTCCCGGGTAGCCCGATCCCCAGCTCTTGCCGCTGGAGGAGATACTGCGCATGCGCGGCTGCGTAGTGGCCGGCCATGCAGCAAATTTAAAGGGACCGTGCGTGAATAAAAATTAGAGGGAACATTGCATAAACATAAACATTGCATAAACATAAATTCAGATAGTAGTCAGATGCTATCTTACATACACATGTATTCGATACTGCTTAGAAATTAGTCAAAGATAAAAGTTGAAAATGTTATGGTATCTTCTGGATTCTGTAGATCATTGCTATTAAATAGAACTGCATCCTCTTTAGAGCTTGTGTCAGCATCAATTCCCCACCTCAGTCATCCTTATGCCCTCTGCAAAAATTACTAAGGCCATACCAATTGGTACCAGATGAAACCTCCCCTGCCTTCGTACTCTGGATACCAGGAGAGGAAAGATGCAATACCAGTTACTTTCTTTGGTAAAAGATTTGAGGAGATGAGCAGCCATGACTCCACTCTAAAATGGATAGGGCATATTCGAGGACACAGTGCATTCTGGGTACGGACTTCCACCATTAGGGCCCAGAATTACGGAACCAATCCTTTTAAGATCGGGCCGGGGAGAATCGCTTTTGCAAATTATTAATTTGAATGAAATATTACTATGCTTTTCCCTTGGCTGCAGTTGGAGTCTGTCTCTGACCCATGAGAAGTGAAAGTGGATAGATGAATGTGAGCGCGTGCTCCGGCTCACGTTCTATTTCTGTCCCATCCAGCGGACTGGATAGAATGACGTGGCGGGTCGGATATGGCCCACTACTGCCCTAATACCTTTTATAGATGTTACGTGGCAGATTCTATGTAACGTGCTGGATGGGAGCATGGATTGGTGAATCGGGATCTAATGTTATAGTTCTAATGTTATATCCGATCCATGCTCCTTTTTAACCAGGTTCAGCACCAGGAGTACTCGCTGATCTTGCCCTTTCATGAAATGAAAGCCAAAAGCCCTTTCAGTATTCAAAAGGTTAATTACAATACAAATTTTCTACTTCCCCAAAATGTTTAACTAAAAGAAAATTGTGGTTTCCTTTTTGTTATCTGATTACATTTTTCTTTTTGCTGCTTTGTGTTTTGAAACTGTTTCATGAGCTCAAACTGTCCTCATTCCCCACCCTTTCCTGTGTTCCCTGCGCTTTCCGTTCTTCCAACATATTCTATGGCATTTGTCCCGTGAAAATGTTGGCTACCGCCTTAAAGTGAGGAAAAATTAACTGTCATTCCAGTCTGAGCTGTGGTCTCGGAGTGTGAGCTGTGACATGATAACTAGCCCTGCCCCATGGTATAAACACCAACATCCATTTTCACCACATTATAGAATCATAGAATAAAACAGCACAGAAGGAGGCTATTCGGCCTATCATGCCTGTGCTGGCTTTTATTATTATTGACTCTGCTTCCACAAACTTTTTAGGCAGTGCATTCTGGATCATAGCAACTCGCTGAGTTTTTAAAAAAAAAATCTCCACATCTCTCCTGGTTGTTTTGCCATTGATCTTAAATCTGTGTCCTCTGGTTACCGACCCTCCTGCCGTTGGCAACAGTTTCTCCCTATTTATTCTATCAAAACCCTTCATGATTTTGAACACCTCTATTAAATCTTCCTTTAACCTTCTCTGCTCGAAGGAGCACATTGTTTTCATTACGTTAGTCCCACTCCCATGTTCTACTACAAAAGCAGTGAATCACCTAAACGCATCCTTCTCATACAGTCTTCATTTAATGAATAATTTCATAGTGGTTTGAGGGAGTACAGCTTCTGATGGGCATACTAATGTAATACAAGGAATTCATAACTTTTCAAAAGCTCTAGTGGGTATTATGGGATACATTGTTTGCACATGGGACATATACCCTAATGGGGGCCCCGGCCACTGTAAGCTTTGTACACAGAGAGCATGTATCCAGAATTTGATGCAAATTCAAATTATTATTATATGCTGCTGGCTCAGTGCCAGAGCCCACATTGGGATATATTTCCCTTTGTGTAAAGTTAAGTAAACGTGCTTTTACTAAATATTATTGCAATTAATTTGTAACCCTGACACATCATTTCTTTTCTAAATGTATTTTTAAAAGTTTATATTTTTCCTAATAAATAAAGTAAATGACAGGAAGTCAAGAGTTCTTCATGGAATTTAAACTCTTCATTTTGAAGTTGTCTCACTTCATTTTATGACGTGTAAAATCCTGTCCATCCTGTCTGCAAAACTGTTCTGGGTGATCCCTTCTAAGAGTCAGAGTCAGAACTTTGGCATTGTCTGTACTGCACCGATCAACCTTCACTTTATCTTACATCGAAGTCAATAGCCATAATATTTGTGACAGCTGTAAAAGAATAAAGGATCTCTTAGTATGCTGGAAAGAATTAATAATGACCTGTAGCCCAGATTGTACAACGCTGTCAGTCTGAATCCTATCACATTGCACTGCCTTCTGGCCTCCATTTCCCTTTGAAATGAGATTTTCAAAAGTAAAGTGGGGCAAGCCAAATGGAATGAAAAACTTGAACAGATTTTGCTGAGGCTAACAGTGCTCACCATGATCAAGGAGTAACTCAGACAGCAACCTCTGGCGTCCAAACATGCGCAGTTAACCGTGCAAATCAGGAAGTTGCTGTCCGAGTTGCCTTGCTCCTCTAGAAGCCTCGCTCGAACAGTATCTCACCAAGAGACTTGGCACTCAGGTACATTAAGGGCATGAATATGTACTTACTCACTAGATACCCACTAAACACGCCTGAGAAAGTTAGGGTGGTCCATTCAAGTGTAAGTTAATTTTTAATGGTGTGGTAAGTCTTAATTACTGCCAAACAGCCTCTCTGGCACTGAAAATTTACTTTTAAAATTGTGAAGTCTCATTCCACAGATTTTAATTATTATTGGAAATCTAAAAAAACATAAATTTTCACTTTTTCTTTCTGTCTCTTAATCCGATCTTTCCCTTTCTTTATTTTACTTTCAGTACATGATTTGACATTGAATTAATTATTCTAATTTACACTTCCTGGTTTAGACTTTGCGGCCGGGATTTCACCAACAGAGGCGAGTTCGATGCGGGTGGCGTTGGTGCAGCGTTGGAAACCCACTCTGAAGTGCAGCCTGCCCTCTCCCGTCAATCTTGTTAACCCCGCCCTGTGGGTTTCCCGGCCAATTAACTGGAAGCGGGTCTGATGACGTCATCTGATGACGCGTCACCAGTCGGTTTCCTTAAAGGGACCATGCCCAACTTTTTTTTGGCAGTTCTTCTGTCAGTCTTTTGCAGCATTGAGCTACTGCAAACACTGACAAGCACTGCACAAAGGTGCATGGTTGCACCCAGGCTCTCCCATGACTCCCTCCAGATGCATATGGAGGGAGTCACAGCAGGCAAGGAGGTGCTCTTCCATTCCAATGGATGGAAGAGCCCTCCCCAGGAGATCAATGCAGCCTGGTTGCACATTGCACGTCAAGGCACAACCAGGAATGTCGTCAGGACGACCAGGCTGTGGAGGCACAAACCTTTCAATGATCTCAGTGGATCATGAAACGTTACTGCAAAGCCACACGCAACCTCATCCTGCTGTGCCACTCATCACATCTCCATCACTCTGCTTTCCCTACTCTACCTCTGCACATCCTTACTCACACCAACTTACCGCACCTCCACCCATCCCTCTCTCTCTATCTACATTATCAGTTCACCAGCCACCTCTCATACTCACCCTCATCCTTGTCCAATCATACCAACTAACAACACACAAGGGCAGGCACTTGGGTCCTTTAGCCAATGTTCATGTATAGTTAATGTTAATGTGTTGTCAAACATTGAAATCTTTATTTTCAGGACTGTGCGTTCTGGGACAGATTTGTGGGCACTTTTGGAAGTGGCTTAGTGAGTTGTAGTGAATGGTGAGACATAAGGGTACCCCCCCCCCCCCCCCCCCCCCCCCCCACAATGGTGATGGATGTGAAAGGAATGGGTTGGACATTGCAGGGATGCTTTATGGAGCGAGTGTGGGGTGGTGCCAACCTGGCGCATCATGTGGCAGTCAGGGTGTACAGCATGAAGTGGAGTAAATGTGGCCATGGTGAGACCATCACTGGCCTCCCGGGCAGCAATGTGTGTACTGTGTCCTGTGCAGCATCAGGTGATTGCGGAGAAGTTTGGTGTTGTTGGTGGTGATGCTGGGGTGTTTAGTGATTTTGGTGTTGGAGCTGATCGTGGTGGGATTCTGAGGACCAAGGTGAGATTTTCTCAAGGGCACAGATGCTGATGGAATAGTTGGCAGCTGAAGTGAAGATGACAGAAGTGATCTGTCAATGGTGAGAGAGGTTGCTTCAAGGAGGTGACAGTGGATAGAGAGTTCACTGCAAACACTTCCAAAGTGCATACAGCTCCAAAGTCTCGTCCAAATCCTGAAGACTTCAGCTTCTGACATTGGAAAGTGAACAGCTGTGAAATGGTAGCTTTTATACCACTTCTGCAGCTGTCAACTATCCAAAGCAATAGAGAGTCACTGAGAACCCGACTCCACTTACCTGGCGTGGAACCTGAGGGATGGCAAAGCCGTCAAAAGGTTGGTAAAATTGTAAGTGCCTGCTTTTAAGCCTCTAAACTAGCATTTAATTACCTGTCCCACCACTTGCTGTTGTGTCTGCTATTCGAACGCCGACCTGACAGTTGAGAAACTCGCGCGGAGGCGGGTTCAGAGTGGGATCCCGACTCGCTGTCAATCACAGCCATTTTGACAGTGAGCTAGCCTCCAAACCCGCACTCGCTGGTCTGGGAAGATTCAGTGTCTCAGTGAGGATTCTTCAGTCTGATCCTTGGCCTGCTCCTACAGGTCCCAGATCCCCTGTCGAGGGTGATGCGCTGTTTTGACTCACCAATTAGCGACGTGCAAAAGCCCACAGGAAGTCTGTGGGCAAGTGTAAGTGTACGGAACGGTGAGCGCCGTTCATTCGCCGCTGACCGCAAAATCCAAGTCATTGTTTGGGTTGAGTTCAGCTCTCAGCACCATTAGTTCCTGGAACATTCGGAGGGAGCTGGCGGGCGATGAGCTCTCAGTTATCATGTCCAGCATCCAACATCAGAAATGCCCCAAAGATAGAAGCACCAGTGGAAGCCATTTTTTTAAAAAAAGCTTAAAGGCAGGGCTTTGTACTATCTTTCTTCTAGAATATTCCTTTACTGCTAGCTTTGCAAATGGTGGGGGGAGGGGAGGGGGTGAGAGGAGGACCAACACCTGGGGAAAAAATTATACTGCTTGTAACCGAGCTGCTTTTTATGGGAGGTCTATCTTCAGATTCCATTAAGAACATGACAAAGTTAAGGGTGATCTATTTTGGTTATAGGAGTTAATGCCTCAGATTTGAGCAGTCAGCTGTCAGGTGACCCTTTGGTTTGAGATCTGCACTGTTTACAGTGGATAGAATATCATATTTTAATTTTGGATTGTTTAGCATGCTATTTTGGTAACGAGAACAAATTACTATTGACTGGATGCCTGTTAATGTGGTTGAGTGACGCTAAGCTTAGAGATAAGTTTCCATTTTATATGGAGAGGGAGAAAAGGTGATTTAAACACTCAATCAAATTTGCTAAATGTAGGAAACGACATCACATAGAACATGAATAGAAACATAGAAACAGAAAATACCACCATTCAATATGATCATGGCTGATCATGCAACTTCAGTACCCCTTTCCTGCCTTCGCTCCATACCCCCTGATCCCTTTAGCCGCAAGTGCCACACACATCTAACTCTCTTTTGAATAGATCCAATGAACTGGACTCAACAACTTTCTGTGGTAGAGAATTCTATAGGTTCACAATTCTCTGGCTGAAAAAGTTTCTCCTCATCTCGGTTCCATATAGCTTACCCCTTATTCTTAGACTGTGACTCCTGGTTTTGGACTTCCCCAACATTGGGAACATTCTTCCTGCATCTAATCTGTCCAATCCCATCAGAATTTTATATGCTTCTATGAGATCCCCTCTCATTCTTCTAAACTCCAGTGAATATAAGCCTAGTCGATCCAGTCTTTCTTCATATATCAGTCCTGCCATCCCAGGAATCAGTCTGGTGAACCTTCGCTGCACTCCCTCAATAGCAAGAATGTCCTTCCTCAGATTAGGAGACCAAAACTGTACACAATATTCAAGATGTGGTCTCACCAAGGCCCTATACAACTGCAGCAAGACCTCTTATACTCAAATCCTCTCGCTATGAAGGCCAACATGCCATTTGCTTTCTTAACTGCCTGCTGTACCTGCATGCCTACTTTCAATGACTGATATACCATGACACCCAGGTCTCGTTGCACCTCCCCTTTTACTAACCTGGCACCATTCAGATAATAACCTGCCTTCCTTTTTTTGCCACCAAAGTGGATAACCTCACACTTATCCACATTATACTGCATCCGCCATGCATTTGCCCACTCACTTAACCTGTCCAAGTCACCCTGCAGCCTCTTAGCATCCTCCTCACAGCTCACACTGCCACCCAGCTTAGTGTCATCTGCAAACTTGGAGATATTACATTCAATTCCTTCATCTATATCATTAATATATATTGTAAATAGCTGGGGTCCCAGCACTTGCGGTACCCCACTAGTCACTGCCTGCCATTCTGAAAAGGACCCGTTTATTCCCAATCTTTGCTTCCTGTCTGCCAACCAGTTCTCTATCGACGTCAATACATTACCCCCAATACCATGTGCCTTAATTTTGCACACTAATCTCTTGTGTGGGACCTTGTCAAAAGCCTTTTGAAAGTCCAAATACACCACATCCACTGGTTCTCCTTTATCCACTCTACTAGATATGTCCTCAAAAAATTCTAGAAGATTTGTCAAATCTAGATGATTTCCCTTTCATAGATCCATGCTGACTTGGACCGATCCTGTCACTGCTTTCCAAATGCGCTGCTAATCTTTAATAATTGATTCCAGCATTTTCCCCACTACTGATGTCAGGTTAACCAGTCTATAATTATCTGTTTTCTCTCTCCCTTCATTTTTAAAAAGTGGGGTTTCATTAGCTACCCTCCAATCCATAGGAACTGATCCAGAGTCCATGGAATGTTGGAAAATGACCACCAATGCATCTACTATTTCTCGGGCCATTTCCTTAAGTACTCTGGGATGCAGACTATCAGGCCCTGGGGATTTATCGGCCTTCAATCCCATCAATTTCCCTAACACCATTTCCTGACTAATTAGGATTTCCCTCAGTTCCCTCAGGTCCTCCTTCTCGCTAGACCCTCGGTCCCTTAGTATTTTCGGGAGGTTACTTGTGTCTTCCTTCGTGAAGACAGAACCAAAGTATTTGTTCAATTGGTTTGCCATTTCCTTGTCCCCCTTATGAATTCACCTGATTCTGACTGCAAGGGACCTACATTAATCTTCACTAATCTTTTTCTCTTCACATATCTATAGAAGCTTTTGCAGTCAGTTTTAATGTTCCCTGAAAGCTTAATCTCATACTCTAGTTTCCCCTTCCGAATTAAACCCTTAGTCCTCCTCTGCTGAATTCAAAATTTCTCCCAGTCCTTGGGTAAATAGAACTATGTACAAGATGCAGGTTACCGTCAAAGTAGAAAATTGAGTGCAATGCCTGGCAGTTTACAATTGTAAATGATCATTTTAAAGGGACACGATCTTCAACTCGGGGAAGGACTTGAGCTGGAACAGCCAAGCATTGTGTGGAATAATCGTTCATACCTTTGTGGCGCTTATTTTCATTGTATCTTGATTGTGCCAGTTTGTTAAAAAAAATATTTCTGACAAAAACAGCGCCTGTTGACAAATCACATGATCGTTGTATTGGATGCTCTGATTTTTATTCTTGACATAATTGCGAGCAGGAGGATCGGTGTGATGGGGCCTCTGTGTTACTTTTTTTTTACATCAAATGGATGAAATTATGGCTTGTGTTTTTATTAGAAGCCTTTTCTATTCATACCGTGCCTTTTTTTAAATCTTTATTTTCTAAAAGGGGGAACCAGCAGATTTCTGTGGCGTTATTTCTCATCTGCTTTAGCCCTTTCAAAGGACCGCAATAATATTTCTCCATCACATCCAGCAATATAGTGGGATGCCATTTATCTAAATTCCACTTAGCGAACTGGCCAGTTGTCTGAGTCAACTGATCCGCTCAACATAACCTATGTGTATTGGTTTCTGTGCTGAATTCATGGCCCAGGTTTTGCAGTCAGCGACGAGGTGACGGCGCTCACCGCTGACCTCAAAGAAAGCTGCCCACAAAGTTCTAGTGATCTCTGTGGCGTGGATTTCAGCTCTCCCGACCTTTGTTTGAATCTGGCGCCAAATCAAGCGAACCTCCAGCGTCCAGCAACAGTGATGTCATCAACCATGCTAAGCTAAGAATTCTCACAGACAGCAAACCAGGAAGTAAAATGCACAGATTCTAATTCACTTTTTTATAAATTTTAAAGAGATAAAGATAAAGATGCGAAATAAAGATTGGGATATGCATATAGGATTACAGTAGAAGCTGAAACATCATAAACAAACTTAAAAAAAAATTATATTAAAAACTTGTAATTCTTCATCATATTAATGGTAATAATTGACATTCCACAAATATAAAATTAGTTTTTCAGAGTCAGAATGGCTGTTCAACAGTTAGTATGTTGTTAAAAATCCAGTTACACCTCATTCAACATGGCTTAATGTTTATGGGGGTTTTTAACAGCGCTATTCCGTTGTAAAAGGGGAAGTTTTCCTGCTTATATGTGATTTCAACTGATTGCCGGGTCTGGGGAGTTCCGCAGCGCAGCCTGTGGCGGAGCAGGGAATGACTGACCGTAACTGCAGGATTTCCGCGTTTATCTGCGCATGCGCTAAATCCTGAAGTTGTGGTCGGCAGAAGCGCAGCGACAGCGAAAGCTAACCATTATGCCATCATTACCACTTCGGGCCAATATTTAATATAGCACAACATTGGAATTAATACACAATCAGTTAACTGAACTTCCCTTACTCATACTAAAAGTGAAAGCTTTTTTATCAGGATGAACGTTGTTCAATTTTGCAATTTTCTCGAACTAACTGGGACAATGGAAAGATATTTGTGAGAGACTAGTTAGTAATTACCGAGTAAAGCCTAATCATAACTTATAGCCATCAACCATAATGACATACATTTAAGACAATATAGAAACTGTGGCTCAGAGGATGTATTATGTGGTGTAGCTTCAAGGCAAACGATGAAGGCCCCGAGTTCTATGCTGCTCGGGCAGGAGTCAGGCACTAAAATTGGCCGGCACATTTCCGAGCTAAAGTGTGGGGGTGACAATCGCCTAAGGTTCTTGCTCCTCTGCAGTGACCCTTGTTGGGAGTGTCCATGTTCAGACATTGGTTGGAAGCAAGGTTGGGTTCGATCGTGATGGCTTTCTTCGTCAAATTGCCTGCGAAAATTCGGGCTCAAGTGAAGACTGGTCACTTGCGACCTGTCACATTCCGTGTAACCATCTCCCAGTATAAGCTGTTCTCTTCAGAAGAGGACAGATGGCGAGAAAAATCCTGGCGAGAAAAAATGGCCGTTGGGTGGGGAAATAATGCAACCAGTTCTCCAGTTCGATGTGTATGAAATCTTAGTGGAAAGTGGACCATCTCGTCATGTGAATCTTTAAAGAAAGCTTCTCTTCCATAACTGCAATAATTTTCTTTGTATTTTTCAGTTTCAGCTGCTGATTGAGATCGCGTGGCCCCTTTTTCTGTTCTTCATATTGATCTCCGTCCGACTCTCCTATCCTCCTTACGAGCAACATGAATGTAAGTGCTAATCACTTTCAACTGCCTCGGTGACTCGAACATTTTCAGCCTGTGCTGTACTTGTTCGTTTCGTGTGTCCTAGTCATGCATTTTACACTATCATTGAATCTTTTACCCTTGATAAATGGCCTTGAATCCTCCCATGCCATCTGATGAGGGTTGTTATTTGTGCAGTTCCTGCCTCATATTCTGTTATTTCCATCCCTGAGTGAAATCTGAAGTCAGATTAAGCAGCCAGCAAGCATGATGATGTCGCCAAGTGCACAATAGGGAAATTCGTTTCATTGCCTGACATCGATAGCAAATGAAAAGTAATTTGCAATCGCAAACTTCAGATTTTTGTTAAGTGTTACAAAATGACGGTTTTGGTCTTTAAAACCTGGGTAGATTAAACAGCTGCAAGGGTCAAACCACTTTACTCCCTTAACTTGAAACAACTTTTAAAAAACCTTTTGACCGTCACTTAACTGTAAGGAAAACAAATAAACCATTTAAATTATAAATATAGGCTCGCTTCTTTACGGCAAAATGACAATGGCATTGGCTGTGATTGCCACTGTAGTCTCCCCTCCTCAGCAGACACAGACAGGGGTGCCTGCACTAAGAGGATGTGGGACATAGCCTGTGAAGTCACAGTGCTCGAATGCAATCATCTATATGCACCAGCCATTCTGTGGTGTTTGATCTGCTGCGTATGCCTATTCCTTCACAGTTTCCATGAACCTTGAATCGGGTCAGAATGAACTCTGGTTCATGGACAATTTGCTTATCGGCCTTTGGTATCTCTCAGGATTACGAAATGCTCTCACCTAATTGTTCCGCAAAGGGCTATGCAGGCACACACATCTAGAAAAGCGTAATTGTGGTTTCATGCATCCGAATCCAGAGAGCCAATTTCCTTTGGCAGAGCACTCAACTAGCATTGCATGATTGATGAAATGTCCCCTTATATTATAGTTACTGGCTGATGATGACTTGACAGTTCTCTGGTTTAGCAAGGCGACTAACAAGGAGCCAAACTCTTGTACCAGGGCTAGAAATTCGCTCCGGGCGCTGGGGCAAAATGAGTGGTATCGGATCAGCCGTCCATTATACGCAGCGCCTGATACTCCAGTCCATTGGCAGCAGTGGAACTGAATATCAATTGTCACATATAACGGCCGGCCGATCCGATCCGATACCGCTTGTCTTGCTTCACTGCCCGAGACAAATTTCTAGGCCCATGTAAATATGGCTGTCCTGCTCTAGAAATGAGTTGCATGTTTCTGTCATTGCCCCTCCCCCACCCCAGCCCCACCATGATAATTTTACATGAGGCAGATGGTTGCGATTTCAGCATCATCTTACCACCAGCAATATATAGAACAGATTATTAATAAATCTCCCGAGGAGAATGTATGCAACTGGGGAATGAGGCCAGGGCTACAAGGTGGATCTATTTTCTATCTTTTTTTAAAGTGTTATTTTTTGTGTCACCCCCCCACCCGCCCCCCGCCTATAAAAGCATCTTTAAATCTGCTTAGGGCAGTAGTCATGTCACCAGCTCCTGGGTCTCAGCATCTAGCAGCACTCAAGAAAAGTTTCTGGATTGACCAAGGCTGACGGGCGAGAGGACCCAGTCGGGAGAGGGAGGAACGGGTCTTCAGATCATAGAGAATCTGGCAAGTTTATTTTGGGGATGATGTCATCCGTGTAAGAACTTCCCAGCGGTAGACGCAGAAACGGCTATACCATTAAATCTAGTTCCCCCCCCCGGCGCCCCCACAAGGCCATAGATTAGTCACCTTGCTAAAACAGCGTTTTATTGTGGGCCAGAGTTTTGGAACGCAGGTGACCTCGTTTCAACACCTTTTTCCCTGACCTAGCCAAGATTAGGAATTCATTGTGTTGGGGACTCGAGAGTTCCATGTTTGTCACCTCCTGTGGCATTACGCCACCATGGTGTCATTGGGCCATCTCGATCCGATTTAATTTAAAAAAAAATCTTGGGCTGCTTTTATGCTCAGGCCCATACTAGAATCATTGGCTCTTGATTTACGGGCTCGTGTGCAGCCCGACATATGTGAATTTGACAGCCAGACCACACTTGACTGAAACTTTGTGCAATTGTGGGCCAGTGTGTTTGCTTGTCTCCCTACCCCAGTGACCTATCCAATATTAAGAGTTCATTGTGTTGGGGAACCCCCAGGCCGGCACTGCGGTGAGATTGGACTTGAACGGGTTTACAGAGCAGGCGCTATTGCATCGGCTGCCCATTGTACGCCCCGCCCCATAATCGGCTCCATTGACTTCAATACAGCTGAATATCAGACGTGTGATGTAAAGGGCGACAAGTGCACCTCTGCATGTTTTGCGACCCCACCCAAGTCCAGTTTCACCCCTACTATTTGTACCGAAACTTCCAAGGAGTCAGACTTAGTCAGCCATGGCTCAGTTGGTAGCACTCCCATCGCTGAGTCCGAAGGTTGTGAGTTCTTGTCCCACTGCATAGACCCGAGCATAAAATCTAAGCTGACACTCCATTGGAGGTGCCGTCTTTCGGATGAAATCGTAAACTTTTCAGGTGGATATAAAAGATCCCTCGGTACTATTTCAAAGAAGAGCAGGGGAGTTCTTCCTGATGTCCTGACCAATATTTATCTTTCAACCAACATCACTATGAACAGATTATCTGGTCATTCATCATCATCATAGGCGATCCCTCGAGCAAGGGTGACTAACTTCCACATGAGTTCATAGACGTTTCAATGAAGGACCTGATGTTCCAGTCCTGAACTCCAATTGAGGGGGTGGAAGATGCCTGTGCGTGGATTTTTTTTAACATGTGATGATCTTTGCACACCAGCCACCACACGGGCTTGACAAAGCTAGGCCTTTATCCAGTGGCAAGCGTTCACCATGACGACTGGAGACCTGCTCTGCTGCACGGACCTAGTGTGCAAACATATCGCAGCGTGGGCAGGCCCATGCTGCCCCTGGACCCTCGGCTCTTCTGGTCCCCGTACCCTCATTCACCACACCTCCACCACGATCCCTCGCCGCTCATCCGCCACAAAAACACTCGCCGCACCTCCGCCACGACCACCCACCAAATCTCAGCCACGACATTCCCACTCCTCTGCTGTACCAGGGCCCTGCCGATGCTCCTGCCCATGCTCCAAATGGCAGCCTGGGCCCTGATGACGTCACCCAGTCACCCACCTCGAAGCCGTCGCACATTTATGTCAGCTCGCGCTGGGAGCTGCAGTGGAATGCTCCAGCTCTTTATCCCCTGACCCGCGGTGATGTTCTCTCACAGGTCGGGGTGGTGTACGATGTACCCGAGCCATCTCCTCTTTAAAGGCAGCCCGTTGTTTGATTACACTTTTGCCTGCTAATCTTTGATTACAATTTACTCGGGCCAGATCCATTCTCAACCCACTGAAATTGGCCCTCCTCCAATTAAGTATTTTTACTCTAGATTGCTCCCTGTCTTTTTCCATAGCTAATCTAAACCTTATGATCACTGTTCCCTAAATGTTCCCCTGCTGACACTTACCTCACTTGACCCTCCTCATTCCCCAGAACCAGATCCAGCAATGCCTCCTTTCTCATTGGGCTAGAAACGTACTGATCAAGAAAGTTCTCCTGAACACACTTCAGAAATGCTTCCCCTTCTCTGCCCTTTACACTCTTACTCTCCCAGTCTATATTAGGATAATTGCTGTCCCCCATTATCACTACTCCATAGTTCTTGTACCTCTGTAATTTCCCTGCAAATTTGCTCCTCTATATCCTTCCCATTAGTTGGTGGCCTATAGAATACAACTAGTATTGTGACGGCACCTCTATTATTTCTTAACTCAAATTGAATAGATTTTGTCATCTGGTCATTATCACATTGCTGTTTGTGGGACCTTGCTGCGTGCAAATTGGCTGCCACGTTTCCTACATTGCGACACTTCAAAAAGTGCTTTATTGGTTGTAAAACACTTTGGAACATCCTGAGGTTGTGAAAGGCGTTGTATAAATGCAAGTCTTTCTTTTCTTTCTAAGTTCTACGGGTTTAGTTTCTGAGTGGCAGCTAGCTACACAAGCCCTATGTTGCAGGAACCACATGGTACGTGCATGGGTCTTGCATAGAACAGTAGCAGGTTAATGATTGTCTTACCAGGTTAGCAGTTCTGCCTGCTATTTCTTTGTATTGTGGCAGATACAGTCAGCAACACAATGATGCTGATCTTGTACAATGTTCTCAGCACTCCGCTTTCTGTAGGGCATGTGGTACGAGAGGGGTCTAGGTCTGACCTTTATCCAAGCAATCTGAAGTGGTACTGATTAGAGAAGCAATGACTGACAACTGAGCTCAGGTTTAACTATCAGTTATCAGAAAATGGTTGTAGAGAGGGGGAGCCTACACAGCACCATAGCAACATTAACATTTTTAATCTACAGTGCTCTTCAATCAAATATTTTGTTAATCCATTTTTTGAGAGTTAACTAAAAGCTACACGAAGTTTAATAACGTGGCCAAAGTGATTTAAATGATATGCCTTCCTGACACGTGTGTAGCCATGTTAAAGGTTAGCATGCAGAGCTGAGTCTCATTAATTGAAAGGAATTGCATCACCAAGAATTTTTGTCTTCATGCCCAAGTATAACTGAGAACGATAACCTGCTGGCAGCAGTCCAGCAGTGACAGAGTACAAGGCTGCTCTTTTTGGAATTTAAAATTGTGTGAACTTCAATCAGAAGCTTCTGTGTGTAGATAGCCCAATTTCACTAATGTTACCGTTATTATTATATTGAGAGGCACACCCTAACTTGAATATGGCCCGGGTTCAAGCGTTGACGTGGATAACTGCTAAGACACAACTATCTATCTCCTTGCTTTCCATCAGCAAATGCCAGCCCTTCAAGGGAGCTGTTTATTTCCAGCGTCAGATTTATCTGTTTCTGCTGCTTCTTCATCAGCTCAGCTTGGCCAACCAGCTATTTCTGTGCACTCTGAGCTAATAATGGATAAAACAGCTATTATGATAACTGCTGCCTGCCCACCCACTCTCACAGGCTAGTACACACAGCCAAAGAACTCTGAATTAGAAAATTGGACATGTAGCCCAAAGGTGAAAAGCTAATGATCCAAATGGGATGCTAAGTGGTTGGTCCAGATATTAGCAGGGACCCAGATATGCCACAATACTTTGTAAGTTCCTTTATTGGACCCTAAATCAAAGTTAACCATCCGCCTTATAACAAGGAGGGTTATGGCTGGGAAATAAGATGCTATCCTGTCAGCCATTTCATTATTTTCTCTTTTTTATTTCCTGCTATTTTTTTTAATGTCTTTCTCGCTTTTGATTTTGTTTGTTTATTTTGGACTTCTCGCTTCCTCTCCTTGTCTGCCTCAACCTCTCTTTCAAACTCATTTTGTGTCATCTCCCCACATTTCTTGCGTGGTTTGAAGTGGTCAGTTTGGTACTAATTGGGAGAGAGCGAGTTTAGATTGAAACTGGTCAATAATGACATAGAATTACGTAGATTAAAATTACAACATGGGAACAGGCTGTTCAGCCCAGCCAGTCTGTGTTGGCGTTTATTCTAGTAATCCTAATCTCGTATCTACTCTGTTCCTATATACCTTTCTCCATCTTACCTTCAACTACCTATCTAATTGCTTTGGGTTGCACTCTTGTTGAACAACATGAGCAAACAATGCCCTCAGTGAGATGAAGTATCAGCAAAAGTTTTTAGTGTCACTGGCAAAAGAACCAGAGGCGAGGTGAGGAGAATTAATTTTATACAGCGAGTTGTTACGATCTGGAATGCACTGCCTGAAAGGACGGTGGAAGCAGATGCGATAGTAACTTTCAAAAGGCAATTGGATAAATATTTTAAGCCGAAAAATTTGCAGGGCTATAGGGAATGGGACTAATTGGATAGCTCTTTCAAAGAGCCGGCACAGGCATGATGGAGCAAACGGCCTCCTTCTGTGCTGTATCATTCAATGATTCTAAGTTAACTTTCTGCCAATCTGTAAAAGTAGCAGGACAGATGCAGATACTGGGACTGTGGGAATGATTTCAAGAGCATCAGTCAGTTGTGAGTTGGCTGGTCCTCTCCAGTAGACCTGAAGACCAGGCAAGTGAGCCGAGTGTTTTCACTGCTTTTAAATTGTCCTCGAATAGGAACATAGGAATTGCTAGACGAAAAAGGATCAAGGTCCATCTATTTCGCCTTCTACCAACCTGGTTGTTGAATGATAAGACGATCATGGAATTGTTGGCTAATCATAGCAATCAATTTCTATCAACTATTCTACAACAGATCCAGATATGACACGCAGAAAAACCTCAGTGGTGGAGAGCTTTGGGAATCACAGGTCCAAAGTTACCTATTCTTCTCAAGCATGCTACACGTACCACATGATCCTGGATGCTCGCGAGGCGTGCAGTGCACTGACTTGACTTGGGATGCAATACAGGTTAAAGGAAGCTCACCCTGTTAATAAGTAGAAACAGCATCTGCACCAAGTAACCACATGACCACAATTTCTTCTTTTTCCCTCCTCCTATTCAGGCCACTTCCCAAACAAGGCAATGCCTTCTGCCGGGACTCTGCCATGGATACAAGGCATTATCTGTAATGCAAACAACCCGTGTTTCCGCTACCCGACACCTGGTGAATCCCCTGGAGTCGTCGGAAATTTTGACAAATCGATGTGAGTCGAAGGTTGCATCAGTCAGTTGAACCGCTAATGGTTATAGTTCATACTGTTAATGCATGCTTGTGAACAGCCAAAAGGTCCTTAGCATTTTAATGAGTCAAGGACATTGACAGATTTTCTGCTTAATAACAATGCATTAAGAACAACACTGCTGCCTAAACTGAATGCCTACCCTGAAAGGGCTCTTCTAGTATGTGTACACGTATGGCTAATTTGAAAGCTCACACAGCAATACAGACTGCACTTAGACAAAATAACACTTGTTCGCCTGCTTAAGGCCAATATATCTTCACTGTGAGTCCCATAGAGGCCACTTACTTTCACATTTAGCAGTTAAGCTAATCTTATCAAGAGCTTGGGTATCCTGAGGTAAATTATCTTGGGCAAGGCAACATATCTTGGCTCGTTGGATGGGCTGCACAGCTCAGTAGCCCCATAAAATCAAGCTGCAAGCACTACACAGTCGCCGACTTAAAACGATAGCTCACCAGATCCCGGATAAACAAAATCACTTGTACATGTTTACGAAATGTTTATGTTGGGGGAAAACCCCGAGGTAGAAATAAATCTACTCCGAGACTACGTTAGAGAGTTGAAAACACACACAGTTTATTAATACAAGGTACCAGGGGAGTTGTATGTAGGTCCCTCAACCAGGCAACAACTCAATTTGGGTTTACAAAAAATGAGTATTTAAAGTCGCAAACTGCAAAGGTCACATGTCACTGCTTCTGCATCTGACATTGCAAAAAGTGTCTACACAACGAGTTTTTTTCGTCTTTGGCCGGCTTACTTCTTTATCTTCGGCCAGCGTCTGTGTGATTGGTTTCTTTCTTGGTCAGCGTCTTGTGACCTTTTCGCAATTGCTTATCTCATTCTGTCATATAGTACATTTTCTAAAGCACAGCAATTTCGCTATTAACCCTTCAATCCCTCATTTGGCCGAAATTTTTCATGTACATAATTCTAGGCCAACGTATACCCGGTCTTCATGCAGAAATTGGTGATGTGATGTGCCGGTTCCTGAACCCCGGGGTCTCCACTCTGGGGTCCAGGTTCCCATCTCCTGTCACCCCTCATTCTGCTGCTTGTAAAACCTCATCATATAGGTGTTTTGGGCTTGTGCACACTACCTTCTGAGACACCGCTAGGTTCTTGTAATTTGAGGGCGGTTGGGTTACAGGTCTGCTCGATAGTAAAGATGACAGTGCTTTGCTTATACAACATTTAAGTGACATACATAGGCAATACAGCATTATTACCACCACCACAAAGGTAACCAGACCTTGGATTAGTGACGTTCCCATAGATCCTAACCACCCTGAGAACCAGTCCCACAACGTGGAGGCTGGTGGTTGCTTAAGCTTTTTCACCTCTTCTTGGATATGCTCTGCCAGATTGGTAATTTCTTCGAGCTATCCGGGATGTATGTACAACATTCGGACCCGATGAGGGCACATGTTCCCCCTTTTTCTGCCAACACATAGTCAAGGGCCATCCGATTTTGCAGAGCTACTGTGCGGAGGGCTACCATCTCTGCATTAACCTTAACTAGGGCTTTAGCTGTATCATTGGCCACCTGTTCCAGGACGGAAGCCATGTTAATGGATTCCCTTGCCAATTTACCCGCTCCATACCAGGGAAACGCAATGGCACAGAATCTTTCAATCTCCGTGATGGCTCGTCTGGCTCTCCGGTGGAGGTCCTTCAGAGAACCCAGGTGATACATGTAGGGTACGATATAAGCCAGATAACAAGAACCCATCCATTCCCGGGGCAACCAGGGGTAGGCCCTGTTACCGCACACAAAATGAGTCCCGTTGTAGGGCGTATACTTATTTATCGCTGGGGGGTCCCATTGGACCGAAAAGTCACTGTTTCCGTTTAATGACGGGAGTGTCACCCTACCCGCTTCAGCAGGTAAGGTAAGGCTATATGTGCAGTTACTGTACTCCACAATAGGATCTTCCGGTCGTCCCTCCCTGTCCCTTCTTACACCTTGCTCTCAGGAACGGTGGTAGATAGGAATCGTTATTATCACTAAATTGTAGGGGGATTCCTTCTTCCGAGTATGTGGGGACATGGGCACAGACCCAACAGCTGGCAACATTGGCTTTCTTGGCATAGATGTATGACATGTACAAAAAGGTGTTCCCATATAACTCTCTCTTGGTCCTTGGGCCTGAGTTCTCCCGAGGCTACATATTAGAATTACACAAAAAAGAAAACTGCACCTAATATCGCGTAACACATTCATCTTGGATAGTCTTTATTTCTTCCTGCGTTTTCTGCTGATGCGTCCGCCTTCAGTTTCCTAGAATGTGTATGAAGGCAGGGTTATTTGTTTTGTTCGCTTGTGCTGGGGTCGTTGGATTCATATTCTTTGAGCTGAGACCAATGTTTCCATCGGCCAACCCCACCCATATCTATACAGGCGCACGTATCTCCGCTAATTAGGACTTCAAATGGGCCAGACCAACGGGGAGCAAACCCCGTTCGTCCTGGCAGACATTTTACCATTACCTTCGCGCCTACCTGCGGGACCTCCGCCTGGTCCTCCAATTCCTTCTGTTTGTCCCTGCCTGCTTGCTGTTCCCTCACTTCCTTCCTCAATTCCTTAAGTTGCTTACTTAGTTCCAAGACGTACTTTCTAATCCGATCCCTCAGGGGTCCTATGTCGGATCCTCCAGTTATGATTCCTTCCGGCAGGCGCATCGCCCTGCCTGTCATCAACTCATATGGAGTTAATCCCGCCGAGGGATCCCACCCGTCTTTAATCATTTTATCTATTAAGCCCCTGCTCATCTGCATACAACCTACTAAGAGACCCTCCCGGCCCCCATTCAAGGTCTTCCCCCAACGCCATTATGTGATCTGACCTTCCCTCGCTTCTCTGCGAATGAGTCTCTTCAGGCGGGCCTACTTCTATTCCGTCACTTATTTATTGCGATGGGATTATCCCTCAACTCTCATACCAGTTCATGCGTATCACACAGTCACTCACAGGTTTCCGCCGTCACTTTGTCCTCCCGGTGTTCCCTTTGACCTTAATCTTTGGCCATCACGTGGGGCATTTGCCCTCTTAATTCCGGCTCAAGTTAGGTGATTGAGATAGTTTCTGACAATTGAAGTGACGGGGACACTCGTTTCTCTTACACACCACTTATCTTACTTATATTCTACTTTATCTTAATTTCTACTCACTGTGTCTGTTATCAAACTTCTCCGAGTCTCACTTGTTCGTTGGGTGTCCAGCAGCCTCACCCCTGCCGGTTCGATGTTCCAATTTCTGGGATGTCGTGAAATCCGACCTTATGCCTGTACGTTCGAGTCTCGGTCAGGAGGGCTTACCGGTACACCCTGCTCGCAGTACCAAAACTGTTGGGGGAAAACCCCGAGGTAGAAATAAATCTACTCCAAGACTACATTAGAGAGTTGAAAACACACACAGTTTATTAATATAAGGTACCAGGGGAGTTGTATGTAGGTCCCTCAACCAGGCAACAACTCAATTTGGGTTTACAAAAAATGAGTATTTAAAGTTGTAAACTGCAAAGGTCACATATCACTGCTCTACATCAGGCATTGCAAAAAGCGTCTACACAACGAGTTTTATCCGTCTTTGGCCAGCTTACTTCATTATCTTCGGCCAGTGTCTGGTGTGATTGGTTTCTTTCTTGCTCAGTGTCTTGTGACCTTTTCGCAATTGCTTATCTCATTCTGTCATATAGTATCTTTTCTAAAGCACAGCAATTTCGCACTAACGCTATTAACCCTTCAGTTTACATGGTGGTAAAGGAGAGTTGAGTTGAAAGAGGGGATTCAGGGTTAGGATGAGAATAGAGGGGGTGCTGTGGGGGCTGTACATATGTTCTGACCTGTACTTGACCATAACAGAGTTTGGCTTCACACTCCAGAGACTTGAGCAGAAAAATCAAGTCTGTCGCTCCACTCCAATGCAGTGCTGCGGGACTGCTGCACTGTCGGAGGTGCCGTATTTCGAATTAGTTGCTAAACTGAGGACTCGCTGCACTTTCAGGTGGACTTAAAATATCCCACAGCACTATTTTGAAGAAGAACAGGGGAGTTATCCCCGATGTCCTGGTCAATATTTATCCCTCAACCAACATCATTAGAACAGATTATCTGGTCGTTACCACATTGCTATTTGTGGGAGCTTTCTGTGTGCAAATTGGCTGCCGTGTTTCCCACATTACAACAGTGACTACACTTGAAAAGTACTTCATTGGCTGTAAAGCACTTCGTGATGTTCTGATGTCATGAAGGACACTATAGGAATGCAAGTTTAAAAAAAAATTGAATTTAAACAATTTAAATATTTTGTGGAGTTAATTTAGCAAAAACTGAACAAAACATAATCAGCTGCCCTGTAAAAAAAATATTAAGCATTGGAAATGTACACATTTTTTTCAAATATTTGACCATTTGAACCCTGAAAAACAATCCAGCTCTCAAAAGGTTCATGAAATATAATCAGTTCTTGAAATATCAGATGTGGGTTAAATGATATATGTATGTAAATATATAGAGCAAGAATTAAGAGATGTAATTGTGTTTATTTAGTTGACTAGATGTTCAGTAGATTGAGTGACCAGTTACTAACTGCTAAGTTCTGGGCCCTCTGGCTCGTTTTTTTGGGGGGGGATTTGGCTTTGGGTGTGGCCAAGTGGGCAAGAGTGACTATTTGGGGCTTCTGATCTGTGCTAGCCCAAAAACCAGAATTGAATTTTGACTTTGGATCAACCAAATTGCATCAGTGTGCGCTCCGATCGATTAAAGAAATATCTGAAAGAATGAGATAAGCCCAAACTGAACATGTTTGGAATTTCATTTTGGAACACCTGCCCTGATTTGCTTACAGCTTGTCAGCGTTATTATTGGAAGCATTGTTTTACCGTGACTTTGGCAAGCAAGTGCAACTCTACCCAATAGATTTTATTTGCATGAAGCTTTCTTACGCTGTCTTTCCCACTGTTTGCAGCATCTCCCGTCTGTTTTTTGATGCCAAGAAGATACTTCTGTACAGCCAAAAGGATGGCAACATGGGAGCCTTCCACAAACTGTTTGAAGCTCTTCAGAAGTTCAGTAACTCTACTTCAGGTATTTACTCAGCATTTGTCTCAATAAGTATTCCTTCCTATTTGAGTTAACCACCATTTTACTCTGCCGGTATTTATCAAAAACGACAACTTGTATTTATGTTCACGCCTTTGATGTAGTAGTAACACGTCTCAAGGTGCCTCACAGGAACCTTGTCAGACAAAATTTGACACCGAGACACAAAAGCAGATATTAGGGACAGGTGACCAAAAGTTTGGTCAAGGAGGTAGGTTTTAAGGAGCTACGTTAAGAAGGAGAGAGACGTAGAGAGACGGCGAGATTTAAGGATGGAATTCCAGAGCTTGGGCCTTAGTAGCTGAAGGCCCGGCTGGCTATGGCAGAGCGATTAAAATCGGGGATGCGCAAGAGGCCAGATCTGGAGGAGAGCGGTGGTCACGGGGGGGTTGTAGGGTCATTATCAAGTATTTGTGATTTTATTAAAAAGTTGATATTTTCATCTTCTTTCCCTTTTAAGCTTAATCGTACTCTCCAGGCTACACGCCATACCCAAGCTGTGAGAGCAGAGTGATGACCTGTTCCCAACCTCTGCCTGTCATGTTCTGTAATCTGTGGTCACTGGTAGATAAGCCCAAAGCCTGAGTTGACTTGCCCTCTAACCTTTCATCTCCTCTGTTTGGTGAACGACCTGGAGTTTGTTTGATAGTTCTCCTATCGGGCACGATAGAGATCAGTAACTCTCTGTTTGGGGAATCATCGTTGCAAACTTGCATTCTGTTCTGTAGCATCCATACCATCTACATTTTTGCCCTGGTAATTCTCCACATTTTTAATTAAAAAAAAATTATTCGGGTACTGTAAAAATAGCCCCAGATGTCACATAATGTCAAGAGGAGGTAACTTATCAAGAGAGTTGGACCCACCGACAGTACAAACTCAGGGTTGCCAAATCTGGCCGGACATATTCCTGAAGGCTTCATCACGTGACCTCCAACCGCCCGCCCCCACGCTCCCGCCATTTGTTGCCAACACGTCCATCAAAGTTCCCCATAATTTTGTTTTGGTGTGCAGCCCCATTCAAAAGCCAGTAAGCGGCTTGCACGGGACCTCCAGCTTGCTGCCCGGCCGCATTGCTTAGCGGGACTGTTGATGTCTGCCCTCACGGCGCACCGCCTTCCCAAACAACTGGAAAGCAAACAAATTCTTCGTTACCTGATTGACTGTCAAGAATCATCCAATCAAACAGACCTCATTTGCCTATCTCCAATATTTTTATATCCAATAAACACATGTGTTCAAAGTAAATGGGGAAAAAAAAGCACATGCAATATTTCTGACGGCCCCTATAACTTTCTTTTCTCTCCTGGATTGCTCGAGGCAGTGTCCTGGAGATGAACCTCTTATTCTTGGAGACTCCAGGTCAGTTGCAGAGGGTTGGCAACCCTATATGACCTGCTTATAGAAAGTAGAAAAGAAAGAGCAGCCCTGCGCCTGACTTGTCATAATGGAGTGCAGGGCGTAAAGATGACACGTCCGTTATCAGCTGTGAACAGAAAGCAGGTTCTTGTCAGGCTTCGGGAAGTGTTTTGTGCACACCCATTTTGCAAAACATTGCCCATCTGCTCCATTCATATTCGGGTTAGTCGACACATACACCCTGGCTTGGTGCTGAATATCAAATCGGTGAATTATTTCCTTGTGCGCACCGTCACCAAGCAGTAAATCTTTATTCCACTGTTGTATTGCTTCTAGATCTAACAACTACAAGCTGACACAGTTGCAGGGCTTTCATTTCCTTGATGCAGGTGGCCACCTCGGACAGTCTGAATTTTGCTGAATTTTGGCAGGCCTAGTCCGAAGGCTGGTATTAAGGGAGCAGGTCAATAAAGAATGGCCAGGACGTGAACCTGTGTGAACGAAGGGTTGTGGTTATGCTGTTTATTTGTGCAAATGTCGCGTCAATCTATTGAGCAAGATGAAGAATATAGGGGTCCTCTGTTTGAACAGTGAACCATGCATTGTGGGCCTGAGCCATTAGACAAGTTTCTGGTCTGTGCAGCGTTCATTGATCTCAACCAGTGACCAGTGTTGGAGGTACCGTAATTGGTCTCAACAGTGTGTGCTTGAAAGACAAAATCAGTCATTGTTTTAGCGGTGTCGGCTGAGGGATAAATATTGGCCAGGACTCCAGGAGAACTCCTCTACTCTTAATCAAAATCGTACCGTGGCGTCTTTAGGGGTACGCCTGGGGAGCCTAACAAATGGGCCCTATTAATGTAGCAGATTGGGCTACAGGTTGTCGCGTCGCTAAATTGGGTTGCTTTCTGCCTATCTTGCACCCAAAAACAATCCCAATTTCTATCTCATGGTCTCCATTAGAAAGTGCCTGGCGAAGCTTTTTGCTCTGTTGCGGGAGCGGATAGAAGAACAATCAGCACCATTTTTCAGGCAATGTCAGGTAGAGTTAATGAGATGATAAGTCTTGATACTATGCAATTCGCGTCATGTTTGTCAAATCTCCCGTTTGTTTACGAATAATTTTTCTTGCGACAATGACTCGGGGGTAGATTTTAATCATCGGGTGGTAAGCTCGTAGGGGGTGGGGGTAATTTTACCTTAACCCGCCCATTGGGAAACTGGCGGGATCGGGTACAACACTGGTTTTACACCCCGCTCAAATTCGCTCACTATTGAAGTAAATGGAGAGTAATATTGATTTCATTGGAAAGGAACAGTGGCTGGTCAATGCGCTATCATCTGTTTCTGGCTGGCAGTGACAGTTAAAACCTACCCTTACATTTAAGAACACAGCACAGAACCTATATGGTCCCAAAATAAGCTGATCGAAGCTTTGTTTACCTTTGTCCACTGACCTTGTCCTTAAACTCTTTGCAGTTTGGCTTATTTGAGAGACACAGAGAGGGAAGTGCATGGTGGTGTGATTGTCATATACATCCAACTGCTTCTGTTTCGTAACGTTCAATGTCAAATAAAGTACAGGATCCATGTGTTCAGTGGAATTCATTCCAAAGTACAGTTGATCCAACCCAGATGTGAGGAGCAAGCCTCCAGGAAAATGCTGTGTGGTGAGATCTGTTATCTGGAGTTTGTGCTTGCTGGACAGTAAACATCCCAGTACACAATTTGCTTCGTGCCAAGAGTAACACTGTTGGCCACACTGCACTCTGTTGTTTACAACCAAAGATCGGTGCTGGGTCCTCAACTATTTACAATCTATATCAATGACTTGGATGAAGGGACCGAGTGTAATGTAGCCAAGTTTGCTGATGATACAAAGCTGGGTGGGAAAGCAAATTGTGAGGAGGACACAAAAAATCTGCAAAGGGATATAGATAGGCTAAGTGAATGGGTAAAAAATTGGCAGATGGACTATATTGTGGGAAAATGTGAGGTTATCCACTTTGTAAGAAAAAATAGAAAAGCAAATTATAATTTAAATGGAGAAAAATTACAAAGTGCTGCAGTACAGAGGGACCTGGGGGTCCTTGTGCATGAAACATAAAAAGTTACTATGCAGGTACAGCAAGTAATCAGGAAGGCAAATGGAATGTTGGCCTTTATTGCAAGGGGGATAGAGTATAAAAGCAGAGAAGTCCTGCTACAACTGTACAGGGTATTGGTGAGGCCACACCTAGAGTGCTGCGTACAGTTTTGGTCTCCGTATTTAAGGAAGGATATACTTGTATTGGAGGCTGTTCAGAGAAGGTTCACTAGGTTGATTCCGGAGATGAGGGGATTGACTTATGAAGATAGGTTGAGTAGGTTGGGCCTATTGGAGTTCAGAAGAATGAGAGGTGATCTTATCGAAACATATAAGATAATGAGGGAGCTCGACAAGGTGGATGCAGAGAAGATATTTCCACTCGTAGGGGAAACTAAAACTAAGGGACATAGACTCAGAATAAGGGGCCGCCCATTTAAAACTGAGATGAGGAGGAATTTCTTCTCTCGGAGGGTTGTAAATCTATGGAATTCTCTTCCCCAGAGAGCTGTGGAGGCTGGGTCATTGAATATATTTAAGGTGGAGATAGGCAGATTTTTGAGCGATAAGGGAATAAAATGAGTTGAGTTCATGATCAGATCAGCCATGGTCCTATTGAATGGCGGAGCAGGCTCGAGGGGCCAGATGGCCTACTCCGGCTCCTATTTCTTATGTTCTTATAGTTGGGCAGCGGGGCGGATTTTAACTCTGCCCCCCGAGGCAGGAACAGAGCGGCGAATTGTTGAAATAGAGGGGCTCCATTTCCTGCTCCATTCCCGTCAATCTCCAGTTTTAACAACAACGCAGCGCCTTCAATTTAGTAAAACGTCCCAAGGCGCTTCACAGGAGTTTAATTAGGAGGGGGAAAATAGAGTACGAGAGGAAGCTTGCCGGGAACATAAAAACTGACTGCAAAAGCTTCTATAGATATGTGAAGAGAAAAAGATTAGTGAAGACAAACGTAGGTCCCTTGCAGTCAGAATCAGGTGAATTTATAATGGGGAACAAAGAACTGGCAGACCAGTTGAACAAATACTTTGGTTCTGTCTTCACGAAGGAAGACACAAATAACCTTCTGGAAGTACCAGCGACCGAGGGTCCAGTGAGGAGGAGGAACTGAAGGATATCCTTATTAGGCGGGAAATTGTTTTAGGGAAATTGATGGGATTGAAGGCCGATAAATCCCCGGGGCCAGATAGTCTGCATCCCAGAGTACTTAAGGAAGTGGCCCTAGAAATAGTGGATGCATTGGTGATCATTTTCCAACAGTGTATCGACTCTGGATCAGTCCCTATGAACTGGAGGGTAGCTAATGTAACACCACTTTTTAAAAAAGGAGGGAGAGAGAAAACGGGTAATTATAGACCGGTTAGCCTGACATCAGTAGTGGGGAAAATGTTGGAATCAATTATTATCGATGAAATAGCAGCGCATTTGGAAAGCAGTGACAGGATCGGTCCAAGTCAGCATGGATTTATGAAAGGGAAATCATGCTTGACAAATCTTCTGGAATTTTTTGAGGATGTAATTAGTAGGGTGGACAAGGGAGAACCAGTGGATGTGGTGTATTTAGACTTTCAAAACACTTTTGACAAGGTCCCACACAAGAGATTGGTGTGCAAAATCAAAGCACATGGTATTGGGGGTAATGTACTGACGTGGATAGAGAACTGGTTGGCAGACAGGAAGCAGAGAGTCGGGATGGCAGGCAGTGACTAGTGGGGTGCCGCAGGGCTCAGTGCTGGGACCCCAGCTATTTACAATATACATCAATGGTTTAGATGAAGGAATTGAGTGTAATATCTTCAAGTTTGCAGATGACACTAAACTGGGTGGCGGTGTGAGCTGTGAGGAGGACGCTGAAAGGCTGCAGGGTGACTTTGACAGGTTAGGTGAGTGGGCAAATGCATGGCAGATGCAGTATAATGTGGATAAATGTGAGGTTATCCACTTTGGGGGCAAAAACACGAAGGCAGAATATTATTTGAATGGCAGCAGATTAGGAAAAGGGGAGGTGCAACGAGACCTGGGTGTTATGGTACATCAGTCATTGAAAGTTGGCATCCAGGTACAGCAGGCAGTGAAGAAGGCAAATGGTGTGTTGGCCTTCACAACTAGGGGATTTGAGTATAGGAGCAGGGAGGTCTTACTGCAGTTGTACAGGGCCTTGGTGAGGCCTCACCTGGAATATTGTGTTCAGTTTTGGTCTCCTAATCTGAGGAAGGACGTTCTTGCTAATGAGGGAGTGCAGCGAAGGTTCACCAGACTGATTCCCGGGATGGCTGGACTGATATATGAGGAGAGACTGGATCAACTGGGCCTTTATACACTGGAGTTTAGAAGGATGAGAGTGGATCTCATAGAAACATATAAGATTCTGATGAGACTGGACAGGTTAGATGCGGGAAGAATGTTCACAATGTTGGGGAAGTCCAGAACCAGGGGACACAGTCTTAGGATAAGGGGTAGGCCATTTAGGACTGAGATGAGGAGAAACTTCTTCACTCAGAGAGTTGTTAACCTGTGGAATTCCCTACTGCAGAGAGTTATTGATGCCAGTTCATTGGCTATATTCAAGAGGGAGTTAGATATGGCCCTTACGGCTAAAGGGATCAAGGGGTATGGAGAGAAAGCAGGAAATGGGTACTGAGGTGAATGATCAGCCATGATCTTATTGAATGGCGGTACAGGCTCGAAGGGCCGAATGGCCTACTGCTGCACCTATTTTCTATGTTTCTATGTTTCTATGCCCAGAACTATGGTAAGAGGGGTGTTTCTATGATATCAAACAAAATTTGACACCTAGCCACGGAAAGAGATATTAGGGCAGATGACCAAATGTTTGGTCAAAGTGGTAGGTTTTAAGGAGTGTCTTAAAGGAGGAGAAAGAGGGAGAGATGCAGAGAGGTTTAGGGAGGGAATTAGAGTTTAGGGCCTTGGCAGCTGAAAGTACGGCCAGCAAGGGTGGAATGATAAATATCGGGGATCCTCAAGAAGCCAGAATTGGAGAAGTGCAGAGATCTCGGGGGCGCTGTAGGGCTGGAGGAGATTACAGAGGTATGGAGGTGCCAGGCCATGGAGGGATTTGAAAACAAGGATAAGAATTTTAAAATCAAGGCGTTGCTTAACTGGGAGCCAGTGTAGGTCAGCGAGCACAAGGATGCTGGGTGAGAGGGACTTGGTGTGAGTTAGGACACGAGCCGCCGCGTTTTGGATGTCCTCCAGTTTATGGAGGGTAGAATGTGGGATGGGGCTGGGAGCGCCTATGGTTTTGGCAGCGGATGAAGTGCTCGCCGAATTTGGGCGGGAGCCTCGAGCATAAATGCCAATCAGAGTCCTATGATGTCAGTATTACCCCCGATGGCACTTCGACTGGAGCCCGGAAACTACTGTGGCTACCTCACCAGGCTGAAGCCAGGAAGGATGTTGAGGTTTTCCAGTTCAGTGAGAACATTTACTTTTGGGGCCAGGAGGAACATGAATGTTTCTCCGAGCTCCACAAGGGAAGTCATGGCCTCACGTGCCCCAGACTCCTCAGCTCCCTTTCCATCCTATCAGACCCTTCCAATACGTTCTCCCCGCTCCTTTACCTGTCAATGGGCGAGCGAACTATAGCCATCCACTCGTCTCCTGCCACCAGCCACTCTTCCCCACTTTCTGTCAGTTCTGGCATTTAAATGAGGCCTGGGAGTAACAGATTCCCCGAGTCTGAAATTCTGGCCAGTGTTTCTCACTTGCCGTTGCCCCACCCTGCCCGATAACCACTCGGGGTTAAAATTGACCCCAGTGTTCCAAACTAGAGTAAAATGCACTTACTTTACAAATCAAGTTCAACACCTTCCAAATTAAAGTGAGTCTACAGTTCCACATAACATTTTGAGGCAAGTGTGTTGCAAACGAGAATAAAAATGTCCGTAAAATCTCTGTACCGGGCTTCCTCAGATCTCTGTTGCATCAACTGTTCTCTACTGGGGCAGTGGGCTAGTTGCTCGAGTTGGACATTTGGGAAAATGGGCCAGGGCTACAGCTCCAGATCCCTATCCTGCAATCCCTCCTAGACTTGTATATGTGGACATTTGGGTAAAGGTGGGAAGAGCTGGAATACGATGCCCCTACAGTTGAATAGCCTAATCCCAAACTGTCAAGGCTTACACATGAGCAGTGGCCAACTAGATGTGATCCTGGAAGGGAACCAGAGCCTGTGGAACTGTATTCCAGCAAAGAATCGGCAGCTGCAGAAGAGGGGAGAAAGGGCCAAATTGGAAAGGGAAATCCTGTATATGTATTTTAAAGTAATATTTCTTATCTCTTGGATTTTAAATTTCAGTTTATTTCTAATGCAAGAGTAGGTGTCGCAAGCTTCCCATTAAGTCAATAAATCTTAAAACTGCAGCGATGCTGTACTTTAAAGTACCGTGTCATGTGAAAGTACCTCAAAGCACCACACTCAATTAATTATTTTTGATGAGAGGTGCCATATAATTGAACCCTTCCTTAGTCCTTAGCAACACAGGAGCTATTTTCATCTATGGAGTATTTGATCATCTTTGTCTATGCTTCCTATAACCAGGGCCACTTGTTTACAGTGAACGAATAAGTCAAATTCCATTTTTATTAGATAGGATTCCAGGAATTTTGCCAGTGTTTGGGATTGAATTCTAATTCTCAGTTGCCCTCTTTGTTACTGATTGGGATCTGTGAGTGAACAAGAACCTTACCTCAAATCCTTTCCCATTTCTTTGGCTGCTTCTTTGTTTGGTGCTGTCTATCCGCTCTGTACACTGCTGGATCATTGACAAGTCTCCATCAACCTACGTCCTGAACACTTCCATCATCACAAGGTTGATTCACAGATGAACCGCGTCTGCTTATTTCCTCTTGTCTTTTGTGTGAGACTGAGAAAAAGCAAAATATTTGAGAACCGGAAGAAATCACTCGAACTATAAAACTTTGTTGCCTTGGCAGAGGTTCGATTGCGTTTGTCACATGCTTATCTGCATTCTTGACTGCCCACAAGCCAAGTGTACCTAAGTTAGAACTAAATAAACAAACACAGCCCCAGGCATAACACATGCATGTACACGCGCACTCACACACACACTCACACACACACACACACACACACACACTCACACTCCCACTCACACTCACACTTACACACACACACACACACACACACTCACATACACTCACTTACACACACATACACTCACACACACACACACACACACACACTCACACACACACACTCACACACACACTTACATAAAATGCTCTGCACTTTCCAGAAAATGGCTTACCTGGGTTTTCAAGAGGGCCCTGTCTCCCAAAACTGGAATTCCCAGTATCCTATTTATCTGGAACACAAAAGGGAGGAAGTGATGCTTCAGTTGTACAGAGCCTTGATCAGAGTCCATCAGGAGTACTGCGTTCAGTTCTGGGTGCCACCCCTCAGGAAGGATACATTGGCCTTGGAGGGAGTGCAGTGCAGGTTCACCAGAATGATACCGGGGCTTCGATGGTTAAATTATTGGGACAGGTTTCATAAACTTAGCTTGTATTGCATTAAATATAGAAGATTGAGGGGTGATCTGATTGAGGTGTTTAAAATGTTAAAAGAGTTCAATAGGGTAGATAGAGAGAAACTTTACTCTGGTGGGGGAATCAAGAATGAGGGACTTATTTTTTAAATTAGAGATAGACCATTTAGGAGGGACATCGGGAAGTATTTTTCACACAAAGGCTAGTAGGAATCTAGAATTCTCTCCCCCAAAAGGCTGTGGATGCTGCGACAATTGGAGCTTTCAAGACTGAGAGGGACAGATTTTTATACGGTCAGGGTATCAAAGGTTATGGGGCTCAAGCGAGTAAATGGAGTTGAGGTACAGATCAGCAATGATCTGATTAAATGTTGGAGCAGACTTGAGGGGCTGAATGGCCTATTAAAATCATAGAAGCATAGAATGGTTACAGCACGGAAGAAGGCCATTCGGCCCGTCGAACCCATGCCAGCTCTCTGCAAGAGCACTTCAGCTGGTCCCATTCCCCCATCCTTTCCCCGTAGCGCTGCAAATGTTTTTCTTTCAGGTACTTATTCAACTCCCTTTTGAAAGCTGTAATTGAGTCTGCCTCCACTACCCTTTCAGGCAGTGCATTCCAGATCCTAACCATTCGCTGCGTAAAGAAGTTTTTTCTAATGTCGCTTTTGGTTCTTTTGCCAATCACTTTAAATCTGAGTCCTCTAGTTCTCGACCCTTCTGCCAATGGGAACAGTTTCTCTCTCTCTACTCTGTCCAGCCCCCTCTTGATTTTGAACACCTCTATCAAATCTCCTCTCAACCTTCTCTGCTCCAAGGAGAACAATATACATCAATGATTTAGATGAAGGAATTGAGTGTAATATCTCCAAGTTTGCAGATGACACTAAGCTGGGTGACGGTGTGAGCTGTGAGGAGGATGCTAAGAGGCTGCAGGGTGACTTGGACAGGTTAGGTGAGTGGGCAAATGCATGGCAGATGCAGTATAATGTGGATAAATGTGAGGTTATCTACTTTGGTGGCAAAAACACGAAGGCAGAATATTATCTGAATGGCGGCAGATTCGGAAAAGGGGAGGTGCAACGAGACCTGGGTGTCATGGTACATCAGTCATTGAAAGTTGGCATGCAGGTACAGCAGGCGGTGAAGAAAGGAAATGGTATGTTGGCCTTCATAGCGAGGGGATTTGAGTATAGGAGCAAGGAGGTCTTACTGTAATTGTACAGGGCCTTGGTGAGGCCTCACCTGGAATAGTGTGTTCAGTTTTGGTCTCCTAATCTGAGGAAGGAGGTTCTTGCTATTGAGGGAGTGCAGCAAAGCTTCACCAGACTGATTCCCGGGATAGCAGGACTGACATATGAGGAGAGACTGGATCGATTGGACATGTATTCACTGGCGTTTAGAAGGATGAGAGGGGATCTCATAGAAACATATAAAATTCTGACGGCACTGGACAGGTTAGATGCAAGGAAGAATGTTCCCGATGTTGGGGAAGTCCAGAACCAGGGGACACAGTCTAAGGATAAGGGGTAAGCAATTTAGGACTGAGATGAGGAGAAACTTCTTCACTCAGAGAGTTGTTAACCTGTGGAATTCTCTACCGCAGAGAGTTGTTGATGCCAGTTCGTTGGATATATTCAAGAGGGAGTTAGATATGGCCCTTACGGCTAAAGGGATCAAGGGGTATGGAGAGAAAGCAGGAAAGGGGTACTGAGGGAATGATCAGCCATGATCTTATTGAATGGCGGTGCAGGCTCGAAGGGCCGAATGTCCTACTCCTGCACCTATTTTCTATGTTTCTATGTTTCTCCAGTCTATCCACATAACTGAAATACCTCATCCCTAGAATCATTCTCGTAAATCTTTTCTTCACCTTCTCTAAGGCCTTCACATCTTGTTGTTCCTGTGTTCCTTAGTGTCCCAAATACATGAAAAGAAATACTAAATGGATACTAGTCAAAATCAGTCCAGTTCTTCATTGGCAACAGGCATATCCTCCGAGTCAATCAAAGATTAGGCAATAGGTAGGGAAGCTTAAAATTTCCTCACAAGCAAAATGTGCCCTGATGTTGATCAAAGTTAACCTTTCTGCTGGAGATCAAGAGGGCATTGCAACAGTTCTGGATAGTTTACAGGTAGGCCCTGGTTTTGGAATAACCAGCAACAACTTGCTCTGGGAATTTTTGGTGGTGCCTGCAATGTTACGGTTACAAATGATGCAGTGATGTTTCAATCTTGCACTTCTCATGTTTACAGACATGATAATATGATGTGTATGCCACTTAAGGATGACAGCGTCCCTTTGAACAGGGACAACAAAATGTAAGGTGCACCACTTGAATTTTTTAGTAAGAGCAAAAAAAAACAAAAGCTATTTTAGTGTAAGACCATTTATAGCTGTCAGCCATGCCTCAGTGCTGCCGTCCTTCGGATAAGATGTTAAACCGAGGCCTCCGTCTTACCTCTCAGGTGGACATAAATGATCCATGGCAATATTTCAAAGAAGGGCAGGGGAGTTACCCCCGGTGTCCTGGCCAATATTTATCCCTCAATCAACATTACTAAAAAACAGATTATCTGCCCATTATCACATTGCTGTTTATGGGAGCTTGCTGTGCACAAATTGGCTGCTGTGTTTCCTACATTACAACAGTGACTATACCTCAAAAGTACTTCATTGGCAGTAAAGCGTTTTGAACATCCTGAGCTTGAAAAGGGGCTATATAATTGCAAGTCTTTCTTTTCAAGTCTTTCTGGATCAACTGGGCCTCTATTCACTGGAGTTTAGAAGGATGAGAGGGGATCTCATAGAAACGTATAAGATTCTGACAGGACTGGACAGGTTAGATGCGGGAAGAATGTTCCCGATGTTGGGGAAGTCCAGAACCAGGGGACATATTCTTAGGATAAGGAATAGGCCATTTAGGACTGAGATGAGGAGAAACTTCTTCACACAGAGAGTTGTTAACCTATGGAATTCCCTTTTGCAGGGAGTTGTTAATGCCAGTTCATTGGATATATTCAAGAGGGAGTTAGATATGGCCGTTATGGCTGAAGGTATCAAGGGGTATGGAGAGAAAGCAGGAAAGGAGTACTGAGGGAATGATCAGCCATGATCTTATTGAATGGCGGTGCAGGCTCGAGGGGCCGAATGGCCTACTCCTGCACCTATTTTCTATGTTTTCAAGTCTTTTTTGTCATGATTATGTATAGAGCAGGATGGACTGACATGATCGGTGGCAGAGATTTAAATCTGCAGCAGTTCTTGTGCTTATTGCCGCATTTCTCTGATTACCTAAGGGGCAAAGTTTGATCGGAGCTCTCTGCTCCTGTTTCCTCCAAGCTGAAACTGGGATAGTTCTAGAATATGACAACATGTATCTTTAAGCAAAAGAAAAGAGGGTCTTCATGTTTTACAGTAGTCACCATTTTCAATGTGTTCACAATGCATTGGTGGAGATGTCCTTTCTCGACATTTTGAAGTAATTTATTGCTGGCAGGTTTGTGGCCACCCGTGTGTGCTTCGAAAATGTGCCCTGTAATTCCCAGAAATATTCCCACACTCATTTCGAAAGGATCCGCCACAAATAGTTAAACTGGAGGGAAATGAGTTAACTTCAGCGAATTTAACTAAGTGTAAGTCTAACGGAAAAGCAAAAACAATAGATGGAAATGGAGAAATTAGATCATTCTTTTTAAAGTATCAGAACATGTGTTTTTGGTTTAGAAAATCGACCCATAAAACAATGTTTCCAATTCTCAAACTGCCAAACTTGGAAAACCCTTGCTCTTTTTCTCTCTGACTAAACAACAACAACTTGTATTTACATAGCGCCATCAACGTGGTAAAACGTCCCATGGTGCCTTCGATACATTTGACTTCCTACAACATCCAGCTCAACTTTTCTGTAATGTAGGTACATAACAGGAAAGATTGTGACTTCACACTGGCCTGGGAATTACCTGAGAGGGCATGGCAGCCTGGGAACTCACACCATCAGCTGGGAGATATGCACCTGCACACTAAAATGAAAAAGTAATTTGTAGCGTAGACAGAATGTGCAGTGTAGTCACATTGCATCGTTGATCATAATGTTGTTTCTTTGATAGCTCCTGCACATAAACTTGGGTGGAGAGGGTGATGGGAGTCTAAGGGTGCTTTGCTTGCTTATTTTGGGGGATCAGGGAGTATACTTTTTTTTATTCACTCATGGGATATGGACATCGCTGACAATGCCAGCATTTATTGTCCATCCCTAAATGTCCTTAAGCAGGTGTTGGTGGGCCTTCTTCTTGAACCGCTGCAGTCCGTGTGGTGAAGGTACTCCCACAGTGTTGTTAGGGAGGGAGTTCCAGGATTTTGACCCAGTGACGATGAGGGAACAGTGACATATTTCCAAATCAGGAAAGCTTTCTCTCAGGAGATTAAACGGCTGTGGCGGAGACCATTCTGGGGCTGGACTCCGCATGTTTTGTGCAAGGTTATTGAGTAGAATGGACCTATATTCTCTGGAGTTTAGAAGAATGAGAAATGATCTCTTTGAAACATATAAGATTCTGAGGGGGATTGACAAGGGAGATGCTGAGAGGTTGTTTCCCCTGGCTGGAGAGTCTAGAACTAGGGGGCATAATCTCAGGATAAGGGGTCGGATGTTTAAGACTGAGATGCGGAGGAATTGCTTCACTCAGAGGGTTGTGAATCTTTGGAATTCGCTACCCGAAAGGCTCAGTCGTTGAATATATTCAAGGTTGAGGTAGATAGATTTTTGGACTCTTTGGGAATCAAAGAATGTGAGGATCGGGCGGAAAATGAAGTTGAGGTCGAAGATCAGCCATGATCTAATTGAATGGCAGAGCAGGCTCAAAGTGCCGTATGGCCTCCTCCTGCTCCTAATTGCTGTGCTCTTAATGAGCCAAATGACCATTTCAAGTTCCAAACTTTTTCCCGCAGTCTATTTAGATCCATTTTCAAGTTGTTTGCAAGACACCTCAGCAATACTATAACCAACATCACTTGGGAAGCATATAAACTCTTCACTAACTATGGCAAAATGTTTCAGATTTGGTACACCTGCACATTGGTCAAGAACTACATTAAACTTTAGCAGCTATTTCCTGAAGGCTTTTTCCGACTCTGGCTCCTGCCTCACCCGGGAGGTGAAGCTGATGCGAGTCCAGAATGTTATTTGTATTAAGATTATCAACTGGAGTAAATCCCTCCCCACGAGGATATATAGTGAGCCAGGATCCATTCTGCCATATTAGGATAAGAACACAGCCTTTTTATGGTCCCTTTTAATTCAAATGCTGACAGAATTTTATCTTTTGTGATATAGCTCCACATAATTGTGTAATCAGTCTGCCCATGTCACAGTTGTTTTAGAGCTGAGGTCACGGAGTTCTCGGGGCGATTATGAAGGTGGCTGACTGTTGTACTTCCCCATAACACGTGCCTACGGGTGGAATGGATGAGCTCACAGTCTCAGCTGACAGTTGGGTTCAGTACTAAGGGAGTGCTGCCTTGATTGATGTTTCATTAGAATCATTGAATCATAGAAACTTATAGCACAGAAGGGGGCCATTTGGCTCATCGTGCCTGTGCTGGCTCTTTGAAAGAGAGCAGCCATGCTTAGTCACACACCCCCGCTTTTTGTCCGTGTCCTTGTTAAATTCCTCATCCTCAAGTACATGGAAAATGTGACAAAGAGGAGAATACTCCCATGGCCTGGGGAATGTGGCAGAAGAGAGGTGGGTAGACCACAGGTAGGAGATAGAGGTGATCCAAAACTTGGCTGCCCGTGTCCTGACTCTCACCAAGTCACGATCACCTACCACCCCTGTACTCGCTGATGTACATTGGCTCCCGGTTAAGCAACACCTCGATTTTCAAAATTCTCATCTTGTTTTCAACCCCTCCATGGCCTCACCCCTCCCTAATCTCCTTCAGCCCCACACCGGCTGAGATACCTGCACTTCTCTAATTCTGCCCTCTTGAGCATCGCTGATTATAACTGCTCAACCATTGGAGGCCATGCCTTCTGTTGCCGAGGCCCTAAGCTCTGGAACTCCCTGCCTAAACCTCTCCGCCGCTCTACCTCTCTTTCCTCATAGGAACATAAGAACATAAGAAATAGGAGCAGGAATAGACCATACGGCCCCTCAAGCCTGCTCCGCCATTCAATAAGATCATGGCTGATCTGATCATGGACTCAGCTCCACTTCCCTGCCCGCTCCCCATAACACCTTATCGTTTAAGAAACTGTCTATTTCTGTCTTAAATTTATTCAATGTCCCAGCTTCCACAGCTCTCTGAGGCAGCGAATTCCACAGATTTACAACTGCCTGAGAGAAGAAATTTCTCCTCATCTCTGCTTTACATGGGCGGCCCCTTATTCTAAGATCATGCCCTCTAGTTCTAGTCTCCCCCATCAGTGGAAACATCCTCTCTGCATCCACCTTGTCAAGCCCCCTCATAATCTTATACGTTTCGAGAAGATTACATCTCATTCTTCTGAATTCCAATGAATAGAGGCCCAACCTACTCAACCTTTCCTCATAAGTCAACCCCCTCATCTCCGGAATCAACCTAATGAACCTTCTCTGAACAGCCTCCAAAGCAAGTATATCCTTTCGTAAATATGGAAACCAAAACTGCACGCAGTATTCCAGGTGTGGCCTCACCGGTATCTTGTATAGCTGTAGCATGACTTCCCTGCTTTTATACTCCATCCCCTTTGCAATAGAGGCCAAGATACCATTGGCCTTCCAGATCACTTGCTGTACCTGCATACTATCCTTTTGCGTTTCATGCACAAGTCCCCCCAGGTCCCACTGTACTGCGGCACTTTGTAATTTTTCTACATTTAAATAATAACTTGCTCTTTGATTTTTTCTGCCAAAGTGCATGACCTTACACTTTATAACATTATACTCCATCTGCCAAATTTTCACCCACTCACTTAGCCTGTCTATGTCCTTTTGCAGATATTTTGTGTCCTCCTCACACATTGCTTTTCCTCCCATCTTTGTATCATCAGCAAACTTGGCTACATTACACTCGGTCCTTTCTTCCAAGTCATTAATAGAGATTGTAAATAGTTGGGGTCCCAGCACTGATCCCTGCAGCACCCCATTAGTTACTGATTGTTTACCAGAGAATGAACCATTTATCCCGACTCTCTTTCCTCCTTCATCTTTCCTCCTTCAAGATACTCCTACCTCTTTGACCAAGCTTTTAATCACCTGCCCTAATTTCTCCTTATGTGGCTCTGTGTCAAATGCTTTGTCTCATAATACTCCTGTGAGGTGCCTTGAGACGTTTCACTACATTAAAGGCGCTATATAAATACAAGTTGTTGTTGTTGTTGTTGGCAAGGACAGGAGTAGGGGGCAAGTTGTCTCCTAATGTGAAGCACATTGGGATGTTTTACTGTGTTAAAGGCACCAAACAAATGCAAGCAGTTACTGTAAACAGATGAGGTAGCTACATTCAAATTGGCAGTCAATTTCTTGTAATCGCTAATGACTTCTGATTTGTATGATGATCCTTGAAGGAAGCTTTGATGCTGGTTGTAACATGCAGCGCCTTGCAAATTGTAGAAGTTCGGGAAAACTTGTACCTCCTTGCAGGGGTGCTGCAGTTCAGAGAATAAAAAGAGCATTTTCAGTCAAATTGTCTGGCAGCAAACTGAAGTGACTCAGATCTCCAGACAGGCTCCATCCACCAAGCAGAGAACAAAGCCTGCGTGTAAACCGATAGCAGCAAATGTAGGCTGGAGAGCAATGACCGATAGTAACCTCTTCTCTCCTTCACGCAGCCCAGCTCTGGGGAATGAGCAGCGTTGCTTTCTCAATCAGCTGGGCTGCCAGACTGGGAGCGCTGCCAAAACCTGCACCGAGCAGCACAAAGGGAGTGCTGACTGGCTGAAGAAGTTGTGTTCGAGCGATATGCTATATAGTGCTCTTTCCTCCTACACAGATTCTTCAGAGCTGGAGTGCCAGGATTCATTATAGAACATTAACATATATCTATATATTTTTTAAATGAAGCCTCGCTTTCCTTCCATTCTGTGGTTTTTTTTTCAGTACAGCTGTTGTTAGTGGAATCCTTTCTCTCCCCCCGCCCCAATGATAACTAGAGTGCTATGAAACGTTGCAACCAGGTGACAGCAGTGCAAACAGTTGCAGAAACTTCCCGCGGGCGATTTTTGATCCTTTGTTGCCGATCCAGTTTCGGAAGTTTGAGACCTTTGCAAAAGCAGCAATTTGCGGTGTTCTTGATGAAACATGCACCCACCCTGCAAGCGGATACAGACTGCAAGGTTACTGTCGGTCAGCTCACAAGTCAAGACAAGCCACAGGAATCCCTCGTGCACATGGTTCCTCTGCTGCTATGAATATTAACTTACTCTGTTTGAGCCTGAGCTTCGGATATATACGCAATGTGAACTACATTAACCCCACCAAGTTTTTCAGCAAATTTGCATATTCCTCTTTAGTTGGCGTTCTGTCAAGATCTTTTTTATTCCTTCTTTATTTGCTAGAAATCCAGCTGCGTTGGAGTACATTTAGGCACATTTTTAAAAACGTGCCATCTTTTTATTTTTAACTCTGGACTGAAGGCTAAGAATGGATGTGTAGCTGGTTCCAATAGCGTAGGATTAAGGTGTGCATGTTTATTGCAGAGCACTGGAGGAGGGATTCAATGAACAGCTGCTTCACTTTGTAAACATATTTGACAAGTTTTTAACCGTAACAAAAGACTGGACGCTAAAAGATCTCTGTGAATTCTGCAGTATCAGAGATCATCTTCAAATCTGAAAGAGAGAGCTTGTCTTTGTGCAATGCCTTTCACCTCGTCAGGACGTCCCAACTCGCACAGACAACAAATTTACTTTTGAAGTCTAGCCGTTGTTGTAATGTAGATCAACGTGACAGCCAATCTGCATGCAGTAGAGTCTCACAAAACAGCAAATAAATCATAGAATCCTACAGCACAGAAGGAGGCCATTTGTCCCATCGTGCTTGTGCCGGCTCTCTGAAAGAGCTATCCAATTAGTCCCACTCCCCTGTACCTTCCCCATAGCCCTGCAGTTTTTTTAAAAGTATTTATCCAATTCTCTTTTGAAAGTTACTATTGAATCTGCTTCCATCACCTTTTCAGGCAGTGCATTCCAGATATGAAAAAAATACAATTTATCTGTGTTTGAGGGCGTTGACTGTGTGATAAATGTTGGCCAGCATAGCAAAAAGAAAGACTTGCATATATATAGCGCCTTTCACAACCACTGGACATCCCAAAGTGCTTTCCAGCCATTGAAGTACTTTTTGAAGTGTAGTCACTGGGAAACGCAGCTGCCAATTTGCACACAGCAAGATCCCACAAACAGCAATGTGATAATGAGCAGATAATCTGTTTTAGTGATGTTGGTTGAGGGCTAAATTTAGGCCAGGCCATCAGGGATAAATCCCCTACTCTTCTTTGAAATATGCTGTAGGATAGTTTATGTCCACCTGAGAGAGCAGATTTAATATCTCATCCGAAAGACTGCCCCTCTGACAGTGCAGCACTCCCTCAGCACTGCTCTGAAGTGTCAGTCTAGGTTTTTGTGTTCAAGTTTCTGGAGTGGGGACTTAAGCCCACAACCTCCTGACTTGGAAGCAAGGGTGCTATCCCTGAGCCACAGCTGACACCAGGAGAGTTCTTTTCTCCTCGAATAGTGCCATGGGATTTTTTTTATATCAACCTGACGAGGCAGTTGAAGCCTTGATGTAACATTTTGCCTGAGAAAAGATACATTTGACAGTGCAATACTCCCTCAGTCTCAACCTACATTATGTGCTCACTTAAAAGCCACAGCCTTCAGACACAAGAGGTGACGTTGCTACCACTGAGCCAAGCTGATACCACTGAGCAAGCAGTTTGGTCTTTGTTGACAGATGCGTTTTTCCAACGGATGTGTGGTTTAATCTTCAGTCTGACACTAACATGCCCCTGGCCCAGCTCAAGTTAGTTGCTTACTGACAATGTCTTCTTTTTTTACGCAGATCTCAGGCTCCGGGATTTCTTAATCGAGAACGAGACTCTGTCTGAATTTCTGTATCAAAACATGTCTTTCGATCGTTACACGGTGGATGAGATCCTGGATGCTGATGTCAATTTTGGAAAGGTAAGAAAGTGGGCACCAGTGTGGACTAATAATCCCAGCACCAACACTTGATCTATACTATCCACAATCGATTAGAAAAACTTTCTTCTGCTTGCAATTCCTGCCAGCCTTTTCCCATTATACATTCCTATCCCACCCTTATAATGGAAACTGCCTATGTTAACTTCACACGGAGTAATGACATGAAATTGTCCATGGAAACGTCATGGAGTAATGACATGAAACTGCCTGTGGAAACTTCTCACGGAGTAATGACATCCTCCTGGCAGTGGAGAATTCCACTGTGACCAGTTTACATAGGTAGTTACCTACATAAATGCGGGCATAGGAATTTATAATAGAAGCATAAAAATAAATACAAGGATGGGGGGGTAGATCACCAAAGCATACCAACTTAGCAGTGGGAAGTCCTGCACCCAATCTGTGCAGCGTTGGTCTCACTACTAAATATATAGGGTTCATTTTTGTAGGTGTCCTGGGCGTGTGCCTAAAACAGGCATCAGGCCCCTTGAATAAGTTAATTAGGGCCCCAACAGCTCTTCAAAGACCCCTTTTACAAAATGAGTCACTGATGAGCGGGGCAGACGTCAGGCCACTCAGAATTCTACAGTGTCTGCCTGTGGCCACCAGTGACACCTTTCTGAGGAGCAGGAGGGCCCCCCCCGACACCACTATCGCCCCTCCCAACTCCTTCCCCGCAATGACCACCGCCCCACGGAACTTACCCGAGGGCTGAAGAGGCAAATGGTCAAAAATTAACTCCTGGAGAAGGGCAAGCCAACCTGTGGTGGCACGACAGGTGCTGGCAGCTCGTTCGCATTATTCAGTCGAGGCCCGAGGCCCAACTTCGGGCCGGCCTTGGACCTCTCTGTTCAGGCGTGCGGTGCTCACGCAGTGTTGAGCCTAGGCCCGAGAGTAATACATACCCCAAGGTTGAGGTTAGGTTGATTCAACATTTCTGAACTGAGTTTGACAGATTTTTGTTAGGGTTACAGAAACAAGGCAGGTAGATGGAGTTAAGATACAGATCAGCCACGATCTAATTGAATGGCGGAACAGGCTCGAGGGACTGACTGGACTCCTCCTGTTCTTAAGACTTGACAAAGTGCATCTTTTCACCCTGTTTCATTTTCCCCTCCCTCCGCTAATCTTGCTTCACCGACTTGACTTAAGATCGACCAGAATGAATATATAAATATTAGTAGGCTGCGATTGGAACTCACAGTATAGCCCTATTTCCCCTTATTTTCTCCCATTTTTACTGTGCTGCACTCAAACTCACCTGCCACTTTTACAGAGATTATAGCCCTTGTTCAAATCACTTTTTCAAGATTTACTGCGCCACATGAAAGTGTGACTATTGCGAATAAATTGAACTCTTCTTTTCCACACCCTCGAGCCAAATGCAGATGAAAGAGCTGACACTTGTATTACATCTTTTACAACCTCAGAATATGCCAAAGCACTTTGCAGCCAATGAAGCACTTTTTCAAAGTGTAGTCTTTGTAGTAATTTGCACACTGCCAGGCCCCACAAACAGCAATAAATGATCCAGTGTATTTTGTGTTGGGGTTGGTTGAGAGATAAATGTCGGCCAGGATACTCGAAGGGCCGAATGGCCTACTCCTGCACCTATTTTCTATGTTTCTATACCTCCACTGCTTCTCTCAGAAACTGCTGCAGAATCTTTTACATCAATTGTGAGAGGATAGCAAAGACCTTGGTTTAACACCTCTGACAGTGGAGTACTCTCTCAATACTGCGCTAAAACATCAGCTTAGATTATGGAGAGGGGCTTGAAGCCATGATCTTCCATCTTGAAGCCAGAAACCTACCAACTGAGCCAAGTCTGTCACTATGCTGGCGAATCCTGATAAATAGCAAACTATTTTGGTACGAGAGATTCTGCTTGGATCAGAGCTTTTATAGACTGCCATTAAAAGCAGCTAAAAAGAAGGACGTCCCAAAGCGCATTACAGTCAATGAAGTGTAGTCACTGTTGTAGGAAATGACAACTCGTTGCATAAGAGATCATTTAAAGATTCAATCAGCAATTCAGTGTGCGTTTTATACAGGCACGCTAAATACTGGACAGAAACAAACAGTATAAAAACTGGTTAAACTTCTAAAATGTACCACCATCCTATGTGGAACATGGAGGTAGATTAATTCTATTCAGTATTCACACTATTATAAAAAAAACTGCTGTGCTTGTGTAAGGTACTCTCCAGTGAAATGGAAGGAGAATGATTTGTTGCTTGGACTAGGAACGAGTTTACCTGGAGTTGGCTGTGGTTTTTTTTAAATACCTGCTGTAAGCTAATTTCTAGATTAAGGTAGCAGTTATAAACTGCTGGAACTGCATGTTCATAATTCATGGTGTAATTTCAGTCCACTTGACGAGGTTATAATAACCTTGTAACTAACACGTTGCACTATATAAGTTGTTTAATCATTATGTTTTAAAACATGACCCAGTGTAACTTTCTTCTAGTGACTGCTATTGGACTTTGCGAATTGTGTAGGATTAAATTGTGGATAGTGATGTTTATCGTACAATGAATTTTGGTTTGGAAGCAATTTTTATTTAGCTGTCCATTTAGTTTTTACAATTCAGAAAATTACCTAATTTTTGTTGGGTAAGGGTATTAAGGGATATGGAGTAAAGCTGGGTAAATGGAGTTGAGTTACAGAGAGACATGATCCAATTGAATGGTGGAATATGCTTGAGGGGCTGAATGGCCTACTTCTGTTCCTAAAAATGTAATTTTAATTCACATTGTTAAACCTACTGCCATTCTCTTAACACAAAAGCAAATACTGTGGATGCCTGAAATAAAAACAGAAAATGCTGGAAATCTCAGCAGGTCAGGCAGCATCTGTGGAGAGAAACAGAGTTAACGTTTCAGGTGAAAGGTCACAGACCTGAAACGTTAACTCTCTCTCCACAGATGCTGCCTGACCTGCTGAGATTACTAGCATTTTCTGTTTTAATTGCCATTCTCTTAATCTTGCTTATCTTTGACTTAACTCACTTTATTACACATATCACAATGAAAGCAATGCCTTTTGTAAAGGTCACTAAAGCTTTCTATGAAACTCCAATACAGCAAATAGTAAGTAGTTTGTCATTAATTTCAGGTCATAACAGTCGGACGAGGGTTGCAGTTGAAGGACCTTTGCAATGGCACGAAGCTGGAGGATTTTGTTATCATTGGAGATCAAACCACAGCCACTTATACTCAATCACTCATTTGCACCCTATCTGAGAAGGAACTGAAAAAAGTCGAGCAAGCATTCTTTTCCAACCTGGATATTCTAAAGATAACGCAAGTAAGTTAAGTAATTGAATCCATTCAATATAGTATGCGGCAAACAAAGGCACTATTAGACATTATTGATAGGCGAAATTGGGCTCGGGATTCTCTTGGCACAGGGTTGTGTGCACCAGTTTCCGGAGGTTGGTGGGGAAAGAAAGAAGGCCATGGAGATCTGCAACGCCGGAGTCCCAGCACATTTGCACTTGATGCATATTTCCAGAGTAAGCTGGCAGGACAGTCCATCATGGATAAGAACACCCTGCCTGAAATACCTAAGAAGGTTTAACTGGTACGTAAAGGCCTCATGGTCAGACAGCATGCCAAACAAATTGGGCATTAGAAGTTGTAAGGACACCCATTCAGATTGGAGGATTTGTAATGGGATAAGCAACAACTTCTACTTACCTCAGGTAGGTATGTTTTTGGTACACTCATAATAAAGGATGAAACTGAGTACTGAACAATGAGCAAGTGTGACCTTAGCTCCTTTAATAAGACTCCAGAGTGCAGGTACCTCGTGGGTGGCCTGCTTATATACTGTGCTCCCAAGTGATGCTGGGATCCCTTGGGACTCCAACAGGTGGGCCCTCTGGTGGTCAGGTGTAATGCAGGTTACAAAGGGTTAAATATATGACATCACTCCCCCATGAAGTCAACAGTACACTTATTTACAAGGTGAGACGATCTGGGACTTTGTGCTCCCTTGTCGATCGTCTCGGTACAAATTCGGGTGTGGGTGGGTTGGTCAGTTCTTCACTGGGCTGTTGGGCAGCCGGACTTGCCAGGCTGCTGGGAATGATGAGTTCGGCTTCATGGTCAACCATGATGTCAGTTGCCACTTAAGTGTGAGTTGAAAGGTCAAAGTTGGTGGTGCCCACTTCGGGTTGTTCGTAGCTGTTGGTGAACCGCAATTTGATTTGGTCCAAATGTTTTCTGTGCGTTTGTCCATTGGCCAATTTGACCTCAAACACCCTACTTCACTCTTTGGCTGTGACCGTGCCAGCGAGCCATTTGGGACCATGTCCATAATTGAGCACAAACACAGGATCATTGATCTCAATATCGCGTGACAAATTTGTGCGGTCATGGTACTCACTTTGTTGATGCCGCTTGCCCTCCACGTGATCATGGAGATCAGGGTGGACCAGAGGGAGCCTTGTTTTGAGCACCCTTTTCATGAGCAGCTCGGCTAGGGAAACTTTGGTGAGTGAGTGGGGTCTGGTGCAGTAGCTGAGCAGCACTCGGGACAGCCAGGTCTGCGAGCCTTCTGACATGCATTTCAAGTTTTGCTTGATGGTCTGAATTGCCCGTTCTGCCTGGCCGTTGGATGCGGGCTTGAACGGAGCAGATGTGACGTGTTTGATCCCATTGCGGGTCATGAATTTCTTGAATTCAGCACTGGTGAAGCACGGCCCATTGTCGCTGACTAGGACATCAGGCAAGCCGAGGGTGGCAAACGTGGTTCATAGGCTTTCAATAGTGGACATGCTTACTGACATTATTGTGCATTCAATCCATTTTGAGTAAGCGTCCACGACAACCAAAAACATTTTGCCTAGAAATGGGCCCGCATAGTCTACGTGGATCCTCGACCACGGTTTGGAGGGCCATGACCACAAACTTACCAGTGCCTCTCTGGGTGCATTGCTCAGCTGAGAGCAAGTGTTGCACTGATGCACGCATGAGTCTAAACCTGAGTTGATGCCGGGCCACCACACATGGGACCTGGCTATGGCTTTCATTATTATGATGCCTGGGTGGATGCTCTGCAATTCACATATGCCTTTCTTGGGCAAGACCACACGAATGCCCCACAATAGACAGTCCGCCTGCAGGGACAACTCGTCTTTGCGTTGGTGGAACGGCTTAATCGCCTCCTGCATCTCCACTGGGACATTGAACCAGCTCCAATGGAGGACACAGTTTTTTACCAAAGACAGTAAAGGATCCTGGTTCGTCCAGGTCCTGATCTGGCAGGCCATAATGGGGGAGTTCTCGTTCTCGAATGTCTCCATGACCATGAGCAAGTCTGCTGGCTCTGCCATTTCCACCCTGGTGGTGGGCAATGGAAACCGACTGAGAGCATCTGCGCAGTTCTCTGTGCCCGGTCTATGGTGAATTACATAGTTGTATGCCGACAGCGAGAGCGGCCATCTTTGGATGCGGGCAGAGGCATTGGTATTAATCCCTTTGCTCTCAGAGAACAGCCATATGAGCAGCTTGTGGTCAGATTCAAGCTCAAACTTGAGACCAAATAAGTACTGGTGCATTTTTTTCACCCTGTAAATGCACACCAGAGCCTCTTTCTCAATCATGCTGTAGGCTCTTTCGGCCTTGGACAAACTCCTGGATGCATAAGCGACCGGTTGCAAAATCCCCGATTCATTACCCTGTCGTAACACACACCCGACCCCGTATGACGATGCATAACAAGCTAGCACTAATTGTTTACAAGGGTTATACAGGGCAAGCAGTTTGTTTGAACACAACAGATTGCTGGCTTTCTTAAAGGCAGCCTCTTGTGAATTCCCCCATACCCAGTCGTCTCCCTTGCGCAGTAGCACATGTAGGGGTTCAAGCAGGGTGATTAACCCAGGTATGAAATTACCGAAATAGTTAAGGAGCCCCAGGAATGACCGCAGCTCCGTCACGTTCTGTGGTCGCTGCGCGTACTTGATGGCCTCCGTCTTGGCGTCTGTGGGTCTGATGCCATCCGCTGCCATTCTTCTTCCCAAGAACTCGACATCCTGTGCCAGGAAAACACACTTCGAGCGTTTCAACGTGAATCCCACGCGATCCAACCGACTAAGAACTTCTTCTAGATTCTTCAAGTGCTCCATAGTGTCCCGACCTGTAACCAGTATGTCTTCCTGGAAAACCACTGTGCAAGGAACCGACTGTAGCAGGCTCTCCATGTTCCACTGGAAGATTGCCGCGGCCGACTGAATCCTGAACGGGCACCGGTTGTAGATAAACAGATCTTTGTGCGTGTTGATGCAGGTGAGGCCTTTCAAAGACTCCTCCAGATCCTGCATCATGTAGGCCGAGGTCAGGTCCAGCTTGGTGAACGTCTTCCCTTCAGCCAGGGTTGCAAATGGGTCGTCTGCCTTGGGTAGCGGGTACTGGGCCTGTAGCAAAAAACGGTTAATCGTTACTTTATAGTCCCCGCAAATTCTCACCATGCCGTCCCCCTTAAGTACCGGGACAATCGGACTGGCCCAGTTGTTGAATTCCACCGGCGCGATGATGCCTTCACATTGCAGCCTGTCCAGCTCAATTTCCACTTTTTCACGCATCATGTACGGTACCACCTGTGCCTTGTGGTGGATGGGTCGTGTACCGGGAACCAAATGGATCTGCACTTTCGCCCCCAGAAGCTTCCAATGCCTGGCTCGAACAACGATGGGAACTTAATCAGAACCTCGGTACATGAGGCATCGCCGATGGACAAAAGCGCTTGGATGTCATCCCAGTTCCAGCGGATTTTTCCCAGCCAACTTCTGTCAAACAACATGGGGCCATCCCCTGGCACAGTGGGAGTTCGTGTACTGCTCCGTCATAGGAGACTTTGACTTCAGCACTGCCAATTACAGGGATTAGTTCCTTGGTGTAAGTCCTTAGTTTGGTGTGACTGGGGCTGAGCTTGGGCCTGTGTGCCTTTTTGCCCCACAGCCTGTCGAAGGCCTTTTCACTCATTATGGACTGACTTGCCTCCGTGTCCAGTTCCATAGATACTGGAATACCGTTCAGTTCAAATTTCAACATTATTGGTGGGCATTTCGTAGTGAATGTGTGTACCCCGTAAACTTCTGCCTCCTCCATTCGAGTCTCCAATTCTGCCTGATCCACAGTGAATCTGCAACGTAGTGGTTTGCAGGGTTTGCAGCTCGCTTGCACATTCGTTGGAGGTGTCCAATTGTTCTGCAACCATTGCACGCATAGTGCTTAAAGCGGCATTGATGGGGCCGATGATCACCTCCGCAGCGCCAACAAGGTGTTAACTGCCTCGCATTAATGATTGATGGCGGACTCTGGGTCAGTTGAGGTCGGGCCACAGCAGCCAGTGTGTACGTTCTGCCATGTACATTTCTGCTCGAGACCGACGTTACTTTATGCTAAGAGACTTTTTTGTACTGTGCATTGGACATGAGACAATCCTTTGCAAACTGTTGACTGTAGAAACTCCGAATCTAAGCCATAATGCACTTTATGCACAATACTGGCCGAAAATTCTTTACTCTGCGAAATCTGTTTGGTGTTGTCGCTGGTGGACATAAATGCCTGGGCTATCATTATGGCTTAGATTCGGAGTTTCTACAGTCAACAGTTTGCAAAGGATTGTCTCATGTCCAATGCACAGTACAAAAAAGTCTCTTAGCATTTGTTCCAGGAAACCCTCAAACTCACAATGTCCTGCGAGGCGCCTTAGTTCGGCGACATAGCTCGCCACTTCCTGGCCCTCCGATCATTGACACGTGTAGAACTGATACTTCGCCATAAAAACGCTTTCCTTAGGGTTTAGGTGCTCCCGGACCAGCGTACACAATTCTTCGTAGGATTTCTCTGTCGGTTTTGCCGGGGCCAGGAGATTCTTCATGAGGCCATAGGTTGTTGCCCCAAAGACAGTTAGGAGGATCGCCCTTCATTTGGTAGTGTTCTCGTCCCCTTCCAGCTCGTTGGCCACGAAGTATTGGTCGAGTCTCTCCACAAAGGCCTCCTAATCGTCCCCTTCTGAGAACTTCTCCAGGATACCGACTGTTCTTTGCATTTTCGTGCGATTGTTCGTTGCCTCGTCGCCAATTGGTACACTCATAATAAAGGATGAAACTGAGTACAATGAGCAAGTGTGACCTTAGATCCTTTAATAAGACTCCAGAGTGCAGGTACCTCGTGGGTGGCCTGCTTATATACTGTGCTCCCAAGGGATGCTGGGATCCCTTGGGACTCCAACAGGTAGGCCCTCTGGTTGTCAGGTGTCATGCAGGTTACACAGGGTTAAATACATTACAGTTTTTTTTAGAATTCAATAAATATCAGCTGTAGCTCAGTGGGTTTGAGTCAGAAAGTTGTGGGTTCAAGTCCCACTCTAGGAACTTGAGCACAAAATCTAGGCCGAGACTCCAGTACAGTACTGAGGGAGTGCTGCAATGTCAAAGGTATTATCATTCGGATGAGATGTTAAATCAAGGTCCTGTCTGCCCACGGCATTATTTCGAAGAAGATCAGAAGAGCTCTTTCTGGCCAATATTTATCCCTCCACCAATCCAATGTGCTGATGAAGGAGGCAGAGCCACCAGTTCACATACTTTCTGTACAGTCCATTCCTTCCTCTTGCAGCCAGCAACTTCTTGTCTTGAATATATTGAATATGCTTCGATTCAGGTATTCTGACAGGAATATATAATGCACATCAATGGAAAAGAAAATGATGTAAAACGGGCTGCTGAATCGCTATCTCCCAATTTTCACCCAGTGATAAAAGTGATTAACTAACCCCTATGTGATTGATGCTTAATGCCTTCAGTGCAAATTGGAATGGACAATAAATACTGCCTCAAAAGCAAAATACTGTAGAAGCTGGAAATCTGAAATAAAAACAGAAAATTGCTGGGAACACTCAGCATGTCAGACAGCATCTGTGGAGAGAGAAGCAGAGTTAACGTTTTAGGTCGATGACCTTTCATCCAGTTCTTCTGGAATTTTTTGAGGATGTAACTAGTAGAGTGGACAAGGGAGAACCAGTGGATGTGGTGTATTTGGACTTTCAAAAGGCTTTTGACAACGTCCCACACAAGAGATTGCTGTGCAAAATCAAAGCGCATGATATTGGGGGTAATGTACTGACGTGGATAGAGAACTGGTTGGCAGATAGGAAGCAGAGAGTCGGGATAAACGGGTCCTTTTCAGAATGGTAGGCAGTGACTATTGGAGTGCCACAGGGCTCAGTGCTGGGACCCCAGCTCTTTGCAATATACATTAACGATTTAGATGAAGGAATTGAGTGTAATATCTCCAAGTTTGCAGATGACACTAAACTGGTGTGAGCTGTGAGGAGGATGCTAAGAGGCTGCAGGGTGATTTGGACAGGTTAGGTGAGTGGGCAAATGCATGGCAGATGCAGTATAATGTGGATAAATGTGATGTTATCCATTTTGGGGGCAAAAACACGAAGGCAGAATATTATCTGAATGGCAGCAGATTAGGAAAAGGGGAGGTGCAACGAGACCTGGGTGTCATGGTTCATCAGTCACTGAAAGGGGGCATGCAGGTACAGCAGGTGGTGAAGAAGGCAAATGGTATGTTGGCCTTCATAGCTAGGGGATTTGAGTGTAGGAGCAGGGAGGTCTTACTGCAGTTGTACAGGGCCTTAGTGAGGCCTCACCTGGAATATTGTGTTCAGTTTTGGTCTCCTAATCTGAGGAAGGACGTTCTTGCTATTGAGGGAGTGCAGCGAAGGTTCACCAGACTGATTCCAGGGATGGCTGGACTGATATATGAGGAGAGACTGGATCGACTGGGCCTGTATTCACTGGAGTTTAGAAGGATGAGAGGGGATCTCATAGAAACATAGAAAATAGGTGCAGGAGTAGGCCATTTGGCCCTTCGAGCCTGCACCGCCATTCAATAAGATCATGGCTGATCATTCCCTCAGTACCCCTTTCCTGCTTTCTCTCCATACCCCTTGATCCCCTTAGCCGTAAGGGCCATATCTAACTCCCTCTTGAATATATCCAATGAACTGGCATCAACAACTCTCTGCGGCAGGGAATTCCACAGGTTAACAACTCTCTGACTGAAGAAGTTTCTCCTCATCTCAGTCCTAAGTCCTAAATGACCTACCCCTTATCCTAAGACTATGTCCCCTGGTTCTGGACTTCCCCAACATCGGGAACATTCTTCCCGCATCTAACCTGTCCAGTCCCATCAGAATCTTATATGTTTCTGTGAGATCCCCTCTCATCGTTCTAAACTCCAGTGAATAAAGGCCCAGTTGATCCAGTCTCTCCTCATATCACAGTCCAGCCATCCCTGGAATCAGTTTGGTGAACCTTCGCTGCACTCCCTCAATAGCAAGAACGTCCTTCCTCAGATTAGGAGACCAAAACTGTACACAATATTCCAGGTGAGGCCTCACTAAGGCCCTGTACAACTGTAGTAAGACCTCCCTGCTCCTATACTCAAATCCCCTAGCTATGAAGGCCAATGTATAAGATTCTGACGGGACTGGACAGATTAGATGCTGGACGAATGTTCCCGATATTGGGGAAGTCCAGAACCAGGGGACACAGTCTTAGGATAAGGGGTAGGCCATTTAGGACTGAGATGAGGAGAAACTTCTTCACTCAGAGAGTTGTTAACCTATGGAATTCCCTGCCGTAGAGAGTTGTTGATGCCAGTTCATTGGATATATTCAAGAGGGAGTTCGATATGGCCCTTACGGCTAAAGGGATAAAGGGGTATGGAGAGAAAGCAGGAAAGGGGTACTGAGGGAATGAACAGCCATGATCTTATTGAATGGCGGTGCAGGCTCAAAGGGCCGAATAGCCTACTCCTGCACCTATTTTCTATGTTTCTATGTTTCTGTCTGACCTGCCAAGTGTTTTTCAGCATTTTGTGTCGGAACTTCTGATCAGAGTGTGTGCGTATGTGAGTGTGTGCGTATGTGAGTGCGTGCGTATGAGTGAGTGCATGTGTGTGTACTTGTGATGGTATGTGTGTGCGCGTGAGAATGTGAGTGTGTTTGTCTTGTTACTTAGTTCTCCGCTCATGTTTTACAGAAAGGAGTGACCAATAATCCTCTTGCAGCATTAGAAGTAACTGAAGCCATGGACACCGTGCTGAAAAATCTCATGCTTCTCGCTAAAGAGGTATGATGACCGTTTAACTTATTTGAATGAATAACTGGGAATTGGTCTTAGATGGTGCACAGGGGGATTGAAGCTTGTTTCCAGAGCTCCATGTTTTATTCACCAGATTCCTTTTGCAAGTAGGCCTGCTTGGAGTCGTGTGTCCTTTTCACAAGTGCCAGTGTGTGACAGGGCTAATCAATTAGCTTAATAACTTAAAGGCACCGTTGTTAGATTCTTAAGGTCTCTTTTACATTTTTGGTGATCTTCCGAAGCAATTAAGATGAGGGCAATCAATGCTGAGTGTAATGTATTTGCTTCATGGGTTCTTTGCTTAAGAATTTATAGCAACACATTGCTATTAAGAACTAGTTGCTTCATTAACAAAGGTTTAACAATCACACTACACATTACCAGTTCATCCACCAGGCTCACAACTGCATACCACATCGTGGATGACCTGGACTCAACTGACTGGGGTTTTATTGAGTCTTGTGAACATCACGTGACTGGCTAAACCACTCACAATGCAACAGCTCTACAACTATTTTTGTAAAACATAAAATCAAATGCCCCTTAACCAACAAATTAACAAATGAAACTTTGGAGCATTAAACAAATCAAATTAGAATTTGGTTGCCGGGGGTGATGATGCACTCCAGTCCCTCCAGCGCTCACCTCTCGCGGAAGGCCGCACGCATACCAGTGGACATCGCATGTTCCATCTCCAGGAACACCCTGGCGCGAATGTAGCCACGGAAGAGAGGCAGGCAGTCGGGCTGAACGACCCCGTCGACCGCCCTCTGCCGGAACCTGTTGATGTCTACCTTACAATAGCTCTATAAACCTGTGAGCATACTTACAGGTGCATACATTACACTGAGGAGTGGAATATTTTCCCAATTTTTGTTCCCGGGGTTAGCATCAAGCACTCCAGAGGTGCAGTCGGTCACTGGCAGATGCAAACTAAAGCACCCTATACGCTGCTCCTAAACAGTGTACTTTGACCCAATCTCAGAAGAGCATGTCCCACCGCACGGCACTTTCCATTTCCCACACCACTGAGTCTCAGTGGGAATGGCAAGTCACTGCCAGATTTTAGCCGCTCTGTACTGTGGACTCATGACCATCAGAAACTGCATTAGCATTGCCCAAACTCACTTCACGGTGATCCTTTACTGCCTGTAGAGTTGATTCTTATTCCATCAATTCAAGCTGGATTCAGGTTGAAGGGCAAGGGTAATATGGTAGATTTTCACCTTCACCTGCCTGGGTGATAACCTGCTTGAGTAGATTGCCTGCCCATTGTGGAACCTGCCCGGCTTTTATTTCAATAAGATCAGGCGTGTTCTATCACGGGCAGATGATCCACTGTGCCAGATGAGTACCCGGGTAGTGAAGGTGTAAATCTATCCCGGTACACCAACCGAGAGATTTAAACATGCTATTCATAAAGGACAAACCTTTGCAACTCTGCAGCAATCTTAACCTAATCCACCCATGGGGAAACTCACGGGATTGGATGAAATGCTGGTTTGACCCCGGGCCCGATTTTACTCCCCACTGAAGTCAACGTTCCACCCGATCCTATGGCTTTCTTGCCCTGTGCATTAGGTTCAAATCACCCCCACTTGCTGTGGTAACCCCTCTAGTTTTATTACTGTTGCTTTATCAAGTATACCTATGCCTCAACAAAGTGCAGGTGCTTGCTTGCAAGTAAGTAATTCCTGATAGCATAGTTTCTAACTGCTAAGGCTCAAGAGTAAAAAAAAAAGGACTTGCCAACTGTCAAAAATGTAATGGAGTTAGTTTTCAGCTTTTTCTGACTGTTTATCTGGTATTCTTGCTGTTTTCTACAAGTCTTGGAACATGATACTGCACGCGAGTTCTATCACATGTAGAAAATCAAAATTTCTAGAACGGATAATATTGCAAACATTTTATTCCAGTGGCAGAAGGGTCGGTAACCAGAGGACATAGGTTTAATGTAATTGGCAAAAGAACCATGAAGAAATATTTTTTACCCAGCAATTTGTTGTGATCTGAAATGCACTGCCTGAAAGGGTGGTGGAAGCAGATTCAACAGTAACTTTTAAAAGTGAATTGGATAAATGTCTGAAAGGGAGAAATTACATGGGTGTGGGGATAGATCTACCAAAGAGTCGGCATAGGAACAATGGACGGAATGGCCTCCTGCTGTGCTGTATCATTCTATGAATCTATGATTCTATATTTTAAATGGAACTTACAGGTCAGTAACAGGCCATTCAGCCCAACAGGTCTATGCCGGTGTTTATGCTCCACACCAGCCTCCTCCCACTCTATTTCCTCTCACCCTATCAGCATATCCTTCTATTCCTTTCTTCCTCATGTGTTTATCTAGCTTCTCCTCAAATGTCTGTCTGTATGCTATTCACCTCAACCACTACATGTTGTAGCGAGTTCCACATTCGAACCATTCCTGAATTCCATCTTGTTTTGTTTTGGAAAGTCACCTGTCTTGAGTCATCACTTGTTGGTCTCGCCCAGTTTTCTTTGCCAGTTGTCTCGCCTCCTCTCCTCTCCTGAATGGGCTGACTCTAGATGGGATGCAGTTCTACTATTGCTCGTTTCTCCATGTACCTTAGTAGGTGGCCAATATTAATTTGAGAGCCTTAACAGTGGGCGTTGAAAGACTATTGTACTGTAAGGCTCAATACAGTCAGATCTGCCCTTGTCCTCGCCCTAGACCTACACCCACATGTACACTTCCAACAGAAGTCATTGGATTATGGATCAGGAAATGGAACCTTGGCTGATTTCGCCCTCGGGCCGCCAAGGTTAGGTAACCAAGCACAGACCAGAATCAAACCTGGGGAACACCCTGCACTGTGGGGATCAACTAATTACAGTGTAAATCCAGAGACCATCTTAAATTTTAACTTTAAAATGAACTTTGATGGGCTCAAAAAAGTGGGGACACTGGTACCTGCCAGGTCAGCTTGATTAGAGCTTGTTTGCAAGTCCATGTTTAAAATAATGATTGTCTGTGCAAGTAAAAAATGCAAATGGTCATTTGATAGAGCGAGTGCTGTCAGAAATACTGCTTTGGTGCAGAATAAATGTATATGGTGTAAGCTGTGATTAAAATGTATGAATGAGCCTAAACAGTTGTAATATGGTGGGTACTAACTTGTATCTTGCTTTGCAAGCTTAGGTTTGCCAAACAAGCTTTTATTACATAGAATTTAATCGAATATATAGCAGGGAAAAAGGCCATTTGGCCCAACTGCTCCATGCCAGTGTTTATGCTCCTCACGAGCCCCCGGCCACCACTCTCAATCTCACCCTATCAGCATAATCTTTCATTCCTTTCTCGCTCACGTGCTTATCTTGCTTCCCCTTAAATGCATTTGTGCTATTCGCCTTCCTGTAGTAGTGAGTTCCACAATCTAACCAATCTATGGGTAAAGAAGTTTCTCCTGAATTCCCTATTTCAGTAACAGGTCATTCAGCCCAACTGGTCTGTGCTGGTGGTGAAGCACCGTACTATTGGAAGTGCCGTTTTCGGATGAGACGTTAAACCAAGGCCCCGTCTGCCCTCTCAGGTGGACATAAAAGATCCCACGGCACTATTTTGAAAAAGAGCAGGGGAGTTCTCCCCGGTGTCCTGGTCAATATTTATCCCTCGACCAACATCACTAAAACAGATTATCTGGTGATTATCACATTGCTGTTTATAGGAGTATGCTGTGTGCAAATTGGCTGCTGCGTTTCCCACATTACAACAGTGACTACAATTCAAAAGTGCTTCATTGGCTGCAAAGCTCTTTGGGATGTTCTGATGTTGCGAAAGACGCTATAAGAATGCACATCTTTCTTTCTATTGGATTTATTAGTGACTGTCTTATATTTATGGCCAAAGTTTTGGATTCCTTCAGAAGTGGAAACATCTTCCCTATATTTATCCTATCAAAGCCTCTCATAATCATAAAGACATTTCTCTGGTCACCCCTAAGCCTTCCCTTTACTAATTTCTCTCTTCTGTTGTGGTATTTTTGCTCCTTTGCATGCACTGTTTGCTAGATCTGGCACGATAGAGCAGAGCTACAATCGGTCATGCCTGCAGCTTTGCTTTGTGTGATCCTCTGTAATATGAATAGTGGCCATTATTCTCAGAGCTCCCCTCCCGTGGACGCGAGATTGATATACGTAGAAATGAATCATGTAGGAGTCTTTCGTCAAATGAACTGTAGTAACCCCACTATTGGTGAGAGGCACCCGGGCCACCCGAGGTTACTTGTGGTTTCATATTTCAGAGTGTGGTCCAACATCCTTTTCCTTTCCGGCCTGTGTCTCAACAAGAAACCCCATTAAGAACATACACAATAAATTGCTGGTGGAACCAGTTCTCTCTAATTGCGGCAGAATTGCAATATATGTTTTCAGAAATATAGATATTTCTATATGTTTCGTATAAGTCTAGAAGTACAGAAATAGGCTTGCATGTGAGCCGGCTGCAGTGTCAAGTTACAGCACTTTTCCTGTTGCAGCACTTAGGCTTGCCTTTGTCTGCTGTCAAAAATAATTGATACCATGTGATGCTAAACTTGCTGACGTGGCCAAGTCATTCTGTACATGCTGCTCAGAGGAACTTGCCTTTCATTTGGACTGCTACCAACAGTCCAGATAACTACAGTTCTTGTATCCACAATCAAAAAAACACAAACGGCAGTTAATCAAAACAGAGAATGCTGGAAAACGCTCAGCAGGTCAGGCAGCATCTGTGGAGAGAGAAACAGAGTTCACGTTTGAGGTTTTATTTGAACTGTTCTGACGGACGGTCATTGACCTGAAATGTTAACTCTGTTTCTCTCACCACAGATGCTGCCTGACCTGCTGTGTGTTTTCCTTATGTTGAACTGTCATTTTTTGGTCTTGAAGACATTTTCATACTGTCCACAAGTAGCAGTTGCCTGTTTGTAATATAGCCTGAAAGTCACTGGTTGTCAGGCTGTCTTATCAGTGCAACTGCAATGGAGTCAGAGAACGGACTGTAATGGTTCTTTTACATGGGGGAGATTTGGTGGATGGCTAGATCAGTGCGGACACAAACAGAGGATTCTGATTTCAGGATCAGTCCGTTTTTTAAAAAAATGTTGTTGCCCTTGACACGAGAAGCTGGAGGATAAGAAAAGACCATTTGGAAAAAGACCATTCCCAATTAGCATTGTTTTTTCACCCACTGGTGGCAGTCAAAGCGTACAGCTCATTACCTCACTTGCGAACACACAGAAGAAAATGCGGCATGAACGAGATAATGCAACTAAATCATCCATTGCCAGCAATAGCTTCAACTCGTGCTCTCTGAGGTATTCCCCTCGGGTCAGTTCCCGAGTGTCCCCTAATTATGACCTCCTGCCACTGCCGTTCGCTCCTGTTGGCTGGCCAGGCTGTCCATTTGATCGGCTGCCGGGCAGGAGACAGACCGATGAAATGTTAACGAGGCCCTTCCGTTAAGGCCAACAGGTCCTTGTGTCTCCAGCCTTGCTGTTTTAGGCCTCACCCGCTCCCTTCCCCCCACCTCCCCGTAAATATTGGACCCACAATGAGAGGCACTTTGCCTCTATGTTCATAATGAAATAGCTCAGGTCCATCCCATATCGTGGAATTGCTCAGTTACTGCCTGCAATTCCTGTCGTGTTAAGGTGTTAAGAGAGGAAAGGGGAGAAATGCTTATGTAACAGAAGTAAGTAGCCCAACACTAGAAGGCTATGTCAAAGAGGAAACTTGTTTAATATCATCAAGACCCCAAAATAGAATAATTAGTTCTGATAAAGTTAACACAAAGTGCGACATATTTCAGACGTGCGCTAGGAATTGGTACGCTAGTATCACCAGGTGTCATTTCAAAGTCTCAACCTGGTGTTCGATCTCGACATGGTCTTGCCCTTCCCTATCTATGTAACCTCTTCCAACCCTGCAACCCTCCCCCCAAACTCTCTGGTCTCATGCATATCCCACCTTCCTTCACCGCAAACTTTGATGGCCATGCCTTTCGCTACCTTGAACCCATGCTCCAGACTTCCCTTCCTAAACCTCTCTGCCTCTCCACCTCCTCTTTTTTTTTTTAAGACACTCCCTAAACCAAGCTTTTGGTCAGAGTCACATTTGGGGATTTCTGACTGTGCTGTCACAGGGGGACGGTGTTGTGGTATATATCAAAAACATGTTAAAACGCTGTTTGCAGCACCCGGGATTTTCATTACAATAATACTCCATAGATTATTGTAAGGTACATAAGAAACATAAGAATTAGGAGCAGGAATCGGCCTTCGGCCCTTCGAGCCTGCTCCGCTATTCACTAAGATCATGGCTGATCTTCTACCTCAACTCTACTTTCCCGTGCTATCCACATATCCCTTGATAAGAACGTAAAAAAGAGGAGCAGGAGTAGGCCATTTACCAGAGTAGTAACACCCATTATTTCAATGTCCCTGTCCCCCTCTTTGCGCAGCTGACGGCAGTGAAGAGCTGGAGTGACATGAGAAGAGAGGTGTTGCTGCTGTCCAACGACAACTTGGCAGGATCGCCACAAGAGCTGTACCAGGCCGTGTCGAGGATTGTATGTGGGCACCCCGAAGACGGGGGCTTAAAAATCAAATCACTCAATTGGTATGAGGACAACAACTACAAATACCTTTTGGGTAGAAATAGCTCAGATGAGGAGACCGCACACTATGACAATTCAACAAGTGAGTGTCCGCACTTGGCTATTACCATGCAAGTAAAAGCTTTGAACTTTCTTGAAGGATAACTGATGTAACGGCTGGAGTTGGGTGGGGAGAGGTGGGAGCTGTCAGGAGGGTTATAAATAAGGTTGCCAATCCTCCAGGATTGTCCTGGAGTCTCCAAGAATTAAAGATTAATCTCCGGGAATCTGCTGCGAGCAACCCCGGGAGAAAAGTCATCGGGGCATTAAAAAAAATGTGTTTCATTTGATTTGTTTTGAACACTTTTGTTTATTAGTTCTAAAAACATTGGAGATGGGAAAAAAAGCCTTTTGACCAGATTTTTGAAAAATATTCACGCACAATCTGTGCATTTCCGGCAAGGTTGGCATTTATTGCCCATCCCTAATTGCCCTTGAGAAGCTCCTTTCTTGATTACAACTGAGTGGCTTGCTAGGTCATCTCAGAGAGTAGTTAAGAATCAACAACATTGTTGTGAGTCTGGAGTCACATATAGGCCCGGACCAAATAAGGACAGCGGATTTCCTTCTCTAAAGGACATTAGTGAACCAGATGGGTTTTTACAACAAGCTAGCAGTTCCATTATTGATGCTAGTTTTTTATTCCAGATTCCTATTTAATTATTTTGGATTTAAATTCCCCAGCTGTCCTGGTGGGATTTGAACTCGTGTCTGCTGGATTACTAGTCCAGTGACATAACCACTATGCTACAGTTGGAGGCAGGAGGTTATAATATGAAACCTCCAGGAATATGACCATCCAGAATTGGCAACCCTAGTTACAAAGAACTGGAAGAAAATTCTTGCATCTTTTTAGCTCTATGCAATTGTCTTTGTAGCTGTGAACAGTCACAGTTCGCTATGGGGGTGGGGCATTTACTTGTTTCCATTTCTCCTCGAATACGTCACACTGATGGTTGTTAAAAATGACTGTCTTAGAGGCCCACTGTGTATGTCAATATGCTGACTGACCTCTTTTAAACACTAGCCCATTTTCCCTAGCAGGTAAAGCAGGAACTCCTGTGTGGGTATATAGATGACACTTAGACTGCTTCCATGTGCAATACTCTGAGGCCATTTATGCAGTAAAGAATCAGCATAGATCAGGTCACAGAGTCACAACCTCTGAAAACTGATTCTTTTTGCTGAGGTCTCAGGTAGACATAAATCGATTCCTTGGCACTATTTCGAAGAAGAGTAGGGGAGTTCTCCCCTGGGTCCTGGCCAATATTTATCTCTCAATCAACATCACCAAAAAAAACAGATTATCTGGTCATTATCTCATTGCTGTTTGTGGGAGCTTGCTGTGCGCAAATTGGCTGCCATGTTTCCTACATTACAACAGTGACTACACTTCAAAAGTACTTTATTGGCTGTAAATCGCTTGCGTCCTTTGTCTTTCCTTCCTTCCTTCCTTCCTCCCTCCCTCCCTCCCTTCGTCCCTCACCTCCATGCGTCCAGCGAGAAAAATCACTGAACTGATTTGTAAATCTTCTAACGCAAAATGCCTTTTTCCTTTTAAGCGCCATACTGCAATGATCTGATGAAGAATTTGGAATCCAATCCCATCTCCAAAATGATCTGGAGAGCAATGAAACCATTGCTGGTCGGTAAAGTTCTGTACACTCCTGATACCCCTGTGACCCGGAGAATCATCAAAGAGGTAAGTTTTACTTTTACATGGGGCAAGATAACCAGGAATGCATCTCCCTTTTTTCAAATCTAAAATTTCCCCTTGCCCCTCCTTTTATATTCTTTTGTGTCAAAAATCCTCTTCTAAGTAGGAGGGCAGGACCTCTTAATAAAATACGCTCAGCTGAGCCAGGCTGCTGCGGTGACTGATCACCCAGGGACTCTGGGCTAGAATTTCCATAAAATCCGCCACCGCCGGATTGCTGCCCAAAAAACCGCTGATTATTAAATTAACGCCGGCGAAAAATTGCACAAAAAAAGGAAAAAATTCCACCCGGCAGGAAAAATGGGTCTTACACGCACATTCCTGCCGGAAAACATGATCCTGGGCAAATTGGGCGGTTCTTAATCAAATTGGGAGGTACTCAGATTTAGTCCGAGGCTGCAGGTTGTGCCTAGGGAAAGGGGAAAACACAAAAAATATTGTTTCCAAATAAAAAAATCTGAAAACATTCTCAAGACCCTTTTCCTTAATCACTGTAAAAGAATTTTAAAAGAATTATAAAAAACACTTTAACTTGTCTTTTTTTGCAGGGCTATTTACCTACCGCCCAGCTCCGGCTGGTTTCTCATGGGCGTTTTTTTTCTACTCACCTACGGGTCACCGCTGAGACCAAACGTGGGCAGCAGCAGTTTTTTCAGCGGTACACACCGGCGGTTTGCTCCCGAGCGATATTTCGAAACCACCGGCAGAACTCTTTGTGGAAATTCTTGCCAGATAGTGTTCCGCCAAAAACGAGCAGTACCGCCGAAAAACCTGGCAGAAATGGAGCGGAAATTCTAGCCCTCAGACTTACTGCCCGTAGTTAGTATGAAAAGCAACTTCGGCCATCAATCTGACTTTACGACCCATTTTATTCTCAGCAGTGTTACAAGAAAAACCCGCTAAGCTTGCCTATTTTATGGTTTGCAAAGCAATTTTTTTTTCTGTTGGGATGCAGGCAACACCCTAATTACTCTGAGGGCATTATGAGTCAGCCAGATAGTGTGGGACTTGAATCACATGTAGGGATGACAGGTGCCTTTCTTAATGGGTAGATGGAGTTAAGATACAGATCAGCCATGATCTAATTGACTGGTGGAACAGACTGATTTGCTGACATCTACTTGGTCTACTCCTGTTGCTATTTTAATAAGCTGGGTTGCAAATGCAGAAATGATCAAATTTTGTAAATTTCACAACTTACCAATGGTAGGGTTTGAACCCATGACTTCTAGATTGTTAGTTTAGCACCATAATCGCTAGGCTACCAAACCCATGTTCTTAATATGTCACATTTTTATATGAACTTTGTTCCTCTCTCTCCCATTCAAGCTTTGCAGGTTGTGTTCATATCTGGTACTGTTTACCAATGTTACTGTAGCCATGAGGCTAAGCAGAGTGCATCTGGAAGAGAAGATTTAGATTATATTTGTATTATTCTGGATAGATCATGGCTACAAATCATCATAAAGAAAGTATTTTATTTCCTTTGCTTGTAATTCCCCTGTATATGTGAATAAGAATACAAGAACATAAGAAATAGGAGCAGGAGTAGGCCATACGGCCCTCAAGCCTGCTCCGCCACTCAATAAGATCATGGCTGATGTTCGACTTCAACGCCACCTTCCCGCACTATCCCTATATCCCTTGGTTCCCTTGGTATCCAAATATCTATCGATCTCTGTCTCGAATATATTCAACCCCACAGCTCCTTGGGGTAGAGAATTCCAAAGATTCACAATCCTGTGAGTTAAGAAATTCCTCCTCCTCATAGACCTAATTGTCCGACCCCTTTTCCTGAGACTGTGACCCCTGGGTCTAGACTCCACAGCCAGGAAAAACAACCTCTCAGCCTCCACCCTATCAAGCCCTTTAAGAATTTTATATGTTTCAAGAGACCACCTCTCATTCTTCTAAACGCTAGGGAATATAGGACTACAGTATGTGTATTATCCACTGTGTAATTAATTAACACAATTCCTCTGTATTTCCTGGATTACAAATCTTATACCATGCCTTGATATGATAGGACCGGTGAAGGGCCATTGAGTGGCACAAAATGCTACACCAGAGAATGAAAGGGTGTGGGTTCACAAGGAGAGGGCCCAACCAATTCAGGATGGGCAACATCTGTGTTTGTACTGCAATCCCAGCCATCTATTGTCATATAGATGCTAATTGGTTTGGGAGTAATTATGAGACAGTAATCTCATTACAGGCAACATAAAAGCAAAGTACTATGGATGCTGGAAATCTGAAATAAAAACAGAAAATGCTGGAAATACTCAGCAGGTCTGTGGAGAGAGAAGTTAACGTTTCAGGTCCATGGCTCTTTGTCAGAACTTACTCCAGGGTTCATTTGGTGCAATAAACCATAAGCCATCTCTTTGAATGGTAGTAGTTCACTTGTGAGTGTGACGAGTAGTTTCCTCATGCAATAAGCGTTTAACAGTGTAATTTTAGTACTATTAAATCAGGACAGCAAATTGTAGGTCATCTTTTTATTCTTTGTATAGGCCTTGTTCTTAGAACAAGCATTATAGATGTGATTTCAACAAAATCGGTCCAGCCTAACCTATTCCCAGTATGCCTGCTATTCTTGCATATCAATATTATTCTTTATTTATTTCAGGTTAACAAAACCTTTCAAGAACTAAGTGTCTTCAGAGAAGCTGGAGGGATGTGGGAAGAGATTGGACCAAAGATCTGGAAATTCATGGAAAGAAGCCAGGCAATGGATCTGATTCGAGTAAGTACTTTGTCAGCTGTGTAAAATTTACATATCTTACTCTGTGTTGCCAACATTTGTCATCAAATCTTGCATTATTGATTAATTCTGAAACGTACTAACCCAAGATCATAAGAAATAGGAGCAGGAGTAGGTCATTTGGCCCCTCGAGCCTGCTCCGCTATTTAATAAGATCATGGCTGATCTGATCATGGACTCAGCTCTACTTCCCTGCCCGTTCCCCAAAACCCTTTACTCCCTTAACGCTCAAAAATCTGTCTATCTCCACCTTAAATATATTCAATGACCCAGCCTCCACAGCTCTCTGGGGCAGAGAATTCCATAGATTTATAATCCTCTAAGAGAAAAAATGTCTCCTCATCTCAGTTTTAAATGGGTGACCCCTTATTCTAAGACTATGCCCCCTAGTTTTAGTTTCCCCTATGAGTGGAAATATCCTCTCTGCATCCACCTTGTCGAGCCCCCTCATTGTCTTATATGTTTCAATAAGATCATCTCGCATTCTTCTGAACTCCAATGTGTATAGGCCCAACCTACTCAACCTATCCTCATAAGTCAACCCGCTCATCTCCAGAATCAACCGAGTGAACCTTCTCTGAACAGCCTCCAATGCAAGTATGTCCTTCCTTAAATATGGAGACCAAAACTGAATGCAGTAACTCTAGGTGTTGCCTCACCAATACCCTGTACAGTTGTAGCAGGACTTCCCTACTTTTATACTCCATCTCCCTTGCAATAAAGGCCAACATTCCATTTGCCTTCCTGATTACTTGCTATACCTGCATACTAACTTTTTGTATTTCATGCGCAAGGACCCCCCAGGTCTCTCTGTACTGCAGCAGTTTGCAATTTTTCTCCATTTAAATTATAATTTGCTTTTCTATTATTTCTGCCAAAGTGGATAACCTCACATTTTCCCACATTATACTCCATCTGCCAAATTTTTGCCATCTCACTTAGCCTGTCTATATCCCTTTGCAAATTTGTGTCCTCCTCACAGTTTGCTCTCCCACCCATCTTTGTATCATCAGCAAACTTGGCTACATTACACTCGGTCCCTTCATCCGAGTCAATAATATAGATTGTAAACAGTTGAGGCCCCAGCACCGATCCCTGCGGCCCCCTACTAGTCACTGTTTGCCAACCGGAAAATGACCCATTTATCCCGACTCTCTGTTTTCTGTTAGTTAGCCAATCCTCTATCCATCCTAATATATTATCCCATCCCTGTGAGCTTTTATCTTGTGCAGTAACCTCTTATGTGGCACCTTATCGAATGCCTTCTGGAAATCCAAATACACCACATCCACTGGTTCCCCCTTATCCACCCTGCTCGTTACATCCTCAAAGAACTCCAGCAAATTTGTCAAAAATGACTTCCTTTCATAAAACCATGCTGACTCTGCTTGATTGAATCATGTTTTTTCAAACGTCCTGCTACTGCTTCATTAATAATGGACTCCAGCATTTTCCCAATGACAGATGTTAGGCTAACTGGTCTAGTTTCCTGCTTTTTGTATGCCTCCTTTTTTAAATAGGATCATGATCAGTGTGTGCCACAAACAAAACATGTCCATAACTCTAATTACCCGTTTGTGCAATTTATTGACGCCATCTCAACAGAATCAGCCATTTTGTGGTTGACAATTTCTCCCCCCTCCATTTTGTGGTCCTCCCCTCCTCTACGGAAGGTTATCTGACTGTGGAGGACATCAGAACAGACCCCAGCCACCTGTGCCCTTCCAGCGATTATGCCAATTAAAAGTAGGAACATCAGAAGATTTAAATTTTCTTCACCATTCCTTAACTCAGGAGTTCTGTGGCCAATTGCAGCACGTCTACTGATGCCCTGGCTGGGATTGGATAACTCAGTACGGACTAGGGATCAAGCCAAGGGCCCTTCCCGGACTGTCTGATGCAGAGATGTATGAACTACTGTGGGAGACAAATTATAAATAACTACTTTGCCAATTGTTTAGAACGTTGACGCATTCCCTGACCTCGTTGTCTAAATAACAATGAAGTCGCGCTCCTGTTGTCATGTCTTTCAAAGAGTCAGTTACTTACCGTGAAAAAATCTAGTCATTAAACTTACTGATTGACAATTTGTCACTGAACAATGCCTTTGTTCGAGTAGAATTAGTGTTCTATGTTGACGATTTTAATTTTCTTTCATTTGAAGTTACATCATTTACCTCAAATGCAAATGAAACACAAGAGTACAATGGAACAATGAGATACAGCCATTTATCCTGCAATCACACCCAGACATACGAAAATGACGGGCAGGAAAAGACCAGCTGCTCCATCAAGCCCTCCCACACTCATGTTGGCCGGAGCAACATAACTAGACACTTCCTACCCTTACCCCTCTATAGCTTTGAAATCTGCTGGGAGAAGGAAAAAAACAGAAAATGTGGACGTTTCTAGCACATGGAGTGGTTGAGGCGAATAGCAAAGATGCATTTAAAAGAAAGACTTGCATTAATATAGTGCCTTTCACAACCACCGGACATCTCCAAGTATTTTACTGCCAATGAACTACTTTTGGAGTGCAGCCACTGTTGTAAATACAGCAGCCAATTTGCACACAGCAAGCTCCCACAAATAGCAACGTGATAATGACCAGATACTCTGTTTTTGTTATGTTGATTGAGGGATAAATATTAGCCAGGACACCAGGGATAACTCCCCTGCTCTTTTTTGAAATTGTGCTGTGGGATCTTTTACATCCAACTGAAAGGACATATGGGGCCTCATCCAAAAGATGGCACCTCCAACAGTGCAGTACTCCCTCAGCACTGCACTGGAGTGCCAGCCTAAATTTATGTACTCAAGTTCCTGGAGTGGGGCTTGTACCCACAGCCGTCTGACTCAGAGGCAAGTGTGTTACCCACTGAGCCATGACTGGCACGAAAAGGAGTGCTAGATAAACACATGAGGAAGAAAGGAATAGACGGATCTGCTGATAAGGTGATAGGGTGGGAGGAGGCTCGTGTGGAGCATAAACACAGTCATTGACCAGTTGGGCTGAATGGCCTGTTTCTGTCCTTCAAATCTCAGGGCCAATAAGGGGAAAAAATAACTGAAAAATTCCTCTCCGATTCCCTCAGGCAATTGAAACCAGTTCAGGGGATTACATGGAACATACGTTCCTTATCTGATTATCCACTTACCTTCTATATGATGCGATCTCTGCCCTAGGACCTTTCTTGTAAAAGATTCTAGTTGGAAACCAATACTTAATTTGTACAGCAGATTCATTTGAAGTGAAATCACTTGGTAGCATTAATTATACATTTAAAGCAAAAACTCACTGTAACCCTTTTGGTTACACTGCTAAATGTAGCTATCTAATTCCAGTCCTTGGTATTTACTTTCACTGAATGTATTAGTCAGTGCAAAGCTGTTAAAACTAAGGGCTAATCAGATACTATGGTGCACCTCAAGAACATAAGTCAAACTTTTTAGTAACATAGTTGGCATATTATGTGCAATTTTTTAAGTATCCCAACTTCAAAAAGATATCCTGGTCATTCCTTTATCAAGGGATGCAGCACAGATTCCCCAGAATGATACCGGGACTAAAGGAGTTAAATGATGAGGATAGGTTGCACAGACTAGGCTTGCGTTCTGTTGCCTATAGAAAATTAAGGGATGATCTAATCGAGCTGTTTAAGATGATTAAAGGATTTGATAGCGTAGAGAGAGAGAAACTATTTCCTCTTGTGGGGGAAAGTCAAGAACAAGGGGGCATGACCTTAAAATTAGAGCCAGACGGTTCAGGGGTGATGTCAGGAAGCACTTCTTCACACAAAGGGTTGTGGAAATCTAGAACTCTCTCCCCCAAAAAACTGTTGAGACTGGGAGTCAATTGAAAATTTCAAAACTAAGATTGGTAGATTTTTGTTAGGCAAGGGTACAAACCAAGGCAGGTAGATGGAGTTCAGATACTGATCAGCCTTGATCTAACTAAATGTTGGAGCAGGCTTGCAGGGCTAAATGACCTACTCCTGTCCCGATGTAAAAAAGTTGAGCGAGGAGTTACGAGGATGATTCCATGATCGGGCTCGTGATTCTTAAATGTAAATTTCCACGTGTATAAATTTCCTGGGTGAATCGCAAGCATTAAATAAAGAATCTTCCAGAAACTGCGGGACGCTCGGGTATTTTGGGGTTTGATAAAAGTAGAGAGGGAGAAACTACTTTCACTGGCAGGAGGGTCGGTAACCAGAGGACACAGATTTAAGATCATTGATAAAAGAACTCGGGGGTGGGAGGGGGGGTGGGTGAGGAGAATTTTTTTTACGCTATCTGAAAGGGTGGTGGAAGCTGATTCAATAGTAACTTTCAGAAGGGAATTGAATTGTATACTTCAAAAGGAAAAAAAATTGCAGGGCTATGTGGAGAGAGCAAGGGAGTGTGACTAATTGAATTGAATTTGGAGTCTAGAGGAATCAAGGGATATGGAGATCGGGCGGGAAAGTGGAGTTGAGGTCGATGATCAGCCATGATCTTATTGAATGGGGGAGCAGGCTCGAAGAGCCATAGGGCCTACTCCTGCTCCTATTTCTTATGTTCTTAGCTCTTACAATGAGCCAGAATAGGCACGTTAGGCCGAATGGCCTCCTTCTGCACAGTATCATTCTATGATTTGCAGTGTTACATTATTCACAGAAAACTTAGTTCTTGGTGCTGAAGTTGGAAAGGAAATACCTTTAAAGAGTTTCAAAAAACATAAACATAAACAATAATAAGTAGTGTAGCAGGATAGCCATCATACAGTGCAAGACTGTAATGCATGTGTGAGATTTGTCTTATATAATTTATAAATGAATCAATATTCCGCTATAAATATTAATTGATAGAAAGATGAAATGAATCAATGCATTGATTTCCCGTCACTCCAGCCAGTAGTACACATGCACTTCAAAGTCAGCACATATTGGTGGCAATGTTGCTACAATCAGTAAACACGTTGGAGCCTTTGTTTTATCACCTCGTGTCTGGCAATTGAATAAGGTAGCAGTCGTTCAGCATAAGGTGCCCGTGAAATATGACGCCAAGCACGCTTTTCAGAAATGGGATATTCAGTACATTATTACCTTTTAAGAATTCGTATAAGTACCTTGAATTGCTAAATAATAGTGTGGCTGATTGACACAGAACTGGGGGAGGCACACACAGGAAGTCAGAAACTGACTGTGGTCTTCGTGTCCCACTTGGCAGTAGTTATATCATTGTGTAATCATTAGCCTACTTACCTAGTGGAACTTAGAGGGAAAGGAAAGTCTTTATATTTAAAGTCTTCACGAGCAAGTGTACCTAAAGTGCAAACATAAATCCTGAAACAAAAATAGAAAATGCTAGAACCATGCAGCAGGTCATTCAGTATCTGTGGAGGGAACAGACTGGTTCATGTTTCAGGGGTGGACTGTTTGTCAGGAAGCCTCAGAACCAGGATAACCATGGGGAGAAGTGGGGGGTGGGGCAATACATTTACATAGAATTTAGAAATGTACAGCACAGAGGGAGGCCATTTGGCCCATCGTGTTGGTGCCACTCTTTGCTAGAGCAACCCAAAACTGAACCCACTGCCTCACTCTCTCCCAAAAGTCCTGTGTCTTCCTCTGCTTCAAATGTACAAGACACGCACATATGTACTCACATGCATGCACACACATGTGCACACACATGATGCACACACCCATGCACACACACGTGCGCACACACACACATTTGGGATTCTGTTATGTTTAATTTTATTTGGAGATCAGTTCCCTGGAGAGTATGAACATAAGGATTAGGAGCAGGAGTAGGCCATTTGACCCTTTGAGCCTCCTCTGCCATTCAATAAGATTATGACTGATCTTTTACCTCAACACTTTCCTGCACTATCCCCATATCCCTTGATTCCCTTAATATCCAAAAATCTATCAATCTCTGTCTTGAATACGCTCAGCGACTGAGCTTCCACAGTCCTCTGGGGTAGAGAATTCCAAAAATTCACAACCATTTGAGTGAAGAAATTTATCCTCATCTCAGTCCTAAATGTCCGAACCCAGATTCACAGATGACCCATTTTGAAATCTTAAGTTATGTCCCGTAACAGACGAAACAAGTCTAGTCACATGCCAAAAGTGTGAAATCTATTTTTTTTAATGGTAAATACGAGTATTTTACTGTCAATAATCATTAATCTGAATTTGTTTGGCATGCTATTTACTTAATGCACCTATTATTTGCAGATAAATAAGTGCGTACATTAAGTGTGGTTTGTACCCATAGAGCACAGTGTTGTTTACGAATTGTGCCTTGGCAGAGAATGCCTGTGATGTACTTTGTGCTTCAGTCGTCCGTGAATGACTTTAACTGAATTGCATTGCTCCCTGGTGGACAATGCAGGGAATATGCAGTAAATCGATTACTTCTTCACTGCGCATCTGTGAAATAATCAAACTTACCCGTAAAAGGGATTAGATTATAATTTTGATGTAATCTGCTCCTGGGCAATATTTAAGCTTTTCTGCTGGCTGGTGGACACTTCCGATTGACCCAACGCCTGCATCTCTTGAAACTGCATTTTGTCCAATGCGTGCTGTTTTTATACGTATGCAAGAATAAGAGCAGGAGTTGGCCCCTCGAGCCTGTTCCACCATTCAGATAGATCATGGCTGATCTGTACCTCAACTCCATTTCCCCGCCTTGGTTCCGTAACCTTCAATACCCTTGCCTAAACAAAAATCTAGCAATGTCAGTTTAGAAATTTTCAATTGACCCCCAGCCTTAAGAGTTAGAATTGACAAGAGCTGAGCTTTCCTGATGATCCAGTGGGCAGATGCAATGTGCATCTGAGCCGCACAGACCAGGAAGATCTCACGTTGGATCATCGGGTTAGTTGATATGCTATGAAGTTGTGGGGATGGGCTATGCAGTCTCTGCCTCCTTGTCCAGCAGATCAGAAGAGGAAAAGACATCCAGGATCCCTGCTCCTTGCTGAAAGGTGCACATGTGTGGGCATAGAGTGCTACAGGTGCGAATGTGATTCCTCTTACAGTCCTGTAGCACTCAATGAGATGACATATGAAGAATAGACACTTGGTCAAAGTATCTGCAAGAGGTTTTAAGGCAGTTGGCAAAAGAACGAGAGGGGAGAAGAGGATTTTTTTTTTACGGAGCGAGTTGTTATGATCTGGAATGCACTGCTGAAAGGGCGGTGGAAGCAGATTCTATAGTAACTTTCAAAAGGAGAAATACTTGAAAAGGAAACATTTGTAGGGCTACAGGAAAAGAGCAAGGGTGTTATCTTATGTTATCTTGACACTTGGAACCAGCACAGACATTTCTTACAGTCATTGAATACTATACTTACATCAAATGTTTCTGTACAATTGCTTCCCTCTGCAGAGCCTATTAAAGAAACACATTACGGCTAAATACTTGGACTCGAAGTTAGCTGGAACCTCGTGGACAGCTGCTGATCTCTCCCACTTTCTTGCTAAGTATCCAGAGGAGCTCCATCATCCAAACAGATCAACGTACACCTGGAGGGAGGCTTACAATGAGACCGAACAGGCAATTCACACAATATCGCTTGCTATGGAGGTCAGTCTTAATAGTCTTAAGGCGGCTTTTCATCAATATGGCCCATTTGATAAAAGCATTTCTTGTAGCGCACATAGCAGTTTGGTTTTGGTGGTGCAGGAGTACAATTATTTCTGCCACGCAAGAGGCCCGGGTTCTATTCTCAGCAAATGCAGGATATTTAAGGATGATACCAGAACTGAGAGGTTACACCTATCAGGAAGGATTGAACAGGCTGGGGCTCTTTTCTCGATAAAACAGAAGACTGAGGGTTGACTTAATGGAGGTCTTGAAGATTATGAAAGGAATTGATAGGGTAGACCCTTGTGGGGGCAACAAAAACCTAGAGGCCATAAATATAAAATACTCAATAATAAACCCAGTAGGGAATTCAGGAGAAACTTCTCTACCCAGACAGTGTTGAGAATGTGGAACTGACCAACACAGGGATTAATTGAGGCGAATAGCAATTCAGAGAAAGCTAGATAAGTACATGAAGGAGAAAGAAAAAGAAGGTTATGCTGATAGGGTTAGATGAAGAGGGGTGGGAGGAAGCTCGTGTGGAGTATAAGGAAAAGTTGGGCCAAATGGGCAGTTTGTGTGTAGTATATTCGATGTAATTTCATGTACAGTTGGGAGAATGTACCTGTAAACTCTTATTATTACAAATGTATGGGTTCTGACCAATTTTTACTCGGTCCAGCCAAAGTTTGAGCTGATTATAATAGAGCTCCCCTGGAGGGCTGTGTTCTTACAGGCGATTGTTGTAAAAAAAAAAGCTTGATGATTAGCTGCATAAGCTTGGCCGTGAGTGCTTATTGAGCTAATATTAATTGTAACTTGTTTCTGCTCCAAGTGCATAAAGTGGGACAAACTGGAGGCTGTGTCCACCGAGGAGAATCTCATCAACAAATCCATGGCGCTGCTGGATGAAAGGAAATTCTGGGCTGGAATCGTCTTCCTAGGTTCTGACTCAAACAGTACTAAGCCATCAGAGCACGTCAAGTACAAGATTCGGATGGATATAGACAACGTGGAGAGAACAAACAAGATAATGGATGGGTACGGCTCAGATAATTCCAATCACCGCAGCCTGCCGTTAAAAGCTGCAGTGCTTTATTTATAGAGGAAAGTGTGTCGACAAGGATGTGATTGTACTAGAAAGGCAGCAGAGGAGATTTATGGGGATGTTGCCAGGACTGGAAAACTTTAGCTATGAGGAAAGATTGGATAGGCTGGTGTTATTTTCCTTGGAACACAGGAGGCTGAGGTGAGACCTAATTGAGGTGCATAAAATTATCAGGGGCCTAGATAGAGTGGATAGAAAGGATCTATTTCCCTTAGCAGAGGGGTCAATAACCAGAGGGCATAAATTTAAAGTAGTTGGTGGAAGATTAAATGAGAGATGAGGAAACATTTCTGCTCCCAGAGGATGGTGGAGGCCTGAAAGGATGGTAGAGGCAGAAACCCTCATCACATTTAAAAGGTACTTGGATATGCACTTGAAGTGCCGTAATCTACAGGGCTACGGACCAAGAGCTGTAAAATGGGATTAGGCAAGGTAATTCTTTTTCGACTGGCACAGACATTATGGGCCAAATGGCTTCCTTCTGTGTTGTAATTTTCGATGATTCGATGAAGTTTGCTCGCTGCTTTATCAACGCCTTGTTGCTCAGAATTATGTGTATTCCTAACATGTGCTTTTCTTAAAGGTACTGGGATCCTGGTCCTCGTGCTGACCCATTTGAAGACCTCCGATACATTTGGGGCGGGTTTTCTTACCTGCAGGATATAATTGAGCATGCAATTATCCGCACTGTGACAGGCAGCGAGACGAAAACCGGAGTATACATTCAGCAAATGCCCTACCCCTGCTATGTGGATGACTTGTAAGTTTAAAGAATTCGCTTTTCACCTTTCAACAGAGTGATTTTTATATTTCCTCAGACCTCTCATAGCAAGTACTTCCCATGCTGAAGGAGCAGGTAGAATATAAGAACATAAGTACTTTGTCAGCTTTGTAAAATTTACATATCTTACTCTGTGTTGCCAACATTTGTCATCAAATCTTGCATTATTGATTAATTCTGAAACGTACTAACCCAAGATCATAAGAAATAAGAGCAGGAGTAGGCCATTCGGTCCCTAGAGCATGCTCTGCCATTCAATAAGATCATAGCTGATCTGATCGTGGCCTCAAATCCACTTCCCTGCCCGCTCCCCATAAACCTTGATTCCCCTATCGTTCAAAAATCTGTCTATCTCCACATTAAATATATTCAACGACCCAGTCTCCACAGCTCTCTGGGGTAGAGAATTCCAAAGATTTACGACCCTCTGTGAGAAGAAATTCCTCCTCATTTCCATTTTAAATAGGCAACATCTTATTCTGAAACTATGCCCCCTAGTTCTAGATTCCCCCACGAGGGGAAATACCCTCTCTGCATTTACCCTGTCAAGCTCCCTCAGAATGTTACATGTTTCAATAAGATCACCTCTCATTCTTCTAAACTCCAATGAATACAGGCCCAAAATGCTCAACCTTTCTTCATCTCAGGAATCAACCTAGTGAACCTTCTCTGAACTGTCTCTAATGCAAGATTATCCCTCCTTAAATAAGGAGACCAAAATTAAATGCAGTACTCCAGGTGTGGTCTCACCAATACTCTGTACAGTTGTAGCAGAGCTTCCCTTTTATACTCCATCCCCCTTGCAATAAAGGCCAACATTCCATTTGCCTTCCTAATTACTCGCTTTACCTGCTTGCTAACATTTTGTGTTTCATGTACCCTCAGATCCCTTTGTACTGCAGCACTTTGCAATCTCCCTCCATTTAAATAATAATTAACTTTTTTATTTTTCCTACCAAAGTGGACAACCTCACATTTTCCCACATTATACTCCCATCTGCCAAATTTTTGCCCACTCACTTAGCCTATCTATATCACTTTGCAGATTCTTTGCGTCTTCACAACTTGTTATCCCTCCTATCTTTGTATCATCAGCAAATTTGGGTACAGTACACTCAGTCCCTTAATCCAAGTCATTAATATAGATTGTAAATAGTTGAGGCCCCAGCCTCAACTGATCCCTGTGGCACCCCACTAGTTACAGTTTGCCAACCAGAAAGTGACCCATTTATCTCCACTTTCTGTTTTCTGTTAGTTAGCCAATCCTCTATCCATGCTAATATATTGCCCCCAACCCCTTGTGCAGTAACCTTTTATGTGGCACCTTATCGAATGCCTTCTGGAAATCCAAATACAATATATCTACTGGTTCCCCCTTATCCACCCTGCTCGTTACATCCTCAAAGAACTCCAGCAAATTTGTCAAACATGATTTCCCTTTCATAAAACCATGCTGACTCTGCTTGATTGTATTATGATTTTCTAAATGTCCTGCTATTACTTCCTTAATAATGGACTCCAGCATTTTCCTAATGACAGATGTTAGGCTAACTGGTCTATAGTTTCCTGCTTTCTGCCTCCCTCCTTTCTTAAATAGGGGAGTTAAATTTGCGGTTTTCCAATTCGCTGGAACCTCTCCAGAATCCAGGGAATTTTGGTAGATTGCAACCAATGCATCCACTATCTGCAGCCACTTCTTTTAAGACCCTATGATGCAGGTCATCAGGTCCAGGGGACTTGTCCACCTTTAGGCCCATTATATTACCGAGTACTTTTTATCTAGTCATAGTGATTGTTTTAAGTTCTCCCCTCCCCATAGCCCCTTGATTATCTATTATTGGGATGCTTTTAGTGTCTTTTACCGTGAAGACCGATACAAAATATTTGTTCAAATTCTCTGCCATTTCCCTGTTTCCCATTATTAATTCCCCAGTCTCATCCTCTAAGGGACCAATGCTTACTTTAGCTACTCTTCCTTTTTATATACCTGTAGAAGCTCTTACTGTCTTTATATTTCTTGCTAGTTTACTCTCATAATCTATCTTCTCTCTTTATTATTTTTTTTGTCATTCTTTGTTGGTTTTTAAGTTTTCCAATCCTCTGGCCTCCCACAAATCTTCGCAACATTGTATGCCTTTGTTTTCAATTTGATACCGTTCTTTTCTTCCTTCGTTAGCCACGGACGGTTCATCCTTCTCTTAAAGACTTTCCTTCTCACTGGAATATATTTTTGCTGAGCATTATGAAATATCTCCTTAAATGTCTGCCACTGCTTATCTCCCGTCTTCCGATGATTTTGACTGGGTGACGTCATCAAAACCCTAGTAGCCATTTTGGAGTGTGGGCAGGAACATCGGCAGGGCCCAGGTACAGAGGAGTGGAAAGATTGGGGAGGATGAACGGCGAGTGTTTGTGGTGAGATGTGGTGAATGTTTATGGCGGAGGAGCAGTGAGAGATCGTGGCAGAGGTGCGACAGATGAGGGTATGAGGGCCCGGGGCAGCACGGACCTGCCCACACTGCGATGCGCTAGGTCCGTGCAGCAGAGCAGGCCTCCAGTCATCCTGGTTATCTCTTGCCACTGGATAAAGGCCTAGCTCTGTCAAGCCCGTGTGGTGGCTAGTGTGCAACGATCACCACACGACAGGCATCTTCCACCCCCTCAATTGGAGTTCAGGACTGGAATATCGGGTCCTTCATCGAAACACCTGTGAACTCGCGGAAGCAAGTCATCCTCTTTTTGAGGGATTGCCTGTGATGATGATGACTGTTTTACCCTTTAATTCATTTTCCCAGTCCACTTTAGACGACTCTGCCTACCTGCTCTCACACTCTAAGGCATGGCGTAATCTTGAGGTCATCCAAAACTCGGCTGCCCATGTCCTAACTTGCACCAAGTCCTGCTCACCCAGCCACCCCTGTGCTCGCTGAACTACATTGGCTCCCGGTTAAGCGTGCCTCAATTAAAAAATTCTCACCCTTGTTTTCATATCCCTTCATGGCCTCGCCCCTCCCTATCTCTGTAACTTCCACCAGCCCAACAACCCTCTGAGGTATCTGCACTCCTTCAAATCTAGCCTTTTGTCCATCCCTGATTTTAATTGCTCCACCATTGGGTGCCTTCAACTGCCTAGGCCCTAAGCTCTGGAATTCCCTCCCTAAGCCTCTCTACCTCTCTTTCCTCCTTTAAGACACTCCTTAAAACCTACCTAATATCACCTTATGTGGCTCAGTGTCAAATTTTGTTTGATAACGCTCCTTTGAAGTGCCTTGGGGCTTTTTACGACATTAAAGGCGCTATATAAATAAAGTTGTTGTTGAGAAGCTTCCAGTGTTCTTCCTGATATCCTATGCAGGGAAGTATTTGTGACTTCTGCTCACCACTGCACTGAAAATTTTTGAAGATATTATTCATTCTGGGGATGTGGGAGTCACTTATCGCCCATCCCTAGTTGTCCTTCGAAGGTGGTGAGACAACTGAGTGGCTTTCTAGGCCACTTCAGAAGACAACGGGCTAGAACCTCCACTTTTTTTGCCTGCTTAATGGCCACTTCACGCCCATTTTACCCCTGAAATGACGTATAATGCCAATATATCGCCCATTTTGGCATAAAATGCAAACTGACGGGCATTTTTCGGAAACTTATCGCCGAGCGTTACTTTCCCCATGTGCTTAAAGCTGGAAAAAAAATTACTACCCGCCCACTTTTTTTGGGCAGAATCAGCAGGATGGGCGGAATCAACGCCCATAATATCGGCCAGCGTTACTTTCCGCATGGAATTAACGCCGAGATTCAATATTAACGCCCGGTGACTGTTTTTTGTCGTAAAGAACATATTTACCCAAAGTAGCGGCCATGGAGATCGCCCATCATCAATTTCACCACCTCGCACACACTTTACCCACAATATCGCTCGCTCAAAAAAAACGCCCACAAAAAGTGGAACTAACCGGGACGAATCACAGCGTTATGGATGCCATGTTCTAGATCACATGTCGCGTCCTTTAAAAGGCTGCTGTGCTTCAACCTCGGCGGAGTTCGGATGTACTCTGCAGGTCATAGGAGTTGATGTGAACATCTCTAAAAACATCTTGACCACACTGTGACCAGTTGGAATTGAAGAGGTGTGTTCGTCGAGACATTCCTTGTTTGTATGCAATCGGTGGAAAACAGAGAACTATTGCAATGAAGCTTGTACTTTCTCACCCTCTCTTGGTGACCAAATACATGCAGCAGACTCGACATCGCCGAAGGAATGCTCCACTGCATTATGTGCCCAATGAATGCAGTGACAGACAGATGAGGAGGACCAGCCATTACCTCCCCTGCAAGTACAAGGAGAAGCATTCTTATTTCGACTTGCCCAACACCACCTGCCTTCGGAGACTGCACTTCCACAAAGAGGTTATCACTGAGGTATGCCAGCTGATGAGGGCAGATCTTCAGCCTGCCAGTACCATCAGAACTGCACTATCTGTCGAGGTCAAAGTCACCACGGCACTGTCGTTCTATGCCTCAGGTTCTTTTCAGGCCACAGCTGGCGACATTTGCGGACTTTCTCAGCATGCCATACATCGCTGCATTAGACAGGTCACTGAAGCCCTGTACACATGCAGGAGAGACTTGATCAGCTTCCCTATGACCAGGGAGGCACAGAGTGAGAGGGCTCTAGGTTTCTCCAGAATTGCAAACTTCCCCAAGGTACAGGGAGCAATAGACTGGACGCACATCGCGATGCAGGCACCTTTTCAGGATGCTGAGGTTTTCAGGAACCAAAAGGGATTCCACTCCCTGAATGTCCAACTGGTTGTCGAGCACCAGCACATTATAATGGCAGTGAATGCTAAATTTCCGGACAGCATCCATGAGCGCACTGCATCTGACTTGTTTAACAATCAGCCACAAGGCCAATGCTGGATGCTTGGTGACAAAGGATATGGCCTCGCCACCTGGCTGACGACCCCCCTGCGTGACACCCACACCGAGGCCGAGAGACGATACAACGAGAGCCACAGAGCAACTCGCAATATCGTGGAGAAAACCATTGGAGTGCTGAAGCAGCGCTTCAGATTTTTTTTTTTTTTAAATTCGTAGCCAATCGTTCCAATTCTTTGTCAAATCACAAACGCCAGAGGTCACCTTGCACACGCCAAGGATCACTCTGCGCCAATGCTCTTAGCCAAAAGGCCTAGAGCCACTGCACCGTTCCTGGAAGTACTGCAATACCAGGTTCGTGCCATGGAGGTGGATGGGTCAGGTCCCCCACACACCTCCGTGGAGGTGGATGGGTCAAGCCACCCCACCTACCTCCTGTTTCCAAAAAAGCAAGCATATACCTTCCTGATCCAGGGAGAACCACCCGGAGGTCATGGTGGCTACTCCCCTGTCAGGTCAGTTACGCATGATCTTAGCCAAAAGGCCGAGAAGCGATCGCTTCAGATGCCTGGACCACTCAGGAGGTGAGCTCCAATACCACCCTGAGCAGGTAGCTCAGTTCGTGGTGGTGTGCTCCATGCTATACAACTTGGCTATCAGGAGGGGACAAGAATTGTCTGATGAGTCTGACAGTCCACTTCACCAGAGAGAGGAAGAGGAGGACGAGGAGGCGGACGCTGACCTCGGGCCAGACAATCAGGCTGACGCTGAAGCCATGCACCTGCCCCCCTGTAGACTGCATGAAAAGGCCTATGGTGGCATGATAGCTGCAAGAGCCTTACGTCAGGATCTTATCAATGATCATTTTGCCTGAATGAACGTTGGTGTTATTTACAAGATTGACATTCTGCTGGGTGTGCAAGTCATACATCAATGGTGGGCACCTTGGTGACAGTTAAAGTTAAAGTGTGATTATACCCTTTGATGTTAAGGAATCACCAGTGTATAATGGTGCAGCTATCTGAGCCAATGTGCTGCAAGGTTTTGTTAAATAAAAAAACACTTAAAGAACATTCGTCTGAAATCATCAGTATTTCTGTACAAACCAACCCTCCCCCCCCCCCCCCCGCTTCTCTTCCCAACCTCTACCCACCCCTTACCCTCCTGACTCCAAGCTGCCTGTCTGAGGAGGTCCTCAGGTGATGCTTCATTGGGGGTGGGGGGGGGCGGGGGGGGGCGGTGATGGCTGAACCGCTGCTTGGATGGATACGGGAGATGACCGTCCCGAGGTAGGAGCGTGCTCCGAGCCAGAAGCAAGATGTTGCTGCTGGCGCTCGTGTGGTTGGCAATGGGGGTGCGTCACCTTGGGATGTAGTGCGGTGCTCCGGGACCACTGGGAACCCTCTGCCACCAGTGTTCCTCGCTACCAGCTCCAGGACCTTCTCCATTCCTTCCATTTTATATGTTATTTGTTGGACAAAAACTCGGTGCCAACTATGTTCTTGGTGCTCAGTGGGCTTTTTGCTGCTGGTGAATCTCCGTCGTTCCTCCCAAGTAAGCACACACCACAGCCACACACACTTTTAGTCCCTCTCAGCTCCCTCTCTCTCTTTCTCCTCCTCTGTGCATGTCATGGTGACCCTTGACCTCCAGAATCATGGGAATGGAGTGTTGCCATGCCGTTGCTAAGGACGGCCACACTTTACAGCAGAAGGTCAGAAAAATTTACGCTACCGCCCATTTGATATCGCTCGCGGTTATGCCCATTTTCAAAAATGTAAACTAGGTGTTTTGAGAATGGGCGAGAAGCCGGCAATCTGAAAACCCTTTTTTAACACCCACGCCGGAAATAACGCCCATTTTTGGGCGCTAAGCTCAAAAGTGGAGATTCTAGCCCAATTGATTTGGGACGGGAGTTACACATAGGCCAGATCTGGTAAAGATGGCATTTTTCCTTCCCTGAAGGACGTGAATGAATCAGTTGGTTTTTTATGAGAATCCGACAGGCTTCATGGCCACCTTTACTGATACCAGCTTTTTAAAATAAAATTTTAATTCTCAAGTTGCCACAGTGGGATTTGAACTCGTGTTCTGCTGCATTATTAGTTCAGATCCATTGAGATTACTAATCCAGTATGTAACCACTTCATTATCATACACAGTTAGTAGCCACCATATGCATGTGCTTATTCCCATTCTGTGGCACAGTGTGTTGGAGACAACAACAAACTGCCTCTCATGATCCCAGATGTTCTTGTATTCAACTCACAAAGTTTACAAACCTCTGCATCTGACTTTCAAACCAACAGTTTGAAGTTTTCTTCACCTGACCGAGCTGAGCACCATAAAGTCTCTGTGTAAATGCATCCGTGTAAATTGTATCCGTGTTGGAAGAATTTTGAAATAACAAAATGTCCTCCTTCTGCCATCTGACCTTAGGTTTCTTCGTATTCTGAGCCAGTCACTGCCTCTTTTCACCACTTTGGCCTGGATATATTCCGTCGCCGTGATAATTAAAGGGATAGTGTACGAGAAGGAGGCGCGGCTGAAAGAGACCATGAGGATTATGGGGCTGAATAGTGGCACCCTGTGGCTTAGTTGGTTCATCAGCAGTTTAATCCCCCTTCTCATCAGCGCGGCCTTGCTGGTGATAATTCTAAAGGTAAGTGGCACGCTTCTAAACTGTTGTTAACCAAAAAAAGTGATCTCTGTGTTATCCTCAGCCTTCTCTTTCCCATTCAGAGGTTTCTGGAACTCCGTTAGTGTCAGTAGATGTTTGCTGGCTGTTGAAAGTGACTGCAGGGATGACTGTTATTTTCTTTTCTCCTGGCCTATTGCCATGGAGAGAGAAACAGAGTTAACGTTTTAGGTTAATCTCCACAGATGCTGCCTGCCCTGCTGAGTATTTCCAACATTTTCTATTTATATATCTGCTAAATAAATTGTCATCTGACAGGGAATCTTCCACTCGTCGTGCGATTCTAACCTCTTTCTCTCACTCTTTGTTGCATCATTTCTTGCCTTCTTTATTTTATTAGCACTACTATAGTCCATGCTCCTCTGAAGTTTCCTCTTTTGTTCCTTCTTTGGTCGAACTCTGCTGTTCTCTGCTGTCATTACATTGAAACAAAGACTTATTACATTATCTCCCACGCTAACTCGTTCTTTTCCGTGATCGCAGACCTGTGGAATTCTTACCTTCTTCTATCCTGCAATTCTCAGGCTTTTTAAAACCCAATCACTCATTTCTCATTTACCGTGACTTAATTTTAATAGTTTTCAGCTTTGGTAAAGCCTGTGCTGTAGGCCTTGACCCTTTACCTTGGTTTCTCAGTTAAAAAATTGCTTTTAAAATCATCCTGTTAAGGTGCCATTTTGTAACTGGACAACGATGAGCAGACTGAAGCTGTATGTAAAAGAAAGAAAAACTGTCTATAATTATATAGCACCTTCACGACCTCAGGACATCCCAAAGCACTTTACAGCCAATGAAGTACCTTATAATGTAGGAAACGCAGCAGCCAATTAGCCCACAGTAAGATCCCATAAACAGTAATGTGATATTGATCAGATAATATGTTTTTAAGTGTTGGTTGAGGGATAAATATTGGCCAGGACCCCGGGGATAGCTCTCCTGCTCTTCTTCGAAATAGTGCCATGGAATCTTTTACATCCACTTGAGAGGGCAGACGGGGCCTCGGTTTAACATGTCATCAAAAAGACGCCACCTCCGACAGTGCAGCACTCCCTCAGTACTGCCCTGGGAGTGTCAGCTTAGATTTTGTGCTCAAGTTGCTGTATTGGAAAAAACCCCACAGCCTTCTGACTCAGAGGCAAGAGTGCAACCAACTAAGCTCGGATTCGAATATAAAGGGGTCCCAGCTAGTGTTTGATACAGTGACCGATACAATCATCTCATATTTCTGCCACCTAAGCCCATAATGGACCTTAACTTAAAAGCTTTGCAGTTTAAGTAAACATCTGGTTAGTTTATACCTGCAATCTTGTAGCTTTGTGGCTAGAGTTCAGCCTATATAAGATGATGCAGTCTATGATGTAGACTTCACGACTGTATCAGAATATGACATTTTTTATCATGTCCACTTTCAGAACAGTTCTAATTGCGGTTTGGTTGCTTTAATGCTTCTCGAAGTTTGGTTTAAAGCATTATTTCAATTTAATGATGCTTTCTCTCCCTTGTTCTTTCAGGAAGGGAACATCTTGCCTTATAGTAACCCTGTTGCCGTCTTCACCTTCCTTGCTGTTTTTGGGGTGGTGACCATCTTACAATGCTTTTTGATCAGCACGATGTTCTCAAAGGCTAACCTGGCAGCAGCTTGCGGGGGGATCATCTACTTCACTCTCTACCTCCCTTATGTGCTCTGTATGGCTTGGCAGGAGTACATCACCTACCCGGTCAAAATCTTTGCTGTAAGTAGCTCATTCACCAGCTAGCACCAGCTAGTTCCGAAATTCTGTGTTACTCAAAATAAAGTGTTGACTCCGGAGAACAATTTTAATAATTTGCTCACCTTTTGGGGCTCAGTTTCTGCAAAAAGCACCCTCAACGCAGGAAAAGCAAGGGCAAGATGCAGAGGAAAGTTCCCACAACATTGCGCCAACAATCTGCAGCCAATTGCGCCACATGCTTATGAAGGCTGCGTGTGAGCGTGTGAGTTTAGCAGCCATGTCCACCGTTCAGTTCGACAGGCCTATGCTACCCTTTTCTAAAATTGGGCGCTATTAGCCAAAATAGACAATAAGCTGTGCAGGATGTACTGAATTTATAACAGGTACATCTTTTTTTAATGACACACATGGCAGCACAGCCATGAAACTCACTTTTACTTTCATACATGTGAATTAATCTTCACTGAGGTTATTAACACGAAGCTGGATTTCTTGAGATGTAACTTGGTTCCTGATTATAGTGGTCACAGACCTGTATCCAGCTGTTCTGTGGCACAGTATGACAGATGCAATGCACTATACCTTCTCACCACTCAACCCAAACAAAGTATTCATTTTGTTTAAAGCAAAGTGTAAAGGAACTATGCTTGTTACTAAAATGGAAAAGAAAAAAGGACTTACATTTATAGAGCGCCCTTGAGAACCTCAGACATCCCAAAGCAGTTTACAGCCAATGAAGTACTTTTGAAGTGTAGTCATTGTTGTAATGTAGGGAATGCGGCAGCCAATTTGCGCTCAGCAAAGGCCCCACAAACACCAATGAGATAATGACCAGATAATCTGTTTCTTAGTGATATTGGTTGAGGGATAAATATTGGCCATGGGATCTTTTAGGTCCACCTGAAGTTTAAACCTCTCATCCAAAAGATGGCATTTCTGACAGTGTAGCGCTTCCTCAGTACTGCACTGCAGCGCCAGGCCCAGATTATGTGCTCAAGTCTCTGGAGTGGGGCTTGAACCCACGACCTTCAGAACGTTCTTGAGCTTCTTCCCTGATGATTGTAGTTGTGCCCAGAGTACTTGTGGTACGGATCTTCAAAGGAGCTCCTCACCGTTATCACCATGGGGGGGGGGGGGAAATAATTACCACAAACACAGGCAGCGATAGCAATTGTTGACTTTCACTGGCAGTCCTGCTCAATTCTATCATCTTACTGCGTTTACAGAGTCTACTGTCCCCAGTCGCATTTGGCTTTGGCTTTGACTACTTTGCCCAGTACGAGGAGCAGGGAATTGGAGTCCAGTGGCATAATCTCTTCTCGAGTCCAACGAAAGGCGATGAGTATAACATCAACACCTCCATCATCCTCATGGTAGTCGACACGTTCCTCTACGGAGTTCTAACCTGGTACATTGAGGCAGTTTTCCCAGGTATAGAACAACTATTACAAAATAAACAAACATAACCCCACTCAAAAGTGAAGTACTTTATCCCAAAATAATGTTGTTCCTTTACCATTATTGAGCTATGCAAGAATGTATACATGTTCTCAGATCATTGTACACTACCAAAATAGAGTGAGTATTGATACCACTGTGTCAGCCAATGAGCTGGAGGTGCGGCAGGACTTACAACAAACAGAGTCTATTTTACAGCAGAGTCTATTTAAATAGAGTCACTACGAACTCCAGCAAATAGAGCTCATGTTTCCCGATTAAAAACAAGATTTTTTCTTCAGCAAATTTGCAGCGGGTGGGGGATAGTTACATAATACAAATTCTCTGCGTAAAATAAATCCCAGTCATTTAAACAGTGCGGTCCCCAGGTGTGATTGATGGGGCAATTACCCAATCATCTCCATTGTGGCCAGGACTTGTGGTGTCACTGTATGCAACCGACAAAATAATAGATGCTGTTTATAGGCTACATTGAGAGTCTTCTACAGCTAAAGAGTTCTTCACACTTGGGTGGAATAACTCGGTGGCAAGGCCAGAGTCATTCCTCCTCAAGAGTTGCACAGGTCAGGGGAGGGAGGTGGGAGTGATAAGTCTCGTTGTTTGCTGATTTGCGCCAGTGCTGGGTACATAGAAACATCGAAAATAGGTGCACGAGTAGGCCATTCAGCCCTTCGAGCCTGCACCACCATTCAATAAGATTATTGCTGATCATTCACCTCAGTACCCCCTTCCTGCTTTCTCTCCATACCCCTTGATCCCTTTAACTGTAAGGGCTGCATCCAACTCCCTCTTGAACATATCCAATGAAATGGTATCAACAAAAAGTTTCTCCTCATCTCAGTCCTAAATGGCTTACCCCTTATCCTTAGACTGTATCTCCTGGTTCTGGACTTCCCCAACATTGGGAACATTCTTCCTGCATCTAACCTGTCCAGTCCCGTTCGAATTTTATATGTTTCTATGAGATTCCCTCTCATCCTTCTAAACTCCAATGAATACAGGCCCAGTCGATCCAGTCTCTCCTCATATGTCAGTCCTATCATCCCGAGAATCAGTCTGGTAAACATTCGCTGCACTCCCTCAATAGTAAGAACATCCTTCCTCAGATTAGGAGACCAAAACTGAACACAATATTCCAGTTAAGGCCTCACCAAGGTCCTGTACAACTGCAGTAAGACCTCCCTGCTCTCATACTCAAATCCCCCAGCTATGAAGGCCAACATACCATTTGCCTTCTTCACCGCCTGCTGTACCTGCATGCCAACTTTCAATGACTGATGTACCATGACACCCAGGTCTCGTTGCACCTCCCCTTTTCCTAATCTGCCGCCATTCAGATAATATTCTGCCTTTGTGTTTTTTGCCACCAAAATGGATAACCTCACATTTATCCACATTATACTGCATCTGCCATGCATTTGCCCACTCACCTAACCTGTCCAAGTCACCCTGCAGCCTCTTAGCGTCCTCCTCACAGCTCACACTGCCACCCAGCTTAGTGTCATCTGCAGACTTGGAGATATTACACTCAATTCTTTCATCTAAATCGTTAATGTATATTGTAAATAGCTGGGGTCCCAGCACTGAGCCCTGCGGCACCCCATTAGTCACTGCCTGCCATTCTGAAAAGGACCCGTTTATCCCCACTCTCTGCTTCCTGTCTGCCAACCAGTTCTCTATCCATGTCAGTACATTACCCCCAATACCATGTGCTTTAATTTTGCATACCAATCTCTTGTGTGGGACCTTGTCAAAAGCCTTTTGAAAGTCCAAATACACCACATCCACTGGTTCTCCCTTGTCCACTCTACCAGTTACATCCTCAAAAAATTGTAGAAGATTTGACAAGCACGATTTCCCTTTCATAAATCCATGCTGACTTGGACCGATCCTGTCACTGCTTTCCAAATGTGCTGATATTTCATCTTTACTAATTGATTCCAACATTTTCCCCACTACTGATGTCAGGCTAACCAGTCTATAATTACCCGTTTTCGCTCTTCCTCCTTTTTAAAAATATGGTGTTCCATTAGCTACGCTCCAGTCCATAGGAACTGATCCAGAGTTGATAGACCGTTGGAAAATGATCACCAATGCATCCACTATTTCTAGAGTTCCTTAAGTACTCTGGGATGCAGACTATTAGGCCCCGGGGATTTATCGGCCTTCAATCCCATCAATTTCCCTAACACAATTTCCCGTCGAATAAGGATTTCCTTCAGTTCCTCCTTCTCACTAGACCCTCGGTCCCCTAGTACGTCCGTTAAGTATCGCCACTCTTCCCCAAGGGGCCTCGCATAACAAGATTGCTAATTAGTCCTTTCTCATTACACATCACCCAGTCTAGGATGGCCAGCCCTCTAGTTGGTTCCTCGACATATTGGTCTAGAAAACCATCCCAAATACACTCCAGGAAATCCTCCTCCAGCGTATTGCTACTAGTTTGGTTAGCCCAATCTATATGTAGATTAACGTCGCCCATGATAACTGCTGTACCTTTATCGCATGCATCCCTAATTTCTTGTTTGATGCTGTCCCCAACTTCGCTACTACTGTTTGGTGGTCTCTACACAACTCCCACTAGCGTTTTCTGCCCTTTGGCATTCCGCAGCTCCACCGATACAGATTCCACATCATCCAAGCTAATGTCCTTTCTTACTATTGCGTTAATTTCCTCTTTAACCATGAACGCTGCACCACCTCCTTTTCCTTTCTGTCTATCCTTCCTGAATGTTGAATACCCCTGGATGTTGAGTTCCCAGCCTTGGTCACCCTGGAGCCATGTCTCCGTGATGCCAATTATATCATATCCGTTAATTGCTGCCTGCACAGTTAATTCGTCCACCTTATTACGAATACTCCTCGCATTGAGGCACAGAGCCTTCACGCTTGTCTTTTTAACACACTTTGCCCCTTTAGAATTTTGCTCTAATGTGGCCCTTTTTGATTTTTGCCTTGGGTTTCTCTGCCCTCCACTTTTACTTTTCGTTTTTCTATCTTTTGCTTCTGCCCCCATTCTACTTCCCTCTGTCTTCCTGCATAGGTTCCCATCCCCCTGCCATATTAGTTTAACTCCTCCCCAACAGTACTAGCAAATACTCCCCCTAGGAAATTGGTTCCAGTCCTGCCCAGGTGCAGACCATCCGGTTTGTTCTCGTCCCACCTCCCCCAGAACCAGTTCCAATGTCCCAAGAATTTGAATCCCTCCCTTCTGCACCACTCCTCTAGCCACGTAGTCATCTGAGCTATTCTGAAATTCCTACTCTGACTAGCACTGGTAGCAATCCTGAGATTACGATCTTTGAGGTCCTACTTTTTAATTTAACTCCTAGCTCCCTACATTCAGCTTATAGGACCTCATCCCGTTTTTTACCTATATTGTTGGTACCTATATGCACCACGATAACTGGCTGTTCACCCTCCCCCTCCAAAATATCCTGCAGCCGCTCCGAGACATGTTTGACCCTTGCACTAGGGAGGCAACATACCATCCTGGAGTCTCGATTGCGGCCGCAGAAACGTCTATCTATTCCCCTTACAATAGAATCCCCTACCACTATATCTCTCCCACTATTTTTCCTGCCCCTGTGCAGCAGAGCCACCCACGGTGCCATGAACTTGGCTGCTGCTGTTCTGTCCTGATGAGTCATCCCCCGCAACGGTACCCAAAATGGTGTATCTGTTTTGGAGGGGAATGACCTTCCTTCCAGTGCTCTTCCTGCTGGTCACCCATCCCCTATCTGTCTGTGAAACCTTTACCTGCAGTATGACCAACTCACTAAACGTGCTATTCGTGGCATCCTAAGCATCGCGGATGCTCCAGAGTGAATCCACCCGCAGCTCCAGTGCTGCAATGCGGTCTGTCAGGAGCTGCAGCAGGATACACTTCCCGCACATGCAGTTGTCAGGGACACTGGAAGCGTCTCTGAGTTCCCACATAGCACAGGAGGAGCATGACATGTGTCCGAGCTCTCCTGCCATGACTTAACCCCTAGATTAACTTAATTTGGCAACAACAATGATAAAGTTTACCTGCTGCTAAACGAAAAGAAAAAGAAAAACTACTCACCAATCACCAGCCAATCATTTACCCCCCTGGCTGTGACATCACCCTTCGATTTCTTTCTACTTCTTTTTTTCCTTCTCTCTCTTGCACCAGTTGGCCTCCTCGACGAACTCCCGCCGCTCCGACTGATGGGCCTTTTATAGGCCTCCCTCCGACCTCCCTCGCCTCCTCGACGAACTCCCGCCGCTCCGACCGAGTCGGGGCAGAGCAAAAATCTTTCCAGTTCGGTGTTGGTCCGGCGATCTCTATTTACTATGGGGGCTGTTGGCAGATGGGCCGGTAGAATGGGACTTGTATCCCTGTGCTTTCCGAGATCTGATAAACTTTAATTGGAAATGTAAATTAAAAATTGCTCTGAGAGTGTAATTGCTTCGTTTGTCAATTTTCAATTGTTTCAATCTGCTTATACTGCCAACCAGGATTGGCACTGCATCAAAATGACTCATTTCCGTCAGTGAGTTTGATGTTTATGGTCTTCAGCAATGATTAGATTTGCGTAATATCGCACCTTTGTTGAATGGAACAGCTTGAGATGTATTTTGCTGCAAGATAGTTAATTGGGTAGCTCGCTGAGGTAAGCAATGAGGTAAATAATTTCACACTGTAAAGGTAGTCTTGCCTTCAAAGGAAAATAGGAACAGGCGGAGGGTATTCAGCCCCTCAAGCCTATTCCGCCATTCAATTAGATCATGGCTGATCAGTATCTCAACTCCATCTACCCGTAACCCTTAATACCCTTACCTAACAAATATCTATTAATCTCAGTTTTGAAATTTCCAATTGACCACCAGCCTCAACAGCTGTTTGGGGGAGAGAGTTCCAGATTTCCGCTACCCTTAGTGCTTCCTGATATCACCCTGTAATGGCCTAGATCTAATTTTAAGGTAATGTTCCCTTGTTCTGGGCTCCCCCACCAGAGGAAATAGTTTCTATCTACCATGAAACAGTTTGGGTGGCGATAAGGAATAATAAGGGGAAAAAGTCACTGGTGGATGTAGTCTATAGGCCCCCTAACAGTAGCAACTCTATTGATCAGCGTGTAAACCAGGAAATAGTGGGGGCTTGTAAAAAGGGAACAGCAATAATATGGGTGATTTTAACCTCCATATTGATTGGACAAATCAAATTGGTCAGGGTAGCCTTGAGGAAGAGTTCATAGAGTGCATAAGGGATGGGTTTCTTGAGTAGTATGTAACGGAAACAACCAGGGGGCAGGTTATCTTGGATCGAGTCCTGTATAATGAGACAGGATTAATAAACAATCTCCTCGTAAAGGATCCCCTTGGAATGAGTGATCATAGCATGGTTGAATTTCAAATTCAGATGGAGGGTGAGAAAGTCGGATCTCAAACCAGCATACTAAGCTTAAATAAAGGGGACTATGAAGGTATGAGGGCAAAGTTGGCGAAAGTGGACTGGGACAATAGATTAAAGTGTAGGACGGTTGATGAATAGTGGCGTACATTTAAGGAGATATTTCACAACTCTCAAGAAAAATATATTCCAGTGAGGAGGAAAGTGTGTAAAAGAAAAGATAGCCATCCGTGGCTAACTAAAGAAATAAAGGACGGTATCCAATTAAAAACAAGGGCATACAAAGTGGCCAAAACTAGATGGGAGGACAGAAGATTGGGAAGCTTTTAAAAGCCAGCAAAGAACGACTAAAAAATGATTAAGAAATGGAAGATAGACTATGAAAGTAAACTAGCATGAAATATAAAAACAGCAAGAGTATCTGTAGGTATATAAAAAGAAAAAGAGTGGCTAAAGTAAATGTTGGTCCCTTAGAGGACGAGAACGGGGAATTAGTAATGGGGAACATGGAGATGGCAGAAACTCTGAATAAATAATTTGTAACAGTCTTTACGGTAGAGGACACTAACAATATTCCAACAGTGGATAGTAAAGGGGCTATGGGGGGGGGAAGGAACTGAACACAATCACAATCACTAAGGAGGTGGTACTCAATAAGATAATGGGACTAAAGGCGGATGAATCCCTGGACCTGATGGCTTGCATCCTAGGGTCTTAAGAGAAGTAGTGGCAGGGATAGTGGATGCATTGGTTGTAATTTGCCAAAATTCCATGGATTCTGGGGAGGTCCCAGCAGATTGGAAAACTACAAATGTAACACCCCGATTTAAAAAAGGAGGCAGACATAAAACAAGAAACTATAGACCAGTTAGACTAACATCTGTGGTTGGGAAAATATTGGAGTCCATTATTAAAGAAGCAGTAGCAAGACATTTGGAAAAGCATAATTCGGTCAGGCAGAGTCAGCATGGATTTATGAAGGGGAAGTCATGTTTGACAAATTTTCTGGAATTCTTTGAGGATGTAACAAACAGGGTGGATAAAGGGGAACCAATGGATGTGGTGTATTTGGACTTCCAGAAGGCATTTGACAAGGTGCCACATAAAAGGTTACTGCACAAGATAAAAGTTCACGAGGTTGGGGTAATGTCTTAGCATGGATAGAGGATTGGCTAACTAACAGAAAACAGAGAATGGGTTATTCTCAGGTTGGCAATCAGTAACTAGTAGGGTACCACAGGGATCAGTTCTGGGACCCCAACTATTTACAATCTATATTAACGACTTGGAAGAAGTGACTGAGTGTAACATAGCTAAGTTTGCAGACGATACAAAGATGGGAGGAAAAGCAATGTGTGAGGAGGACACAAAAAATCTGCAAAAGGCCATAGACAGGCTAAGTGAGTGGGCAAAAATTTTGCAGATGGAGTATAATGTTGGAAAGTGTGAGGTCATCCACTTTGGCAGAAAAAAAATCAAAGAGCAAGTTATTATTTAAATGGAGAAAAGTTGCAAAGTGCTGCGGTACAGCGGGACCTGGGGGAACACAAAAGGTTGGTGTGCAGGTACAACAAATGATCAGGAAGGCCAATGGAATTGTGGCCTTTATTGCAAAGGGGATGGACTTTAAAAGCAGTGAAGTCTTGCTACAGTTATACAGGTTATTGGTGAGACCACACCTGGAATTCTGCGTACAGTTTTGGTTCCCATATTTACGAAAGGATATACTTGCTCTGGAGGGAGTTCAGAGAATGTTCACTAGGTTGATTCTGGAGATGAGGGGGTTGACTTTCGAGGAAAAGTTGAGGAGATTGGGCCGCTACTCATTGGAATTCAGAAGAATGAGAGGTGATCTTATTGAAACATGTGAGGGAGCTTGACAAGGTGGATGCAGAGAGGATGTTTCCACTGATAGGGGAGACTAGAACTCGGGGGCATAATCTTCGAATAAGGGGCTGCCCATTTAAAACAGAGATGAGGAGGAATTTCTTCTTGCAGAGGGTTGTAAATCTGTGGAATTCGCTGCCTCAGAGAACTGTGGAAGCCGGGACATTGAATAAATTTACGACACAGATAGACAGTTTCTTAACCGACAAGGGATTAAGGGGTTTTGGGGAGTGGGCAGGGAAGTGGACTTGAGTCCATAATCGGATCAGCCATGATCGTATTAAATGGCGGAGCAGGCTCGAGGGGCCGTATGGCCTACTCCTGCTCCTATTTCTTACGTTCTTATGTTCTATCATTGGAAGGATCTGGATAAAGGGTTCACTTGATCCTGAGAACACCATTCCAATTTTAATTATCATCCAGCATGTAATATAAACAAAGGAAGTCGGATTTTCAGTGATAAAGAACGGTGTGCACATTTCTGTTACTGTAATTTCGTGTGTTTTGTTTGCTATCCAGGTCAATATGGCATTCCCAAACCATGGTATTTTCCAATCACCAAATCGTATTGGTGTGGAGACGCAGTTCAGAACATTAAGCAGTCTTCATGTGCAAGGAATCCTGAATCAGAAAGTAGGTGCTAAGGAATATCCTTTGAAATGAAAGATGTGTCTGATAGACTTTTAAAAAATTGCTACTGAATTTTTTTTTTGGAAATTGTATTTCTGTATTTCACTTCGAGAATTTATTTCAATCATTGATTAAAATAAATGATGTGCCCAAGAGCATTTTAGGAAAGGTTTCTGCAGTGCTGGAATCTGATGCTGCTTACTTGAGCCTGAGCGTTACCATAGGAACGGAGCGCGCTCTGTCATGTGGGTTTCAGGCAATCCCTGTGCTCCTGGGAGCATCTTCCCGAAATATAAAATGGGTGGTGAGGAATGTGATCATTTTTCTTTTTTTGTTTGATTCAACACTTTTCATTCTTTGAAGAACTTTCTATTGATTGAGTCCTCAATTAGCTAGCATGGCCTAGAACTGATTGTAGCAATGAACATTTAATGAATTCATATGATCATCATGCTACTTTATGTATATTTTTAAAAATAGGTTAATGTTGCCACACGGTTAGGCACGATCCAGTATTATCGACAACAATGATTTCTAGGCTCACTTATTTAAAATGAACTTGAGTACCAGGAAAGGTATAGCAAAGTGCTCGTGAGCACGCCTCCCCATCAAAGTATCAGCGAGTGGCGGTTAAAAGAACACGCACACTGTTCAAAGATCTTTGCTTTTATTTTCCTTTCCTGTGTGTGGTGTGCAGATGGCGCCATAAGAGAACAGAAATAAACGTCCTCGGATTCTTTAAAGCTGGCCATTCTGTTCAGTGGCAGTTTGTGGCTTAGTAGGCAGTACTCTCGCCTCTGAGTTAGAAGGTTGTGGGTTCAAGTCCCACTCCAGAGACTTGAGCACAAAAAAAATCTAAGCTGACACTCTAGTGCAGTGCTGAGGGAGTGCTGCACTGTCGGAGGAGCCGTCTTTCGGATGAGACAATAAACCGAGGCTCCATCTGTTCTCTCAGGTGGACGTAAAAGATCCCGTGGCACTATTTCGAAGAAGAGCAGAGGAGTTATCCTTTGTGTCCTGGCCAATATTTATCCCTCAGTCAACATAATAATAAAAAGCATATTATCTGGTCATTATCACATTGTAGTTTGTGGGAGCTTGCTTTGTGCAAATTGGCTGCTGTGTTTCCTATATTACAACAGTGACCACACTCCAAAAGTACTTCATTGGTTTTAAAACTCATTGAGACGTCCGGTGGTCGTGAAAGGCGCTATATAAATCCAAGTTTTTTTTCTTTTTCTTTTTTATTCAAAACAGAATATACTGGAAAACACTTATCAGCTTATGTGATGAGAAAAACAGAATTAGCGTTTCAGGTCAATGACCTTTCATCAGAACTCTGCGTCTCTCTCCACAGATGCTGCCTGACCTCTGAGTGTTTCCAGCAGTTTCAGTTTTTATGTCAGATTTCCAGCATCTGCATTTCGGTTCAGTAGATATTGGTTTGGATGAATCTGAGGTTGTTGCATGACCTGTGACCTTCTCTTTCAGTCTGTGTGGAGGAGGAGCCAGCTCACCTTCAACTTGGTGTCTCCATTCAAAACCTGGTCAAAATTTACCGCGATGGCAAGAAGCTCGCAGTTGATGGGCTCAGTCTCGGCTTTTATGAAGGACAGATCACATCTTTCCTGGGACATAATGGAGCCGGCAAAACTACCACTATGTAAGGAGTCTGTGTGAGGAATAGAACCCAGCCAGTTGCTTTATAGATTAACAACAGTCTTTGGGTTCAATATAATAAAAAAAACCTGCATTTAAATAACACCTTGACATGTCACAAAAACCTCTCCAAGACATTGATCTTGACTTTGTGCGATAGTGTAAAATGGGCAATGTGTCAACACCCCATTCATAGAATCATAGAAAATTACGTGACAGCAGGAGATTATTCGGCCCATCGTGTCTGTGATGGTTGTGTCAGCTGTGGCTCAATGGGTAGCAATCTCGCCTATGAGTCAGAAGTTTGTGGGTTCATAGTCCCACTCCAGATACTAGACCATAAAAATCTAAGCTGACATGTCTGGGCAGTGCTGAGAGGAGCGGCACTGTTGGAAATGCTATCTTTCCGGTGAGATGTTAAACCAAGGAACCGTCTGCCCTCTCAATGCCCTCTCAGGTGAACGGAAAAGACCCCATGGGACTATTCAATGAAGAGCAGAGGAGTTCTCCCTGGTGTCCTGGCCAATATTTATCCCTCGACCAACATATCAAAAACATATTATACGAGCATTATCACATTGCTGTTTGTGGGAGCTTGCTGTGCGGAATTTGGCTGCCACGTTTCCTACATTACAACAGTGTCTTCACTTCAAAAGTACTTCATTGACTGTAACGTGCTTTGGGATGTCCTGAGGTCATGTAAAGCGCTATATAGATGCAAGTCTTTCTGTTATCACTCCCTGTTTTTATTTCCTTTGGCTTCAAAATCATCACATTGGAAATCTCTATGATGTGGAGTTAAAGCCTCTGAATGAGAATATTTAAGCAAATTGTTGCACTTACCTAAATTTTTTTTAAAAGTGGTTTAAACTGTTCCCTCTCAAGGGCTTGAATTTTTTAAAAAATACATAAATGTGTTGTCAGATTGTTTTAGATTTTATGAAATGTGTCTTTTTATACTAAACTTTCTTTTACAAATTATAATGTTGCCAACCCTTTTTGCAGGTCAATCTTGACGGGACTGTTCCCACCAACCACCGGAACAGCCTACATTCTGGGCAAAGATATTCGTTCTGACCTGGATTCCATTCGGCAAAGCCTGGGAGTGTGCCCACAGCACAATGTCCTTTTTGATCTGTAAGTGCAATTGATAAATTCTGTGAGTCAATCCTGAGCAGTTTGCGCATTCATAGAACGGTCCCATTGCTCGTTATAGAATATATATGAAAGCTATGCCATTTTTCAGTACAGTCTCTCTAAAGTAGTTCTCTCACTGAACATACCTGAAAGCTTGCGTTGTCATTTCAATTGCACCCCTTCATCTTGTAACGTCACCTAAAGTAATGGTCCTTTTCAGATACTCACCAGCCCTCAGTGAGCACTATACTTCAGAGATTTCTCTACAAAATAATGCTGGCAGAAGCCAGTAAGAATAAAACTGGCACCAGTGAATTATATGCGGTGAGAGTCAGGCTTGTATCAGGGGAAGTAGGAACATCATATTCACCACAGACTTTGGTACTTAATGGAAACTTTGATAGAAATTCCGGATGCATCATGTGTAATTCCGGATGCATCATGTGTATACATTATTGGAAAATAATAGTTGGACCGATATAAGGCACAATAGCACATAATAATTGACTTAAATTGCTCAAGTTTTAACAACATTAAAAAAATCAAAGGAATCAACACTGAACCACGCAGTTTATGAGGTTTCGAGTCCTGATTCTCAGCCTGTGCTGATCTCAGTGGGGTGGTGATAGGGTGTAACGATTGGCATCTGTGCTCTGGGGCTAATGGTGTCTGCTTCTGATGACTATTCTGATGACATGCACATAAAGGCAGGATCAGGCCTGTCTGTGATTTCCTTAATACTTGAATAACCGGCTAAAATGCCCATGGCTAGGCTCACATTAAGAACTGCCACTTTGGTGAGGGAACGCTGGGATCGGTGATACTGTAACACAGCAAAGGTCTGTGCTTTCAGGAGAGGTAGAGAGAAAAGATGGGAAAAAAGCTAATGGAATCCAGCCTTCTACAGGCAATGTGTAACCTACTTTATCATGATCTCTACCCCCACCCATAAGTACTCCCTGATCCTCAGAGCTAATCAAGGATGTTCTAGAATATCCATCCTTCTTCATCTCCACTATTCATCACTGGCCTACTCCCCCCCCACCAAGCATTTGGCCCCTCTCCTACACCCTCTTTCCCTGCTCCAAGCACAGGAGCCATTGGGGTTTAGATTCAAAATCAAGGCGCCTGAGCATAAAATGGCGCAACATTGATAAATTTAGCAATGGGAAGGCCTGCACCCAATACACGTGAGCGCCGGGCCACTGCTTTAAATTGGATAGAGCCTTTTTTTTTTAGGTGGCCTCAGTGAGTGCCTGAAATGAGAGCATACGCCTCATTTCAATATTGAGGTGAAGCTCTTGCGCCGATTTCAAGACCCGTTCTTGAAGTGGGTGAAAAGTGGTCAGGGCTTGCTTTGTCGCAGAGTGTAGAGTTCTGTCCCTTGGAGCTGATCGTGTTGATGGTTGTGACCCGGTGTGCCTGAAGTGAGAGGCCAATCCAGTCTTGAGAGCTGCAATCCAGATAATAAGAAGCAAAAATATGAAAGTGTTGTATTTTTATGGCTTTGTTTCCTTATATGCTCCCTTTTGTTACCTCCTGCTAGCTCTCCTTTAATTGCAGATTATACCTCAAGTGAAAGGGAGGGCAACCATCTTGATTTCTAGTTTAGCCTCTAATCCACAACTAGTTACCGTGGCGTTTGCAAGAGTGACACTGGTGAACCATGTTAGTTATTTTGTTTGGCTTTTGCTTCCCCTCAGTTGAAATTCAGAGTTTGTGTAGTTTTAATTTTTTTGTTGTTGTTCCCTTTGCAAGCACAGGAACCACATTTATGCAGCACAAGGGTTCGGAGGGTTAAACTCTACACTGATTCCAAAATGTAGGATATGAAGGCCTGAGAGTGGGTGCAGAAAAGATTTACAAGAATGGTTCCAGGGATGAGGGACTTCAGTTACATGAATAGACTGGAGAAGCTGGGGTTCTTCTCCTTAGAGCAGAGAAGGTTGAGAGGAGATTTGATAGAGATGTTCAAAATCATGAGTTGGTGTGGACAGAGTAGCTACAGGTTGGACCTCCCTTATCCAGCACCACCCCTCGTCCGGCGTAATTCTGGTGGTCGGGGGGCGCATGCACAGAACGCGGCCGACCTCCACCCCGACTTTGGGGCCGTGCCGACACTCCTCCTTGTTCCCATTGGTGGAAGCGTTGAGAACCAGAGGACACAAATTTAAGATGATTGGCAGAAGAACCAAAGGCGACATGAGGGAAAACCTTTTTCGCAGCGAGTGGTTAGGATCTGGAATGAACTGCTTGAAAGGGTAGTGGAGGCAGATTCAATCACAGCTTTCAAAATGGAATTGGATAAGTACCTGAAGGGAAAAAAAATGCAGGGCTATGGGGAACGGGCAGGGGAGTGGGACTTGCTGAAGTGCTCTTGCAGAGAGCCGGCACGGGCTAAATGACCTCCTTCTGTGCTGTAACCAGCCTGTGTTTCTATGTAATCTCTAGTTTTCTAACAGTAGCTGTCCTGCCTTGTGCCTGTGCTTATTGACATACATCAAAGCAAACATTCTGTCACACTGCTTGTAACTGAAGACTTCTGTATTTCTAAGGCTTACTGTAGAGGAACATGTTTGGTTTTATGCACGGCTAAAGGGACTGTCAAAGAAAGAGGTGAGGACGGAGGTGGAGCAGATGGTCCTGGATGTGGGCCTGCCTCACAAACGCAAGGAAACGACCAACAAACTTTCAGGTGAGTAATTCTCCCATACTGGACAAGGATATTCAAACAATACTAGTCCAATTGGTTCATTGACATTTCTACTCAGTAACCTTTTCATTAGCTTTAAAAAAAATGTTCTTCAAATTTTGTGTGACGAATAACTTCTATCTCGCGCTCTTCCTTGAAGACGCTCCTTCAAACCTACCTCTTTGACCATCTGTCCTAATATCTTCTTATACATCTTGGTGTCAAATTTTGTTTGATAATGCTCTTGTGAAGCGCCTTGGAACGTTTTACTACGTTAAAGGCTCTGTATAAAGACAAGTTGTTGTTGATATCAGTATTAAAGCTACCTTTTACTAAACTGAACCCATGTACCCTTGTCCCACTTCCACTTTAATGTAGTATTCTGGATTAATCTTTTTGATACCATTTAACATCTTCTACATCTCTATAAGACTACCTCTCAGATGCTTCTTTACCAGGCTAAAGAGCCCGAATCTCTCTAGTCTTTCCTCATAACTCTGAATCCTGACACTAGGAATCAGTCTCAGTGCTCTTCTCTGCACTGTCACCAATGCTTGAAGATGTCCCTTGTTTCTCAGTGAGCAGCACTGGACACAGTACTCAAGGTCTGGTCCGACCAGAGCATTGCACAGGTTGATCACTGTTTTAGCTGTGTAGTTCAACATTCTGTTGGCTTTGTTGATTGTTCCTCTGCAATGGCTGGACATGTTGAACGTTGAGTCTACAGGATCTCCTTCAACTTCATCCGTACCTATTTCAACACCGCTCGTGAAGTGTGTATGTTGCTCATTTTTCTTCCTCTGTGTAATACTTACTTGCATTCAATTTCATTGTCCCATATTTTGTTTAGCATATTCGGTAGTTTCAGAATCTAAGCCATTGATGTAATTCGAAACAGTAGTGGCTCCAAAACTAAGCCCTGGGGCACCCAAATCAGTACCCCTACCCCACCTTGACATTGCCCCTCTCATCGGTACCCATTGCTCTGTACCCTTCAACCAGTTTCTTATCCACATTTTACCCTGGAAAGACTGAACAGGCTGGGGCTCTTTTCTCGAGCTAATAAAGGTTTTTTAAATTCTGAAGGGGTTCGATAGGATGAATGTAGATATGGTGTTTCCACTTGTGGGGGTAGTCCAAAACTAGGGACCATAAATATAATATAATCACTAATAAATCCAATAAAGAAATCAGGAGAAACTTCTTTACCCAGAGAGTGGTGAGAATGTGGAACTCACTTCTACAGGGAGTGGTGGAGGCAAATAGCATTGATCCATTTAAGGGGAAGCTAGATACGTACATGAGGGAGAAAGGAATAGATGTATATGCTGATAGGGTGAGATGAAGAGGAGTGAGAGGAGGCTCGGGTGGAGCATAAGAACACCGGCATGGATTAGTTGGTCTGAATGGCCTGTTGCTGTGCTGTAAGTTCTATGAAATTCTAAGAATCCTCACAGCATTGAGCTGAATTAGTCATCTTTTGTGTGGAACTTTATCAAATGCTTTTTGGAAGTCTTAAGTACATAATGCTTTGGGTTTATCAGACAACCTGAGTTGTCATTCAAACAAATGAAGGAAATTGGTTAGGCAGGATGTCGCCTCCTATTTAAAGCCACGTAGACTGCTGTTTACTACATTATTGTTCTCATACTTTGTTACTACGTTACTGATGTCACACAGACAATCTTCGAGTTTACTGAGAAATTCCCTGTGAGCGATTCCTCCTTTGATTATCCTGCCCAGCTAGTGGTGGGTAAAGATTCAAATTGGCTATATTTTCCTTCTGTTGCCAGGGAGCAGTTCTGTACTTGTGTTGACTTCCTTTGCTCACATTAGTGGCTGGAAGAAACTATATCAACCCAGTTTCCAGTTAAGATCTATACCCACCGGCTCGGCTGGGAGACAGCGCTTGGAATGCTGGGAATTCCAGTGTGCCGCCTCACCCTGTTTCCTTGAGCAATCTCCTGCTCAAAAAAAAAGCTAGTATTCTGTGCCAAATCAGTTCCAGTTGTCGGTTTTATTAAGTGTGCGAAGTCTGCAGCCATGAGGCTAAACAGCTATTAGTTCCTGATGTACTCACAGTACTGACTGCTAGTACCCTTCACTAAGGTTACTGGAGTTCAGTGTCAAAATGGAAACATAATAGACTGCCTTTCCTCTTTCATTTTCATTTTGGTCAAAGTGCTTAATTTATTTTGGGAATGCAGTGCGGTTTCCATTGTGCAGTTTTGGTCATTACAGCACAAATTATTTTTTAGGTTTTTTTTTCTTCAATCCCTTCCTTTTCTGAAAACATTGGTCTGTCGATTCAGTGGATTCTAGGTACCCTCTGGTACTATGCCCAATTGGCCATTTTTTCTCAGTGAGCTTTGACAGTGACTGTCAGCTGGCTATTTAACTGCAGGAGGCAGATTAGCCCATTCCTGACATCCATACACAGTAGAGGTCACCAGATAATGATCAGGAGCAGGAGACTGAAGGGATTTTTGATTCTTCTTTATTCCCACTCCTTAACCAAGCACACTAAAGCGATGTGTAGTGCCACTGTTGCTGTCCTGATTCAGATTCGCTAACTCACCATTCCAGTGCTAAAACCTGGGGCTTTCTTGGTATTTATCATTCATAGCCATTCAGCCCAACTGGTCTATCTCAGTGTGTATGCCCAACATCAGCCTCCTTCTCCCTTGCTTCATCTCATTCTATCACCATACCCTTCTATTCCTTTCTCCCTCATGTACTTATCTAGCTTTCCCTTAAATGCACCTATGCTATTTGCCACAGCCACTCCATGTGGTAGTGAGTTCCACATTCTAACCATTCTGAGGAACGTAGTTTCTCCTGAATTCCTGATTGAATTTATGAGTGACGATCTTATATTTATGACCCTTAATTTTGGACTCCCCACACAAGTGGAAACAGGGGAGGGAGGTTTAACGAAATGGAGCACTTTTGCATTGCTGGCAGCCAGTGTCAACAATTTGCGTGTTCAGGCCTGGTATAATACAGCCAAATGTCAGTGGCCTTTGCCCCAACCTCAACAGATTACTTTCGACTGTACCAGATGGAACTTCCAGGTTTGATCCCTGTGGTGAGATGATTTAGCTGATCCTAATTATAGCCTCATGGAATTTCTGAGTCAGATTGCTAGCTTAAGAATCAACAGTTCAAAAATTCCTCTCTTACGAGGCTGGGAAAGTAATACTTTCTGGGCAGATGGGGGAAGAATTTGGAGCGGAACCCAGTTCCATCTTGATATTACAGAGTTCCACCAGAAGTGGAAGCAGGGCACTTGTGAATCCCCTCTTCCATGTAGATATAAGTGAAAGAGGCAAGAGTAGCAGAATAACATCATCCACCTAAAATCCCACCAGTCCTGCCTCAATCACCCCAAGCTCAATCTACTCCCTACGAAGCCACAACATAAGAACATAAAAAATAGGAGCAGGAGTAGGCCCTACAGCCCATCGAGCCTGCTCCGCCATTCAATAAGATCATGGCTGATCATCGACCTCAACTCCACTTTCCCAACCGATCTCTGTATCCCTTGATTCCCCTCAACTCCAAAAATCTATCTCTCTCAGCCTTGAATATATTCAGAGACTCAGCATCCACAGCCCTCTGGGGCAAAGAATTCCAAAGATTCACAGCTCTCTGAGTGAAGAAATTCCTCCTCATCTCACTTAAATGGCCTGCTCCTTATCCTGAGACTGTGCCCCCTAGTTCTAGACACTACAGCCAAAGGAAACAACCTCTCAGCATCTACTCTGTCAATCCCCTTCAGAATATTGTATATTTCAATGAGATCACCTCTCATTCTTGATTCTGATAGAACTACAGGCCAGCACTATATAAAAGGCCACTTTCCCCTTGACAGCTGATTTGCCATTGGAAAAACGGCAACATTGAAATGATCCATTTCCATGTTTTCGGCTGGGATAGTTGTACCTCTTAACGTGCTATGGTTAAACCCCTACCTCCCCCCCCCCAATCACTGAGGCAGGCTCGCCAGTAGCACCAAAAATAGATACCTGACACCCCCCCCGCACCCCCCCCTCCCGTTATGCTAATTTTCCTGACCCAGAATTTGGGATGAGGTCAGGAGCACATCCCTGGGATGGTAGAAGTCTTGCCCTTGCGCCTTAGATCCGCCCTCAGGAGGCTGAAGAGGAATTTATAGCCCAACTCTTTTTTGATTTGCTGTAAATCTTGGAGTTTATTGCAGTGCTGCTGCCATCAAATTTATCACCTGCCTGTTAATTGACATTAAATGGAAATTAATCTTATAACTCTGTTTTACTTAAAAGGTGGGATGCAACGTAAACTTTCAGTGGCTCTTGCGTTTGTTGGTGGCTCAAAAGTTGTCATCTTGGACGAGCCAACTGCTGGAGTTGACCCTTACTCCCGTCGAGGAATATGGGATCTGCTGCTCAAATATCGGCAAGGTAAGATCACGGTACAGCCTGAAATGCTTTCAACTGCGTTCCTTTAAAATGTTATTGCGGAATGGAGCAGATCCGTTGTAATGAAGAAACTTTATTTTTTAGATTAATCCTGTCTGAAAGCTAATCTGTGGATCTATCCGGTTATATCAACTGGAACCAGGTCTGGGTTTCTTGAGCATGGCGTGGTAAAGTGAACGCATGACATGAATGTGAGTTCTGGTCACATAGCGACATGTCACGTTGGAGCATCAATGCTTTGTGAAACGGAGCGACTGCCATGAGCCCCCTCATCATGCTCTAGTTGTCTAATGACACCAGTGTTGTCCTGCCTCAGTTTGTGAAAAAGTTGGAAATTAACTGCACTTCGAAACTTGCTGCAACACAGGGCTTGAAAAAAAAGTGCTTATTTAAGCAATATCCTTTTTTTAAAAATCGTTCTGGGATGTGGGCATTGCTGGCAAGGCCAGCATTTATTGCCCATCCATAATTACCCTTGAGAAGGTGGTGGTGAGCCGCCTTCTTGAACCACTGCAGTCCGTGTGGTGACGGTACTCCCACAGTGCAGTTAGGGAGGGAGTTCCAGGATTTTGACCCAGTGATGATGAAGGAACGATGATATATTTCCAAGTCAGGATGGTGTGTGACTTGGAGGGTAACTTGTAGGTGATGGTGTTCCCATGCGTCTGCTGTCCTTGTCCTTCTAGGTGGTAGAGGTCGTGGGTTTGGAAGGTGCTGCCGAAGAAGCCTTGGCGAGTTGCTGCAGTGCATCTTGTAGATGGTACACACTGCAGCCAAAGTGCATCGGTGGTGAAGGGAGTGATTGTTGAAGGTGCTTTGTCCTGGATGGTGTTGAGCTTCTTGAGTGTTGTTGGAACTGCACTCATTCAGTCAAGTGGAGAGTATTTCATTGCACTCCTGACTTAGAACTAGTCCCATAACATAACCACTATACTACAGCTCCCATAGTTAATTGTGGTCATTATGTAATGAAATGTTTTTCAAGCCTGTGGATGTATACCGGATGACTTCAGGGGAACAATAAACAACAAGATACGTTGTATTGGGGAAATATCAAAATCAATGTTTATTCCCAGGTCGGACTATTATCCTTTCCACACATCATATGGATGAGGCGGATATGCTGGGAGACCGGATTGCCATCATCTCTAATGGCAAGCTATGCTGTTGCGGATCATCGTTGTACCTAAAGAACCAGCTGGGAACGGGCTACTACCTCACCTTGGTCAAGAAAGATTTGGAGCCATCTCTGAGCTCCTGCAGAAACAGCAGTAGCACCATGTCATACTTGAAAAAGGTAAATGGCACTTCTATGGTTAATGTATGACAAGACAGTGGTTAATGTTTTCAAATTAACCCTTGACGTTGGACTGACAGGTGTCTGCTCTGTTGGCCCCTTTCATAGGAGGACAGCATTTCTCAAAGTAGCTCTGATGCAGGGCTTGGCAGTGATCAAGAAAGTGATACCACGATAATCGGTAAGCAAAACCTAACAAATACCAAATAAGTGGACCTGTTTGGAATGAGCAACTCACTTACAAGAGTAATTAAACGGCACACAGCATGCTGTGTCATCATTTAGTCATTATATTATTTCAGCATTTCTATCATGGGGAATGCACTTGATTGTAGGCATTTCCCCACAGGAGGAGAGAGGGACATGTCCCTGGAACCTTCCAATTCAGCCTCACGCTGAGGTTATAGAATAGCATTGGCACTACTAGGGCCTGTAGTTTGCCTACCTGATGTCCTTGTTGGGTGTGAGCACTGCTCCTCCTGGCTTCACAACACTCCTGCCAGCTGTGACTGACTCCACTGCCCACACCCCCCCCACACTCACTCCTCACTCTTCCCCTAGGAAGAATTGGCATTCTGATCCCATTCCTTTAATGGATTAAAAAAATGGGAACGTCAGTGTGATCTACATTGCCCAGGATACGCTTCTGTGGCATCAAATAACTCATTAATAAGTTCCTGTTTTTCCTCTCCAATCTCCAGATGTTTCAGCTATTTCTAATCTGATCTTGAAGCATGTCCCAAAGGCTCGCTTAGTTGAAGACATTGGCCACGAACTGACGTATGTGTTACCGTATGAGGCTGCTAAAGATGGGGCTTTTGTGGAGCTTTTCCATGAGATAGATGACAGACTCTCTGACCTTGGAATCTCCAGTTATGGAATCTCCGACACTACCCTGGAAGAAGTAAGCATTTCTATCCTTCTGCTTCATATTTCCTTTTATCCCAACCACCAGTTCTTCAAGAGGTGAATACTAATGCGGACAGCACTCGGTTACATTTTGTAGTGTCTTTCAGCATTGCAGTGAAAATAGCATGGACAGGATGCCGTCCGATAGATCGTTTGTTAAATTTGCTTTTGGAATTTGGAGCCAAACGAAATGTTTGATCGTGTTTGATCCCAAATCAGTGCTGAATTAGCTGATTCCAGCCCGAGTGGTCACAGTTGGTCCTTAGACTTGCCCAAGGTAAAATCTGCCACATCTCCACTCTCGATTGGCATCCAATGTCTCTTATTGAGGGTGTTGAGTGAGGGCAAGCTTTGGACTTAGCTATGATGTCCTCATGGTCAAATATCCTGTCAATGCTCACTGCCTCGGCTGACACATGAGGAACAGTCACTTGGGGAGGGAACGGAAGGTAGCCTGTGGCTTTTAAAAAAATTCATCCACGGGATGTCGGCGTTGCTGGCAAAGCCAGCATTTATTGCCCATCACTTATGTCCACCTGAGAGGGCAGATGGGGCATCCTTAAAAAGGAAAAGTCTGCAGGGATGTGGGGAAGAGCAGGGGTGTGGGACTAATTGGAGAGCTCTTTGAAACAGGCATGATGGGCCGAATAACCTTCAATGCTGTATGATTCTATGATCATAATTGGGGAGTTTGAGCTCATACAGTAGCTGCGGAGGTATAAGTGGCCCAAGTGACATAGCCAGAACTTGTGATTCCATCCAGTGATCCCTGCAGGAGTGTGATAGAGAGTGAGTGTGTGTGCACGAGTGCATGTGTCCTCACTGATGGGTCTCGACTGATCCCCCACTTATCCCAAGGAATTGGACCCCAATTTGAGTCCTCAGGAGAAAAGGGGAGAAAATTTGAGGGGATTTTTTGATAAGAAAGGATGTAGAAAAATGCTAATATACTTGAATTAAGCCATTTTATTTGAAAATCCTTTTAAAGAGACTTTAAAGTGCAAATATTCTGAATTCACGCCATGGAACATAGGCAAATCCACATAGGAATACAGTATACCAGAAAACCTCTTTCCCTAATTAACATTACCTTATCATTTAACACATGATATATAAAGATAATACTTTATGCAGGCCCATGAGATGTCCCATCTGTGGTGCCGATCGTAACTCACTGCATTGCTCATCCTGTGTGAATGTGGAATTCCCTTGGGATATAAATCATGCCGTTGCAAGGTAGGAAGCCCATCTGAATGTGTGCCAGAATTCTTCCAACTGAAAGATTTAAAATGAACTAAGCTCGAGGGTTTATAGGGCCTATGTCATCCTGCATGTCACTTTATCCTGAAAGGGCGGGTGGGTGGAGTGCCACTGTCAACCACACAATTACACTAATGTCTCTCTGATTACCACTACTTACTTGCCTCACTTTGTTCTTGCCTTCAATGAAGGTTGAGCTAAAAATCCAACAAAACTGCATTGTAAAAGTTTGTGCTGCAGTGGGAACAGTAGCATAGTGGTTATGTTACTGGTCCAGTGATCTAGAAGCCTGGATTAATAATCTGGCAACGTGAGTTCAAATCCCACCATAGCAGCTGGGGAATTTAAATTCAGTTAATTAAATAAATCTGTAATTAAAAAGCTAGTATCAGTAATGATGACTATGTGATTGTTGGAAAACCCTACTGGTTCAGTGATGTCCTGTAGGGATGGAAATCTGCCATCCTTACCTGGTCTGGCCTATATGTGACTCCAGACCCCAGACCCACATCAATGTGGTTGACTCTTAACTGCCCTCTGAAGTGGCCTAGGAAGCCACTCAGTTAAGGGAAATTAAGGATGGGTAATAAATGCTGGCCTTGCCAGTAAAGGGGGAAAAAAAGCAGAGATAATGCCTGCCAAACAATGACATGACAGAGCAAGCAAACGGTCCCAGAATTTTTAGAACAGGCCTATCCAGAGTCTGGATTTATCTATAAATGACCAAGTATGGTGACATCACCCTTATGGGCGCTTGTGGTAAATTGAGAACAATCACAGATCCTTTACTTCATTGTCATTTTTATCTGCAGATATTCCTTAAGGTTGCTGAAGATAATGGAGTGGATGCTGAGATCTCAGGTAACCTTGCTCTACACTCGAGGCCGTTTGCAATCTGATGCACCTTGCCCTTTTTTCTGTCACAAGTTCTACTTCCGGAACTGTGCTTCATAAATACGTATAATCTACATTTTCTAAGGTCAGGTTTAGTGCCACACACAGTACTTGGCCAAGGTATAACCATACTGTTGATCTGTAGAAAGGCAAGCTACATTATAGCAGAATCCTCTTTAAGAAGTACACTGCCTCTAATTTCACAAGGGTCCATCCAAAATCTGCCTGTAGTCTCCAAATCATAGCCATAGAACCATACATCACAGAAGGAGGCCATTCAGCCCATCGTGTCTGTGCCGACTCTTTGAAAGTCAACTACTTAAAACTTTTCTACGCCTCAGATTAGTTTTATTTTTATTTTATCGGATTAGAATGTGCGACACAGTTGGGTAAAATACAGTCATTGACTCTCTGCCTTTTGACAGCCTGGTACAACTGCTGCATAATGCTTTCAATTTTAAAGGCAATAGAAATCTTTTGATCCAAACCGTTACTTGGCAGGGCTGTCCTTGTATTGTCACACCACTGAAAAATTATCACAACCCATTATTCCCAGTAACATTGAGAATAAAGGTGGAAAGAATTCATCTGGTAAACACTTCTAGTAAAGTCCTTAAGTGGGTCTTAAACAGGAAACCAAACATTTGTGCACCACTCAATCGCATCTGTAGCGCTTCTGATTTATCAAAAAGAAGTCCCAGTTTGGGCGTTGCATCCCTCTAGTTTAAAGATGATCTGACCAGTAAATATGGTTTCATTTCAGATGGCACATTTCCAGCTTGCCGAAACAGGAGATCGAGGTTTGTGGACAGACAGAGTTGTCTCAGACCATTTACTGATGATGACGCTGCTGATGTTAACGACTCAGATGGCGATCCAGGTAAATATGGAATTGGACAATGATGTGTCATCACAATGTTGCCTGCGAGTCTGCTTAAACCGATGGTGCATTATCATTTGCACTGTACAGTTTTGCAAAGTATAAGGGCCGGTCTTCCCCCTTCCCAGTCGAAAGGTGGTGTCGTACGATAAGACCTTTAACAGAGGCCTCATCAGCCTCTCAGGTGGACGTAATAGATCCCATGGCACTATTTCGAAGAAGAGCAGGGGAGTTCTGGTCAACATTCACACCTCAACCAACATCACTAAAACAGATTATCTGGTCATTATCACATTGCTGTTCATGGAAGCTTGTTGTGTATAAATTATCTGCCGCATTTCCTACATTGCAACAGTGACTGCATTGGCTGTAAAGCACTTTGGGATGCCCTGAGGTCATGAAAGATGCTATAAAAATGCAAGTCTTTCTTTAACAAATGTGCTTACATGCCCTTTATTGGTGCTGATTTTAATACCGTGTTTCCAGATCATTGAGGTACCTGGTGCGTGACAACTACACACTTGAATTGGCTTTATTTTTACCTCAGCGTGCAGTTAAAGGAGCACAATAAATAACAATGATTGTTCTTGTATGTGTTTGCAGAGTCCCGGGAAACTGAACTCCTGAACGGGATGGATGGAAAAGGTTCTTATCCGGTGAAGGGCTGGAATCTCATTCGGCAACAATTTGTGGCTTTGTTCTGGAAGAGACTGATTTATGCCAAGCGCAGCAGGAAAGGAATCTTTGCTCAGGTGAGCCTTGTCATTGTCAAGAGAACTGATGGAAGGACACATGTAAAAAAGCTGCCTTCATTGCATTACAGTGAATGGTGGGATCAGCATCATTGTTGGGCCCAGTTAACATTAAAGGAGCTGTGCAACCTTGTTACTTATGACTGACAAGTTTGCAGATTTATTGTTGAAGGCAGTGCATATCAAACTGTGTGATCGCATATCTTTATAAGTTTCAGGAATGTTTCTAAATACTTAAAAGGTGGAAGGCTGAGTAACATCCACCTCAACTACCAAGTGTTGACATAGGCCAGTCATAGATCTTTTTATAGACTTACATAAGACTATAAGAAATAGGAGCAGGAGTAAGCCATTTGGCGCTTCGAGCCTGCTCCGCTGTTCAATAAGATCATGGGTGATCTGATCCTGGACTCAACTTCACTTCCCCGCCCGCTCCCCTAACTCTTGACTCCCTTATTGTTCCAAAATCTGTCTTCTGCCTCAACTGACTTCTGCCTCAACTCCTATGTCAGAAGAACATTTTTTCTCGCACTGCTCACCCTTCTGGCTTCTTTGAATGGAACTGCCAAATTAGGGCTAGTTTTATGCTGCTGGCCGATTGAATTGCGCTGAGATTGCCCGCTGCACCATGCAAACCACAGTCTTCGCAACTGCTCTGTTCACAGGCCTGTTGAGTTTCCTCAGCTTTTGCAGCATTAGAGTGCAATATTCTGGGTGGGTGAGGCCTTATGAAGTTGTAAATTGTAGCAGGGACCTGATTAATCTGGGTTGCCACCCCTTTTACCACCCGTTGAAATTTCCAGACCATTTGCAGGCGGATGCATTTACACACACGGTGACAATCCCATATTGACATTCTTACGCACAACGGATGACACCCAGCATTGCTGGGAGTGTCAAGAGCCCATCTTCAATTTTCATCACTTCACTTTTGGCAGCCGTGCCTTCACCGGCTAGGCCCTAAGCTCTGGAATTCCCTCCATAAAGCTCTCTGCCTCTCTCTCGCTCCTCCTTTAAGACACTCCTCCTACTTTTTGGATCAAGCTAATGGTTATCTGTCCTAATATCTCCTTATGTGTCAAATTATGTTTGATAATCGCTCCTGTGAAGTGCCTTAGGACGTTTTACTATGTTAAAGGTGCAATATAAATACAAGTAGTTGTTGTAGAGCTCCAGTGAGACACAGTAAAAGTATGCGATAAAAAGCCATTTTTAAAGGCCATATTTATTGCACACAGTAAAAAAACGTGCAACTTTGTCTCATTGTAACAGTATGATCTGCCAGTAACCTCACTCCTCTCTGAAACTAAATCACTCTCTTTGCGGATCTTCTGCCACTGACCCAACAGGGTAATGATTATTTTCAAATGCGGTCACTTTTAGTTACAGTACAGCTGTGACCATAATGTTAGTCCAATATGGATGTCGTTGGGTGCGGTTTTAAAGCAAAGGGAGATGATTGTCTCAGTGCCTTGTTTAAAAACAAAAGCAATGGGGGAAGGAGTGCAAGTGGAAATGGAGTCTTTACAACAAACTGGAGGAGGAGGAGGAGAAGCGGAGCAGCACTATTGCAGCCTTCATACAATATTGCTTCGTAACATGCAATTATGCAACCCGGTTTTTGCACAAGTCTGAAGGAATTCTGTGCCCTCTCCTGTTTTCCAGATTGTCTTGCCGGCTGTGTTTGTGTGCATTGCGCTGGTGTTCAGCCTGATTGTGCCTCCATTCGGTAAATACCCCAGCTTGGAGCTGCACCCCTGGATGTATGACGAGCAGTACACATTCATTAGGTACATTTCCAATTACGCGCGCAGACACAGCTCATTACAAAGGGCCGACTGCGCTCCTGTGAAACCGAGAGCAAAGGTTAAAGGGAGAACAAAAAGGAGCTACTGCTGACGTCACGAGTGCTCAATTTAGAAAGTAATTCAGGGTTGTGTTTAGCATGGACAATGAATCATCAAACAAAGTAACAGTTGTGAAGAGCCAAACGCAATTAAATTCTGCTTCTTGGCACCAACATTATTTACTCATGGACACTTGCTTTACGAGATTGCACACTGCTGTTTAAAAACTGTATAGGAGCCATTTGCTTTGAGACATTCTGCTGCCTAATTAATCATTTCGGGAGTACCTAAATTGTCTAATCCTAGTTCTCACTGAATCGCCTTAAATTGAAATATTTCAGTTCTGGGAAAGTAGATGGAACAGACTGGTTTTGCTGTCTGATCTTGCTCCAAGGTTGGCGATATGGGGTAGCTGATTCTGAGCTGCTTAAAGTTGATCAACAGTCAGGAGTGTATCATTGACAGCCATGTCACCACAAAGAATTGTTTCCATCTACTTGATTTTTGAACCATTGTCAGATTTATCTAAACCTCCACTTCCAGCAGTGACTTAGTGAACTTGTGCCATTGCAAAGGAACATCAGGCGACAAAGAAGTCACTGGTGGAGGTGGGGGGTTGGGGGGTGAGCAGGGGGGTGGGGGTGGGGGTGGGGGCCGAGACTTTAACTGGGAGCAGGTTTCTGGCATGTAATATATTTGCTTCATGGATTCTTTGCTTAGGAATTCATAGTAACACATTGCTATTAAGAACTAGTTGGTCTATTAGCAAAAGGTTTAACAATCACACTACACAGTACCAGTTCATCCACTAGGCTCACAACCACCTGCCTCATCGTAGATCCCCTGAAGCCAACTGGCTGGGGTTTTATTGAGTCTTGTGAACATCACGTGACTGGCTAAACCACTCACAACTCAACGGTTCTACAACTAGTTTTGTAGACAACATTAATCAAGTGCCCCCTGGTTAAATGGGGGGGGGCACACTCCAAACACTTTCAAACAAGTGCTACCTTGTTTTTATTTTGAGGGCACTAAAAACGCAAATTATACAAGTGCCCCCCTGGCTAAAAAGGTGGGGAGGGCACTAAAACCGACAAACATAGACAAATTAAACTTTAAACATTAAGGAGCAAATTAAAATTTGGTTGCCGGGGGTGATGATGCACTCCAGACCCTCCGGTGCCCACCTCTCGTGGAAGGCCGCGAGCATACCGGTGGACGCCTAGTGCTCCATCTCCAGGGACACCCTGGCTCGGATGTAACCGCGGAAGAGAAGCAGGCAGTCGGACTGAACGACTGCCCGCTGCCTGGACCGGCTGATGGCCCCCTTGGCCATGCCCAGGAGCAGTCCTACGAGGAGGCCTGCCGACCTGCCCGCTCCCCTCCGCACAGGGTGTGCAAAGATCAAGGGTGTGGGACTGAACGGCAACCAGAATTTGAGGAGCAGCCCCTTCAGATATTGGAAGAGGGGCTGCAACCTCGCACATTCAATAAAAACGTGGAACACGGACACTTCCAGACCGCAGAAATTGCCGGCGGCCTGGGAGCCTGTGAACCAACTTAAAAACTTATTGCACGGAACTGCTCCATGCAACATCCTCCAGGCCAAGTCCCAATAAATATAGGGAGGACTCCCGCATAGAGAGTACTCCATTGGGGACCCCTGCCTCCTCCGGACGGCAAGATGGTGCGCCATGACGTGTCCGGACGGCAGGCGAGGATGGCAACTTGGAGAGTGTGCAAGAGCAGCCCATACAGGAATCCCCTCCACACAGAACTGAAACGCACGGAGGGGATTTCCCCGAGGAGGCTCAAGTTGTGAGGCGCCAACTCCCGAGGGAGGTTTCGGGGCTTGGCGCCAATGAGGAATTCCGTCCAGACGAGGGTCAGTTCAGACGCAATCTCCCCACGTGCCTGAGCCTCCTTGACACACCTAACGGAGTCAGGGCCCAGTGCTGTTTTTAGCGATTCGATGGCATTGGCCGCGTGCCGGATGTCAGCCCAGGAAAGGCACCATGCCAGCTCGTCTGGCGCCATCCAGCCCGCTCCTCCGCCATCGAGCAGGTCCCTGACCCTAGTAACCTTGCCAGCCACAGCCCTCTCATCCGCCTGCCACCTAAAACCGCAGTCGTGGAGGTACGGATTCCTGAGCAGCAGCTCTTGCAGGACTGCCGCCACTCCAGACAGGGAAGAACTGCATTTGGTGGTGACTCTGTTCCAGACCCTGATGAGTTCCTGGGAAAAGACAGGCAGCCCCCCCCCCCCCACATGGCATCAACTGCTCTACAACTCTTTTGGTTGTAAACGATTAGCCAATTAAATCAAGTGCCCCCTTTGCGGGGGGACACGCCAAACATTTTTCAAGTGCCCTTTTTTTTGTGTGTTTTTTTTTTAGGGCAACGAGAGGCAAATTATACAAGTGCCCCTGACTGGGGGGGGACACTAAAACCTGGCAATAAAACAAATTAAACTTTAAAACATATATCAAATTAAAATTTGGTTGTTGGGGGTGATGATGCACTCCAGTCCCTCCGGCGCCCACCTCTCGTGGAAGGCCGCGAGCGTACCGGTGGACACCGCGTGCTCCATCTCCAGGGACACCCTGGCCCGGATGTAAGTGCGGAAGAGAGGCAGGCAGTCGGGCTGAACGACCCCCTCGACCGCCCGCTGCCTGGACCGGCTGATGGCCCCCCTGGCCGTGCCCAGGAGCAGTCCTACGAGGAGGCCCTTGGACCTACCTGCTCCCCTCTGCACAGGGTGCCCAAAGATCAGGAGTGTGGGACTGAAGTGCAACCAGAATTTGAGGAGCAGCCCCTTTAAATAATGGAACAGGGGCTGCAACCTCGTACATTCAATAAAAACATGGAACACGGACTCCTCCTGACCGCAGAAATTGCAGGCGACCTGGGAGCCCGTGAACCGACTTAAAAATTTGTTGCACGGCACTGCTCCGTGCACACCCTCCAGGCCAAGTCCCCGATAAATAGTGGGAGGACTCCCGCATAGAGTGCACTCCATCGGGGACCCCCAGCCTCCTCCGGACGGCAAGATGTTGTGCCATGGCGTGTCCGGACGGCAGACGAGGATGGCAAGGTGGAGAGTGTGCAGGAGCAGCCCGGACAAAAAACCCCCTCCGCGCAGAACTGAAAGACACATAGACACGCATTTCCCCGAGGCGGCTCAAGTTGTGAGGCGCCGGCTCCCGAGGGAGGTTTCGGGGTTTGGTGCCGATGAGGAATTCCGTCCGGACGGGAATTAGTTCGGACGGGATCTCCCCATGTGCTTGAGCCTCCTCGACACACCTAACGGAGTCAGGGACCAGAGCTGTTTTTAGCGACTCGATGGCATCGGCCGCGCGGCGGACGTCGGCCGAATTTAGGCACCGCGCCAGCACGTCTGGTGCCATCCAACCCGCTCCTCCGCCATCGAGCAGGTCTCTGACCCTGGTCACCTCGCCAGCCACAGCCCTCTCGTCCACCTGCCAGCTAAAACCTCGGTCGTGGAGGTACGGATTCCTGAGCAGCAGCCCCTGCAGGACAGCCGCCATTCCAGACGGTGGAGAGCTGCACTTGGTGGTGACTCTGTTCCAGACCTTGAAGAGTTCCTGGGAAAAGACAGGCAGCCCCCACATGGCATCAACTGCTCTACAGCTTTTACCAAGATTTGAACTCGGATCACGAGATTCAAAGTCCAGAGTGCTCACCATTACACCATACTCACAGGTGCATACATTACAGGGCTGGTAGGTGGGGGCAGCGCAAGTATCGACCCCTTCCTCCTCCCCAACATTAATTTGCGGCGTGGGCTATTTTAACTCCCAGGCCTCATATGCATCTGGCCAGGCAGCTGGGTGTCTGAAAAGAGCATAGAGATTAGGCAAGTCACGGGGAGCTGGGTCTCTCAGTTGGAAAGTGGGGGGGGCGGGGGCGGGAGGGTGGCGTGAAGGGCATCCCGGAACAGCAGAGGCCCAGACTTTGATTGTGAGGCCTAGAGTAGCGCCCCTGCTTCTCCTGGCCCTGCAAAAATAAGTTTAAATCTTAACCCTTTTAGCGCCTCTGCTTCTTCACTGGCAGGTTTCTGTGGAAGGTACCCTGATCAGTCAGTGGTTAAAATGCCATCCTAATGGCATCATAGCACCCTTAATTTACATGTATTATGAGTCAGGCAGGTGCCTCGGCCACCTAAAAAAAAGGGCCCAGTTAAAGCGCCGGTGGGCAGGAACGGTGCAGGAAAGGAGCGGTTTCCACAGTTACTGGTGGTGGCAGACACGCAAGATTTGTCCCCAGTGGTGTGGACGTTAACTGTCCCCCTGCTAATCAGGCATCCTCCCCCTGATCATGGGTACTTCCGCCAAGTCACCAGTAAATGCTGGGAATGCTGATCCATGCGTGTTCGAGACCGGAGTCCTAACCAATCTGGATGAAGAAGCGAATCGATAGACACAAGAAATTACATGATAAAGACATAAAATGGGTTGTCTTTATGTGATGTTCCCCAACAATTGAACAAGGTAGGTTTTGCTGTCACTGGTACAACTTGATTTGAGATCATTAATCTTCTTGTTTTAACCTCTGCACAGTAATGACGCCCCCGGAGATGCGAACACGGCAAAATTACTTGATTCTCTTGTTAATAAACCAGGATTTGGGACTCGGTGTATGAAAGGAAACCCTATTCTGTAAGTACATTGCAGATTTTTTTTTGACTATATCCTTAATGCACATATAGGGCTTCATGTGGAGGGAGGGTCTAACCTGAATAATATTAATCGACAGGCCAGTGCAGATCTTCTTTTGACTCAGTCACTGTATTGCAGCCATTTTCTAGTACAAATAATTGTGACAGCACGTGCCTTGAAAGCTACTGTCCTACCCAGAAGGACAAAGAAAAAAACAGTATTTTAAAAGTTTAAAGTTTCATTCAGTCCGAAACATGGGCAGGAAATCTGCCACGGTGTGCCTTACCTTACAGTCAGGACCAGATTCCGGAAATTGCTGAGCGTCAATATTGTGAACAGGGAGTCTCATGCCAGTGACCCTGAATTTTGTTACAGGAAGTCAATGCCCAATTTATTTCCTGTGGCTAACTGTGTAGATCATTGCATTGTAATTGTCAGAGTTCCTGTTATCTTGTTCAGTGAATAAATACCCTCATTATGTTGCACATCCCAGAGTGATTCCATCTGCTGTCTGTGTATAAATCAGTCCACCAAAACTGCCAGAAGAAACCTCCAGCTCTATCCCAAACTGGGAAGAACAAATGCAAGTGATTCCTTTGTTTCATGACAATTCTCTTGTTTACTAGCAAAACTATGATATAACGCAAATGCGTCTTATTCTCTGATGCTTGCCCCATCTCCATGGAAGCCTATCCATGGACATAGCACTGAATTACCTCTGTGTAAGTTTGAGCCAAATAGTTGGTGCAGCCACACTGGCCCCCAACACACACCATGACTGCCTTGAAACCTCGCTTGAGAGGTTATAACTATTGAGAGGCTTTAACCGTAGCAATACATTTGAAGAATGAGATGTGAATATAAATGGTTCTTGTCTTGTTGTTTCTTCTTGTCTTAGGGATACTCCCTGTGAGCTGAGAGCTGAAGAATGGATGACTCCTTCTGTTCCGGATTCTATAATGGACATCCTTCTCAATGGAAATTGGACAATGGAAAACCCTTCCCCATCGTGCCAGTGTAGTGATAACGCTGTAAAGAAGATGCTGCCAGATTGTCCTGCAGCTGCTGGTGGACTTCCCCCTCCTCAGGTCTGAGAATGAGCTATTTTGTTTACAACATTGTAACAGCCAAATACATGACAAGCACTTGTAGAGAAATTGCAGCTTAAACGCACTGATTGGCTTAAGAACCACTGAGTCACACAGCTTCAGTTGAATCTAAATATGGCTTAATGATATGTCTGCTAACAAAGAGTCCCTAATAATCTGCTCATTTTTACCTATTGTGCACTCATTATAATATCATTAGGCCAGGCCAAAATGCCTAAAATCTCATGGTGCTGCATTTTATAGACAAACACATTAATGGAGAGGGGAAGAGCATTTTGGGTGAGATAGAACTTTCAGTAGAAAGAGCAGGATCTTGATGCTTCACCTGCAGGTTTATAAGCTGATATAAGTAACATGGTATTTTTGTGAATCAATTGTACCCTAAGATTTGCTGTATTGGCATTGATGTCAAGAAAGAAAAAATTACATTTATATAGCGCCTTTCACGGCCACCAGACACCTCAAAGCACTTTACAGCCAATGAAGTACTTTTGTAGTGTTGTAATATGGGAAACACACAGCAAGCTCCCACAAACAGCAAGGTGATAATGAGCAGATAATCTGTTTTTGTTATGTTGATTGAGGGATAAATATTGGCCAGGACACCAGGGATAACTTCTCTGCTCTTTTTCAAAATCATGCCATGGGATCTTTTACATCCACCTGAAAGGGCAGACGAGGCCTCCATTTAATGGCTCATTTGAAAGACAGCACCTCTGATCATGCAGCACTCCCTCAGCACTGCACTGAAGTGACAGCCTAGATTGATGTGCTCAAGTTCCTGGAATGGAACTTGAACCCACAACCTACTGCCTCAGAGGTGAGCGTGCTACCCAGTGAGTCACAGCTGACACTATGTAAATATGCTCTTTCCTGATTTTACACCAGCCAGTTGTCCAACCAGTATTGTCCATGGCATTGTGTAAGTCACACCCCTTGGTTTACACAGTGTTAAACATGTGTGAAGGTTCACCTGTATATTGCATTTTAGGTATCCAGCCACACAGGCTAGATGAAAATGAATACTTAACAAGTAGTTTATTAAAGTTAACTTCAGATTCGTTATATTTAAAATGAAGACAGAAGGAAAATAAATATAACACTCGAAAAAGGAGCAGACATATATTGAGCAAAGGATTAATTTTTTTTTTTCTACTCCCTTTCTAGATTAAACTAAACTCTACAGACATCCTTCAGAACCTGTCAGGCAGGAATGTGTCAGATTACCTTGTGAAGACCTATGCACAAATCATTGGGAAAAGGTAACCAGAAAATCATTTAAAGTTGGATTATTGACCCTTGTGATATAGTGGATAAAGGGTTTCATGAGATAAGGCAAGAAACTGCAGCTGGCTGTTCGATTGGGAGTGTATGTCATTTAATTAGCGTTTGCCTTTGTGTGCCAAGTGCTTCAATTCTGTTTTTTTTATGTGTTTGTTTTCAACAGTTTGAAGAACAAACTATGGGTGAATGAATTCAGGTAGGTTAATAACTAATTTGTCTTGTTCTTCCTCTCACTAGGTACTGTTTTCAGAATCATTTTGGGGGAAGTAAAGCAGATTTTATCCCGAAGAGACACTGTCGCATAATAATAATTTGATTCTCACATGGTGTGCCCTTGCCAACTCTGTTTATCACATCTTCTAAAACCAGACTGAGCAAAAGCCCATCACACAGGATGTTTGCGAAAGTATTTGAGTGCACGATAATTGTCAGTTCTATCTGTGAAAAAATATAGTTAGTCTTCAGTCTTTTTAGGCTGATCTTTTTTGGCCTGTTCTTGTTCTCAACCATTTTAATTGTTTTCCTTTGTGTTGCAATTCCAGCAGGTTACTGGATCACACTGGGTTAAGTTTAGTGAGGTGTTGAAGCAGACATGTGACTTACTTTGATTGGCATGGCTGGCAACCTCCATATTTGCCAAGTTATGTTCTTTTACAGTCATCCTCATTCTTCAATTTGGCACATTCCTTCAAGTCAGACACCAACTTCTCTCCAGTGTGGCCCCACGTTTATGGCCAGAACAATGGCCTTTTCCATAGACTGTACAGCACAAAAACAGGCTATTTTGCCCAACTGCTCCAACTGATTTATGCTCCACACGAGCCTCCTCTCACTGCTCTTCATCTCACCCTACCAGCATAAGCTTCTATTCCTTTCTCCCTCGTGTTTATCCAGTTTAAATGCATCCAAACTATTTACCTCAGCTACTCCTTGTCGTGGCGAGTTCCACATACTAACCACTTTCTGGGTGAAGAAGTTTCTTCCGAATTCCCTATTGGATTTATCTTATAATTATATCCTTTACTCCTCTCCTTAGCCCTTTGGCTGATGGTGGGTTGCTGTGTTATGACATGTGGATATTTTTTTGTTTTTTTTTGATCTCCCAGAGATTGAGCATGCCAGTTACGTGACTTTATGTTGAGTTACTTTTACCAGTCGAGTGGCTGTTTAGTTAATTAAACAGCATTTTGTGGGTGCTTTGGGATTAGTCACTCAGCTGTGTAGTCTGTTTGGCTCGCCTGAGCATCCAGAAAGAACGCTGACTACAGTTGTGCATTCCTGTACTTCGATATAAAAAAAGAAGACAAGTTATGCAGAGCAGCTTGAAGGGCCAAATAGCTTATCGATAAGGTGATCTTATCGAAACGTATAAGATTATGAGGGGGCTTGACAAGGTGGATGCAGAGAGGATGTTTCCACTGATGGGGGAGACTAGAACTAGGGGTATAATCTGAGAATAAGGGGCCGCCCATTTAAAACTGAGATAAGGAGGAATTTCTTCTCTGAGGGTTGTAAATCTGTGGAATTTGCTGCCTCAGAGAGCTGTGGAAGCCAGGATATTGAATAAATTTAAGGCAGAGATTAGACAGCTTCTTAACTGATAAGGGATTAAGGTGTTATGGGGAGCGGGCAGGGAAGTGGATCTGAGTCCATGATCGGATTAGCCATAATTGTATTAAATGGCGCAGCAGGCTCAAGGGGCCATATGGCCTACATCTGCTCCTATTTCTTATATTCTTATGTTTATGTTCTTATAATGTGTTCATAAAGTACATTAGATAAGAAGAAAGTGGGGGAAGTGATGAATTTAGATTTGTGTAGTTGAAGCTCAGGAATGTTGAATACCTCAACAACAACAACAACTTGCATTTATATAGCGCCTTTAACATCCTAAGGTGCTTCACAGGAGTATTATGACAAGAAATTTGACACCAAGCCGCATAAGTAGAAACTAGCGCAGGTGACCAAAAGCTTAGTCAAAGAGGTATGTTTTAAGGAGCATCTTGAAGGAGGAAAGAGAGGTGGAGAGATGGAGAGGTTTAGGCAGGGAATTCCAGAGCTTGGGGCCCAGGCAACAGAAGGCATGGCCATCAATGATTGAGTGATTATAAACCTCACACAAGTAGTTAGAAAAAAAGGCACGAGCTGGAGGACTAGGTGAAACTCCCCTGCACCACTGTCAAAAGTACTTGCGCCTGAAAGTCACTGAAAAAGTTCTGTGCAGAGCACCAGCCAATGACATTTGCGGATCAGTGGGCCCCCTATAGCACGGTCCGACAACCTGTTGTGATTTCCACTGCGACATGTAGAGGAGCAGCCACTGATTTGTTCTTGTCCTGTAGGTATGGAGGATTTTCACTGGGGGGAGAGAGCTCTCAGTTCCTGCCGCCAAGGGAAGAGATCACTCGAGCCATACTCCAATTAAAGCAGGCACTTGCTTTGACACAGGTTAGTACTGGATTTTTTGCAGTCAAATACTTTGTGACATAATCTTGGACAGGTTGGGTCAAAATAATAGAAAAATAAAACTGATCAAAACAAACCAGTTATATAAATGGTAGTTTTGTTTTCAAGATAAGTCATATCTGTTCTTTCGTCCTCCTAGCCATGCACCTCTGCTGCCTAGCAACTTGTTCCCAGACCCCCACAGTAGTTCTTTCGACAGCTGTGGCAGACATGAGATACATACCATTCAAGCTAGACTATCAGAATTAACTTTCCCTCCCCCTGTTCAAAGCTACCACATACTCCCCTCTATGTCTGCCCCACCCCACACCATGAGGCTCAGATTGGGAACTGAGACAGGACTTGAACCTGCCTCCTCCCACATGGTGCCACTGAGTGTAAAGGTCAACACCAATGCACAAACTGCAAGGACCAAATGCAATTTTTGTTTTCTTCATTCTCAGGATGTGGGCAACAATGGCAAGGCCAGCAGTTATTGCCCATGCCGAGTTGCCCTGAGAAGATTTGATAGAATGAGTGGTTTGCTTAGGCCCCTTCAGGGGACAGTTCTTTTTAAAGAGTTTCATGAAGAAGGCCCATCACTAACATCTCAGGACCCCTAGGGATGGTCAATAAATGCCAGCCTTGCCAGCGACACCCATATCCCGAATGAAATAAAGAATAACTGGCACACTGATTGTTTTTGTTTGCTTAATGGCAAAGTAGCCCTATACATAATAGAGATACGTATAGTACAATACCACCAACTCCAAACTGACTGCAATTGGGGGAACTTCAAATTTGTGATTTGGTTCAATGCTGCCTCTAGTTTGAATGATGTTCTGGTAAACTCGCTAAGCTATTACCTGACACCAGGCTCAGGACTGGATTAAAAAGCTTGACCAACACTTAGCATATCAAGAAGGTAAAGCAGAACCTACACACTGTGGACGTTGGATCATGCTTGGCTTTTGGAGTTCATAATGTCATTCAAACCTCTCGCATGCAGTCTTGTAAACCCCTCTGAGCCGCTCCTTATGATATGTAATGGGCGTTGTGCCTTGTGTATCACTGTGGAAGGTGAGCAGCCATTTACTTCTGCATCCACTGAACAGCAAACCCAGCTGAAAGTATTTGCACAGTTAAGACCTGTTAACGGTTATACTCTTCATCCTACAGGGCAGTGCCTCCGACCGGTTTATGAACCAGCTCCCAAAGTTTATGTCCGGACTAGACACAAAAGATAATGTGAAGGTAAGACTTTTTAGATCTTGGGGAGGGTCCAGAATTTCTTCCAGTAAAGCGTTTTAAAATCCAGTGCTCCTTCCCTGATCTAATAATTCTTTGCTTTTGAATTTAGAGATAGAGAGGAACACTGGAATGTAGAGCAAACATGTTTGTGTGGTATTTTACTTGTAGTATATGCAGTTTTGTGCTCATGGAAGTGAGTGATCTCAGTGTGAATGGAATGCACACTTGTACGTTTTATAACCAGCGTCAGCACCAACTCGTGCTGTGGTACAGCCAATTGCAGAGTAAAATATCCTTCTACTCTGCCCCAATATTCCCAGTGAGGCCACCTCCACGGTGCAAGTGGGAGTTTTCCCACGTCCCACACCAGTTGAAAGCTGTGAGTGAGATTGCCAAATTAGGTCGTTGTTCCCTAATATGAGGGGATTGGATCGGGTAGATCTTGGAGAAACGGTTTCCACTGGAAGGAGGGTCGGTAACCAAAGGTCACAGATTGAAGATAATTGGCAAAAAAGCCAGGGGGGATGGAAGAGATGAGGAGATTGTTTTTTAAGCAGCGAGTTGTTATGATCTGGATTACACTACCTGAAAGGCCGGTGGAAGCAACAACTTTCAAAAGGGAATTGGATATATAGTTAAAAAGGAAATATTTACAGGGCTACGGGGAAACAGCAGGAGAGTGGGACGAATTAGATAGCTCTTTCAAAGAGGCACAGGCACGATGGGCCAAATGGCCTCCTTCTGTACTGTATTAATTCTTGGCAGTTGACTGGCACTCGCTGCAGAATACGGTGAGACTAACACAAACTTCTTTAACAAAGCCTCCTTTTAGTTGTCACATAGAGGAGACCTTCATGAGCTCACTCTCAGATCCCACTGCTGAAAATAGCGTTCAAAAACATAGCCCTGCCGAGTTACCATGGGATCGATTTTAACTGTTTCCACCAGGTGAGAAACAGGCAGCAATAGATCCTGTTATACCCCCGTCCAATTCTCCTTTCCATTCACTTCAACACTTAAAATAGGCCCACACATCTTTGGACCTCAACGTATAGCTCAGTTTCAAACACTTAAAAAATATTGCACTCTCTATTCAATCACGCAGCTAAATGTTTTTCAGTGTTATTGGTGAACCATTTAAAACATAGAATTATGTAGAATTTTACAGCACAGAAACAGGCCATTTGGTCCAGCTGGTCTATGCCGGTGTTTATGGTCCACACGAGCCTCCTCCCACCCTCTTCATCTCAGCATCAATTTTAACTGTTCCTGCCCAGCAGCAACGGTTAAAATCAACTCCATGGACCAAGTTCCCCCAATCGTTTGGGCATTTGGTCTTGTTCTATTCATTAGTTCCATCTGAGGAACTATTCATTCTCTTTTTCATTATCCTTGGTTGAATTATGTTATTTTTACATTTATTTATCCACTTAATTGGCTGTTTTAAAAAAAAATACAACAAAATAATTCAGAGAATACCAAAAAGAAAATGACAGGCTCCTCTGTTGCCCCATGTGGTTAGGACACCACCTGGCGGTGTAGAGTCCTGTAGACCAAATGGTTTCAGACACAATCCCTTGGTCGATGCTGATTTGGCCGATCTTGACAAGGACTGGAGTTTAGATGGTACAGCGAACCTCAGCCTCCCTGGGCTAAGGTTAGCCAGGCTTCACGTGCATAATTGCTGATGTCAACTGGTGTGTGTGCACGCACACATGGAGGTGTATATGTGTGTGGATGTCAGGCAAGTGTAGGATTGGGCTAAACTATGGCGGCTCCCAAGCTCAAATAGCCGACCAACACTCATTGTTAACCTCACACGTGAAGCCTGGCCACTTGGGTGAAGCACTAGTGGGCAGTCTGGTGTCAATGCAACTGCAACCCAGCAAGAGTCAGCAACTTCAGGAGACGAGGGAAGAAAATGGGCAAAAGAAAGACTTGCATTTATATAACGTTTTTCACGACCACTGGACGTCCCAAAGCGCTATACAGCCAATGAAGTACTTGTTATGGAATGTAGTCACTGTTGTAATGTAGGAAATGCAGCAGCTAATTTGCACACAGCAAGGGCCCACAAACAGCGATGTGATGATGACCAAACAATCTGTTTTTGTTATGTTAATTGAGGGATAAATATTGCCAGGGCACCAGGGATATCTCCGCTGCTCTTCTTCGAAATAGTGCCATGGGATCTTTTACGTCCACCTGAGAGAGCAGATGGGACCTTGGTTTAAAGTCTCATCCGAAAGACGGCATCTCCGACAGTGCAGCACTCCCTCAGCACTGCACTGGAGTGTCAGCTTAGATTTTTCTGCTCAAGTCTCTGGAGTGGGACTTAAACCCACAACCTTCTGACTCAGAGGTGAGAGTGCTGTACACTGAGCCACAGCTGACGCTAAAAGAGTGCAATAGAAATCAAATCACACACAAACAAAGGGCAGTGTTAAGCTTTATTGAAAAATAACCTGCTCTCACCTGGGGTGGATTATAGGTAAAGCAGGGTGCATTTGTACTATAGTTACAGCGAATCCATGTCATTAATGGTGCTGTTTCAAACTGGCCATTTGGTTTTGCCAATTAGATCTGGTTTAACAACAAAGGCTGGCATGCCATCGGAGCGTTCCTGAACGTCATGAACAACGCCATTCTGCGTACCCATTTAGCAGAAGGAGAGGATCCGAGTATATATGGAATCACCGCCATCAACCATCCGCTCAATCTGACTAAAGAGCAAATCTCTGAGGTGGCCCTGTAAGTATCTGCTTCTCGACTCCATCACTGCAAATCATTGTAAGACAAATTAAACTGCTCTTACCTAAGACTAAAAAAGAATGTTTGTTGTAAAACATTTCAAGGGTTTCATTATTTTTTTGTAAGTTTTATTTTATGCTGTGGATTTGCACTCACTAGAAATGCCTATTTTTTTCATCCATTCCTGGGATGTGGGCACCGCTGGCAAGGCCAGCATTTATTGCTGACCCCTAATTGCCCTCGAGAAGGTGATGGTGAGCCACCTTCTTAAACCGCTGCAGTCAGTGTGGTGAAGGGGCTCCCGCACTATTGTAAGATAGAGAGTTGTAGGATTTTGACCTTCCTTAAATTGGGTTTGAACCATGGGACCATGCCAACGAAGGAACTGGGTTGGGACTCCTCAAATTCAGTTCATGCGAGACCCTTAGAGTGGGCAGTGAAAGGAGACATTACTGACAGCAGTTGGTGCCAGATTAATTTCCAATTCAGTGGTAAAAGGATAGTGAGCTAACCTACCCTGCCACCCACCTCCCTCTCGCCATCTTCTGTTCACACTGGACTATTTTCCATCTGGCTGTGGCATCTGTGAATTGAATCTCAATCGTGGATGGAGCTCACCTCAACCTACAGAATTCATAATATCCAGTGAAAAGGCATGGCAACCTATGCCAGCTGCATTCAAATGTAAGTCCCAGTGGTGAAAGAAACATGTGAAAGGGAATAGTAGCATAGTGGTTCTGTTACTGGACGAATAATCCAGAAGCTTGGACTAATGATCCAGAAATGTGAGTTCAGATCCCACCATGAGGGAATTTAAATTCAGTTAATTAAATACATCTGGAATTAAAACACTAATATCAGTAATGGCCACTTCGGTGAAACTATCAGATTGTTGGACAAACCCATCTGGTTCACTAATGTCCTTCAAGGAAGGAAATCTGCCGTCCTTATCCAGTCTGGCCTATATATGTGACTCCAGACCCACAATCATATGGTTGATTGTTAAATGGCCAAGCAAGCCATTCAGTTGTACCAAGTCAGCAGTGTGGGATTACCTTTGCCACACAGTCAAGAAGGTAACTCACCACCACCTTCCCAACGGTAATTTGGATTGGGCAATAAATGCTGGCCTTGGCAGTGAAGCCCACATCTAATAAATAAAAAAGAAAATGTGCAGACACACTTGAGCACCTGGTCTGCAAGGTATCTCTTTGTCTTGTGAAGATAGAATTTGGTCAGCAGTCAAACACACAAAATGTTAGAGTTCAGTTTAACTAAATAAATCAAGCTGTGTCATTACTGTAGATTGTGACTTTTATTTTTAAATGTGGGAAAGTTCTTTAAGTAAATGTTTGACAGAATTGACATGGTCAGTGAGGTGATACCTCACAGTGCTGATCTGTGCACAAACGTGGTGATATGTTGCGCTGGTATTTTACCAGGATGAGATGTCCCTTTAAAATTCATCAGTGTTGGGGCAGTATGCTGACACTCAGTGATAGCCGCTCAGTCCCACGGAGTGAGAACAAATTTAAGGGTAATATTGGAGGAGAGGGGCCAGTGCTTGGGTAGTTACCCAAGGTGTAAGGGGGTATTTGTAGCAGCATCATAAGCACCTCCCCACACTTAGATTCCCCTCATTTGTTCGGTGTACGCAGCCATTTGATTGTCTGTCTGATTTTACAGTGATGTTTGTGCGTTGCAGGATGACCACCTCAGTGGATGTTTTAGTTTCCATCTGCGTGATCTTTGCCATGTCCTTTGTCCCGGCGAGTTTCGTGGTGTTCCTGATTCAGGAGCGGGTCACCAAAGCCAAACACATGCAGTTCATCAGCGGAGTGAAGCCGGCCATCTACTGGCTGGCTAACTATGTGTGGGATATGGTAAGTCCAGGACTTTACACCCCATTGTCTGTGAAATGCTTCTTACCAAGATATGTGCAGCAGCTTCAAGAGGGAATTAAATATATACTTGAATATGCAGGGCTCTGGGGAAAGGGCAGGGGAGTGGGTCTAATTGGACAGCGCTTTCAAAGAGCCGGCACAGGCACGATGGGCCGAATGGTCTTCTGTGCTGTAAAATTCTATGAGGTTTCAGTGGGTGAAGTTCCCACCGGGGGTTCTTGCTGCTTGATGGAAAAGCCGCCGAAAACCCGGAGAAGTGGTGTTTACACAGAAGTTACGGTGAACAAACGGGAGAATTTCCACTCGGAAGATGGGCCACTTTATTTTGAGGGGAATTTCACAGTTCCTCTTGTGCAGATAAATTTGCCTCCATTTGCTAACGTTGGAAAACAAAATCAGTGTGAAGCCTACTGTATGCTCATAGTTCTCCTCATACTCCTTGTTCTCACAGAGTGGTCCAGAGTTAAAGCAATATAAGCTGAGCATGAATAGTTAATCCACCAGCCAAAGGATTGGTATTACTCACGTGACAAATAGTATCCAGCAGTAGCACTGTCTATGTGTCCCAGACTCTGTCCACAGGTCTACTTAAGGACCTAGAAGCATTATCCTCTAGAGAATGAATAAAGTATGCCACATAGTGAAAACTCTGTTCCTTCATTTGTCAGCACTTGTAACTTGCAGTGTATTTGCCCATGTTTGGCAAAAGTGTCTTAAACCATACAGGAGTAAGAAAAAGACTGTCATCCAAACCCCTGCTTTGTAACCACTCCAAATGTCCACTGCCTCCAGGTTAGAGCCATCTATTATTCTTTGCTTTAACACTGCTGCAGGACTAACAGCTGTAACTGCTGTGTTCCCATAGCATGTCGATGTCCTCTAGTGGTAGCCATCAAGTACTGCAAAAGCACATTGCCCACAAACAATCAGCGCCATTTTATTAATTGACGATCCAGATCATGAACTACGGAGTAAGAATTCATCTGGTCGTCATTTGTGGGCACACTGCAAATGCCTTTGTGAAGACTTCATCTGTTTGACGTTTTTAGCAAAATGGTAACCGTGTTTTGTCCGAAGGAGTTTACAATTTAGCTGGAAGTATTGATCAGAAGAATAAATTGACAATTTTGCTACATGTCCCAACCAGAGGAATTCTTACTCCTAAGTCTGGATCAGAGGTATTAGACTAGTGCACTTGAGCAAAGAGACGGGATTCAATTGCTGATATCACGCCATCTTCATGTGGACATTTATAAAGAAGCGTATGTCATTTTAAGCTGTGTGTCACAGCCCATGTCTCAGCCTTCAGCAACAACTGGGTTAGCAAACCAGATTACATCATATATCAGCCCTGTGGCTTATTTGAGACGGTTCATCTTGAGCCTTCCTGTTTGTCATCTCCCGAGAGTAGGTTGGCTGAGTACTTAAATGTTTATTTTGACTTTCTTAAGACACACCCGACTCAAAGATCTGCTTCCAACGGTTGATTTCTGATAAAGCTGCTTTTATTTAGCAGTTGACATTCTTGATTTGTGATTATGGTCTTCATTGTAACCCCTTGTTTTTGAAGTTTACATAAGGTTTCTCTAAATTGATGCACTGTAGTATTGATAGAATATGATGTTCTGAATGAGCTAAAGACGCAGAACTGAAGGAGAAAAAAGTCCAACTATTCTCAGAGAATCTTTAGAAATAAACTGTAGCCAATGGAGCATGTTATTTACCATAAACCCATTGATGAAATGTTCCTGCCAATCACAAATTTTGGTCTCATTTCTCTTGCAGTGTAACTATGTGGTTCCCGCCACTCTGGTCATTCTTATTTTCATCTGTTTCCAACAAAAATCCTACGTGTCCTCCTCAAATCTGCCTGTCCTGGCTCTGCTTCTCTTACTCTATGGGTAAGTCAATACATTGTTTATTGTTGGGAGATCTTGTGCTTATTCTCAGTGCTATTTTTCTGGAAGGAGATCGAGGAGGGACGGAACAAAATGGCTGCCGCGAACTGTTTTCTCTGTACAGGTAGTACACTTTCCAAGAGAAAACCACAAGCCTTATCTCAGTTTGCTCCATGGCCTCACCCCTCCCTATCTTTGTAATCTCCTCCAGCCCCACAGACCCCCAAGATGTCTGTGCTCCTCTAATTCTGCCTGTTTGAGCATCCCTGATTATAATCGCTCAACCATTAGTGGCCGTGCCTTCTGTTGCCTGGCACTCCTTCCCTAAACCACTCCGCCTCTCTACCTCTCTTTCCTCCCTCAAGACGCTCCTTAAAACCAACCTCTTTGACCAAGGTTTTGGTCACCGGCGCTAATTTCTACTTATGTGGCTCGGTGTTAATTTTTTAAATCTCATAACATTCCTGTGAAGCGCCTTGGGACGTTTCCCTACATTAAAGGTGCTATATAAATAGAAGTTGTTGTTGTTGTATTAGCACCCGGCAATGCTCAGGATCCACCACACATAATAGATGCCACTCGGCCTAACGCTTTTGTGGGTGTTAAAGTAAATGTGGAGGTGCCTCTCCATGCAATACACTATTGCCAGACTCTTAAATATCTGAGGACATGCTCAGCTTGGCCGCTTAACTTTTTTTGTTGCCTGCCCCTTTGTATTGAATCTCAGTTCCACTCTTGCCCTCCCCCCTCACACACACACACACACACACACACACACACACAGTTGACTTTGTGCGACTGTGAATCGGAAGCGCGATTTAATTTTCTCCCAATTTTTATTTCCGTTGACTTCAATGGGGAGAGATGTAACACGGGCTGCCAACTCACTATTACCCATTTTACACAATGGCACAAAGTCACAATCTAAGAAAGAAATAACTTGCATTTCTTTAGCGCCTTTCATGACCTCAGGACATCTCAAAGCCAATGAAATACTTTAGAAGTGTAGTTACTGTTGTAATGTAGGAAACGTAGCAGCCAATTTGCACACAGCAAGCTCCCACAAACAGTGACATGATAATGACTAGATAATCTGTTTTTAGTAATGTTGGTAGAGGGATAAATATTGGCCAGGACACTGGGGATAACTCCCCTGCTCTTCTTCAAAATAGTGCCATGGGATCTTTTACATCCACCCAAGGGGGCAGACGGAACCTTGCTTTAATGTCTCATCCGAAAGTGCAACACTCCAACAGTGCAGCACTCCTGCAGTATTACACTGAAGTGTTAGCTTAGATTATGTGCTCCAGTCTCGGACTTGAACCCACGACCTTCTGACTCAGAGAAAAGAGTGCTACCCACTGAGCCAGAATTGACACACTACCATGAATATACCTGGAGGAAGGAAAGGAATGCTTGGGTGCAGTTTATTAATCCTCTAGCTTGTTGTGCTTCTCCCAAAAATATATACAGGTACGTGATTTCCATATGACACTGCAGTCTCTACAGACACAAATTACAGTTGCGCTAATGTCTACTTAGATAATAGGGTGCACTTTATATGTTCCATCACTCACTAGTAAAATTATACAGAAAAAGGTGCTTTACACAGCACAATATTTTATAACTTGTATTTACTACTTAAAATAGCCTACTCCTGTTCATGTGGCCCACCCCCTGGAGGAGTTTAATTGACACTGCCACACTCATTTCATGAAGCACCCTTACAACCAACAGAGAGAAGTGGCTCATCACAACAGTCTGAGCTCACTTCAGCATCTGCAAAATAGATACACCGCTTTGAGTACTGTTGGGGGGGATGACTCATCAGGAGAAAGCAGCAGCAGCCAAGTCTATGGCAAAGTGGGTGGCTCTGCTGCACAGGAGGGCAGGAAAAAGAGTGGGAGAGCGATAGTGATAGGGGATTCAATTGTAAGGGGAATAGATAGATATTTCTGCGGCCGCAACCGAGACTCCAGGATGGTATTTGCCTCCCTGGTGCAAAGGTCAAGGATGTCTCAGAGCGGGTGCAGGACATTCTAAAAAGGGAGGGTGAACAGCCAGTTGTCGTGGTACATATAGGTACCAATGATATAGGTAGAAAATGGGATGAGGTCCTACGAGACGAATTTAGGGAGCTAGGAGCTAAATTAAAAAATAGGACCTCAAAAGTAGTAATCTCAGGATTGCTACCAGTACCACGTGCTAGTCAGAGTAGGAATCGCAGGATAGCTCAGATGAATACGTGGCTTGAGCAGTGGTGCAGCAGGGAGGGATTCAAATTCCTGGGGCATTGGAACCGGTTCTGGGGGAGATGGGACCAGTACAAACCGGATGGTCCGCACCTGGGCAGGACCGGAACCAATGTCCGAGGGGGAGTGTTTGCTAGTGCTGTTTGGGAGGAGTTAAACGAATATAGCAGGGGAATGGAAACCTATGCAGGGAGACAGAGGGAAACAAAATGGAGACAGAAGCAAAAGATAGAAAGGAGAAAAGTAAAAGTGGAGGGCAGAGAAACCCAAGGCAAAAAACAAAAAGGGCCACTTTACAGCAAAATTCTAAAGGGTCAAAATGTGTTAAAAAGACAAGCCTGAAGGCTCTGTGCCTCAATGCGAGGAGTATTCGGAATAAAGTGGACGAATTAACTGCGCAAATAGCAGTCAACAGATACGATGTAATTAGCATCACGGAGACATGGCTCCAGGGTGACCAAGGCTGGGAACTCAACATCCAGTGGTATTCAACATTCAGGAAGGATAGACAGAAAGGAAAAGGAGGTGGGGTGGCATTGCTGGTTAAAGAGGAAATTAATGCAATTGTAAGGAAGGACATTAGCTTGGATGATGTGGAATCGGTATGGGTGGAGTTACGGAATACCAAAGGGCAGAAAATCCTAGTGGGAGTTGTGTACAGGCCACCAAATAGTAGTAGTGAGGTTGGGGACAGCATCAAAGAAGAAATAAAGGTACAGCAGTAATCATTGGAGACTTTCATCTACATATTGATTGGGCTAACCTAACTGGTAGCAATACGGTGGAGGATGAATTCCTGGACTGTATTAGGGATGGTTTTCTAGACCAATATGTTGAGGAACCAACCAGAGAGCTGGCCATCCTAGACTGGGTGATGTGTAATGAGAAGGGACTAATTAGCAATCTTGTTGTGCAAGGCCCCTTGGGGAAGAGTGACCATAATATGGTAGAATTCTTTATTAAGATGGAGAGTGACAAAGTTAATTCAGAAACTAGGGTCCTGAACTTAAGGAAAGGTAACTTTGATAGTATGAGGTGCCAATTGGCTAAATTAGACTGGCAAATGATACTTAAAGGGTTGATGGTGGATAGGCAATGGCAAACCTTTAAAGATCATATGGACAAACTTCAACAATTGTACATCCCTGTCTGGAGTAAAAATAAAACGAGGAAGGTGGCTCAACCGTGGCTAACAAGGGAAATTAAGGATAGTATTAAATCCAAGGAAAAGGTATACAAATTAGCCAGAAAAAACAGCAAACCGGAGGACTGGGAGAAATTTGGGATTCAGCAGAGGAGGACAAAGGGTTTAATTAAGAGGGGAAAAATAGAGTACTAGAGGAAGCTTGCCGGAAAAATAAAAACTGACTGCAAAAGCTTCTGTAGATATGTGAAGAGAAAAAGATTAGTGAAGACAAACGTAGGTCCCTTGCAGTTGGATTCGGGTGAATTTATAATGGGGAACAAAGAAATGGCAGAGCAATTGAACAAGTACTTTGGTTCTGTCTTCACAAAGGAAGACACAAATAATCTTCTGGATGTACTAGGGGACCGAGGGTCTAGCGAGCAGGAGGAACTGAAGGATATCCTTATTAGGCGGGAAATTGTGTTAGGGAAATTGACGGGATTGAAGGCCGATAAATCCCCAGGGCCTGATAGTCTACATCCCAGAGTACTTAAGGAAGTGGCCCTAGAAATAGTGGATGCATTGGTGATAATTTTCCAGCAGTCTATCGACTCTGGATCAGTTCCTATGGACTGGAGGGTTGCTAATGTAACACCACTTTTTAAAAAAGGAGGGAGAGAGAAAACGGGTAATTATAGACCGGTTAGCCTGACATCAGTAGTGGGGAAAATGTTAGAATCAGTCATTAAGGATGAAATAGCAGCGCATTTGGAAAGCAGTGACAGGATTGGTCCAAGCCAGGATGGATTTATGAAAGGGAAATCATGCTTGACAAATCTTCTGGAATTTTTTAAGGATGTAACTCGTAGAGTAGACAAGGGAGAACCAATGGATGTGGTGTATTTGGACTTTCTAAAGGCTTTTGACAAGGTCCCACACAAGAGATTAGTGTGCAAAATCAAAGCACATAGTATTGGGGGTAATGTACTGACGTGGATAGAGAACTGGTTGGCAGACAGGAAGCAGAGAGTCGGGATAAACAGGTCCTTTTCAGAATGGTAGGCAGTGACTAATGGAGTGCCGCAGGGCTCGGTGCTGGGACCCCAGCTCTTTACAATATATATTAATGATTTAGATGAAAGAATTGAGTGTAATATCTCCAAGTTTGCAGATGACACTAAACTGGGTGGCGGTGTGAGCTGTGAGAAGGACACTAAAAGGCTGCAGGGTGACTTGGACAGGTTAGGCGAATGGGCAAATGGCAGATGCAGTATAATGTGGATAAATGTGAGGTTATCCACTTTGGGGGCAAAAACACGAAGGCAGAATATTATCTGAATGGCGGCAGATTAGGAAAAGGGGAGGTGCAGTGGGACCTGGGTGTCATGATTCATCAGTCCTTGAAAGTTGGCATGCAGGTACAGCAGGCGGTGAAGAAGGCAAATGGTATGTTGGCCTTCATAGCAAGGGGATTTGAGTATAGGAGCAGGGAAGTCTTACTGCAGTTGTACAGGGCCTTGGTGAGGCCCCACCTGGAATATTGAGTTCAGTTTTGTTCTCCTAATCTGAGGAAGGACATTCTTGCTATTGAGGGAGTGCAGCGAGGTTCACCAGACTGATTCCAGGGATGGCTGGACTGACATATGAGGAGAGACTGGATCAACTGGGCCTTTATACTCTGGAGTTTAGAAGGATTAGAGGGGATCTCAAAGAAACATATAAGATTCTGACGGGACTGGACAGGTTAGACGCGGGAACAATATTCCCAATGTTGGGGAAGTCCAGAACCAGGGGACACAGTCTTAGGATAAGGGTAGGCCATTTAGTACTGAGATGAGGTGGTGGGGTGGATGATCAGCCATGATCTTGTTGAATGGCGGTGCAGGCTCGAAGGGCCGAGTGGCCGACTCCTGCACCTATTTTCTATGTTTCTTTGTTTCTATGCCTCACTCAGCCCTCCTAGTTTGGTCCCTTCTTTTTTCAGGTACCTTCCCTTCAGCATGCTCCATAGAATCACACAGCACAGAAGGAGGCCATTCGGCCCGTCGTGCCTGTTCTGGCTCTTTGAAAGAGCTTTCCAATCAGCCCCACTCCCCTGCTCTTTCTCCATAGCCCTGCAAATCTTTCCTTTTCAAGCATATGTTTATCCAATTCTCCTTTTGAAAGTTACTATTGAATCTGCTTCCACCACCCTTTCAGACAGTGCATACCACCATTTCCTGATCAAGATATTTGCTCCCAATCACTTCCAATGCTGCTCTTTTGCCTGCTGACGAATAGTGCGGAAGTGTGGCACAGGGTAGCTCAGTGGAAGATTTGTCTCCCCGATTGTAAGATGGCTGAGATGAGAAGATAAGCATGTGGGAACCGGGATAAAAAGCTGTGTCTCCAAGCTCCTTTACCCAGCACATTGTATAGTAGTGCCTTCACAGTCCACTATTAGTACAGAGAGACATGATGCGACCATTCAGTAAGTAACATCACTCATGATTTGAAATGGGACTTTCAGTAATAGGAACAGCAGGGAGCGGAAACGTAACCAGGAAAACGTACAAATTCACAAAATTACTTCTTGTTCAATGTTAAGCCAAAAATAAAGATGGTGCCCAACATTCTGGAAGGGGAGTAAATGGTTTCTAGTTTTGTTTGATAGAAACAAAATTTAGCACCTTTCAGATCCTTGGCATGAATTATTTTGAAGTGTAGACATTGCTGTGATGCCGGCAATTGCAGCAGCCAGCTTGCGCACAGCAAGGACCCACAAACACGAGTGAGATAAATAACCAGCTAATCTGCTTTTGGTGGTAAAGGTTGAAGGATAAATGTTGGCCTGGAAACCAAGAGAACTCGCTGCTCTTCTTCAAATAGTGCCATGAGATCTTTTGTATCCACCTGAAAAGGGAGACAGCAAGATCTGAAGGTTGGCACCGGCCACAATGTAGCACTCCCCTCAATACTGCTCTGAAATATCAGCCTGGAGTTCGGTGTTTAAATATCTGGAGTGAGGATTGCAGCCACCAGCATCTGCCTCAGAAGCAAGAGTGCCACCACTGAGCCAAGCTGGTGTGGTGCTCTTTATTGGGCACTGTAACCACGTGCCTGTGAGTTATAACTAGAGTGTCTCCTTCTTCTTGCAGGTGGTCCATCACGCCTTTGATGTACCCAGCATCCTTTGTGTTCAGGATCCCCAGCACTGCCTACGTGATATTAACCAGCGTGAACTTGTTCATCGGTATTAATGGCAGTGTGGCCACCTTTGTGCTGGAGCTGTTTAGCAACACTGTAAGTTACTGAATACTTTTATTTATTGGGTTATCAATGACTCGCAAAATGGACAGCGCCAAGCTGCTGACTGAATGCTTTCTCTTAAAAGGAGGTCCACTTGATCTCACGATGAGAGAAAATATATCCATTAGCAAAGATACACAGTTTGTAAACATTGATTCCAACTTTGCATAATCCAATGAGATAAGTATCTGTCGATTGTGGCATTATGTGCAATGTAAATTATATTTCCAGCGAGATTCATTGGCACTGGCAAGAGTTCTATGCATGACAGCATAGTTTATCACAAGTTATACTTATGATTATATAACATCAATGGCATGTGTTATATGCATGGGGATATGACTTATCACCAGCGGCAGCAGGAGTGGTACGCAGATAAATACAGGTGGTACTCAGAAGGTTGTACCTTAGTCTGGTATTCTTTGCCTGAACAAACCGATTGAGGAATGGTGCAAGGGGGAGGGATTCAAATTCCTGGGACATTGGAACTGGTTCTGGGGGAGGTAGGATCAGTACAACCGGGACGGTCTGCACCTGGGCAGAACCGGAACCGATGTCCTAGGCGGAATGTTTGCTAGTGCAGTTGGGGAGGGTTTAAACTAATATGGCAGGGGGATGGGAATCTACGCAGGGAGGCAGAGGGAAGTAAAAAGGGGCCGAAGCAAAAGGTAGGAAGGAGAAAAACAAGAGTGGGGGGCAAAGAAATCAAGGGCAAAAATCAAAAAGGGCCACATTACAACATAATTCTAAAAGGACAAAGAGTGTTTAAAAAAACAAGCCTGAAGGCTTTGAGTCTCACGGCAAGGAGCATTCGTAATAAGCTGAATGAATTAACTGCGTAGATAGCTGTTAACGGATATGATGTAGTTGGGATTACGGAGACATGGCTCTAGGGTAACCAAGGCTGGGAACGCAACATCCAGGGGTATTCAATATTCAGGAAGGATAGACAGGAAGGAAAAGAAGGTGGGGTAGCGTTACTGGTTAAAGAGGAGATTAACGAAAGACATTAGTTTGGGCCATGTGGAATCTATATGGGTGGAGCTGCGAAACACCAAAGGGCAGAAAACGTTAGTGGGAGTTGTGTACAGACCACCAAACAGTAGTAGGGAGGTTGGGAATGGCATCAAACAGGAAATTAGGGACGTGTGCAATAAGGGTACAGCAGTTATCATGGGTGACTTGGGCTAACCAAACTGGTAGCAGTACTGTGGAGGAGGATTTCCTGAAGTGTACAAGGGATGGTTTTCTAAACCAATATGTCGAGGAACCAACTAGACTGGGTCTTGTGTAATGAGAGAGGATTAATTAGCAATCTGGTCATGCGAGGCCCCTTGGGGAAGAGTGACCATAATATGGTAGAATTCTTAGTTAAGATTGAGAGTGACACAGTTAATTCAGAGACTAGGGTCCTGAACTTAAAGAAAGGTAACTTCGATGGTATGAGATGTGAATTGGCTAGGATAGCTTGGCGAATGATACTTAAAGGGTTGATGGTGGATACGCAATGCCAGACATTTAAAGATCACATTGATGAACTTCAACAATTGTACATCCCTGTCTGGCGTAAAAATAAAAAGGGGAAGGTGGCTCAACCGTGACTAACAAGGGAAATTAGGGATAGTGTTAAATCCAAGGAAGAGGCATATAAATTGGCCAGAAAAAGCAGCAAACATGAAACTGGGAGAAATTTAGAATCCAGCAGAGGAGGACGAAGGGTTTAATTAGGAGGGGGAAAATAGAGTACGAGAGTAAGCTTGCAGGGAACATAAAAACTGACTGCAAAAGCTTCTATAGATATGTGAAGAGAAAAAGATTAGTGAAGACTAATGTAGGTCCCTTGCAGTCAGAATCAGTTGAATTCACAATGGGGAACAAGGAAATGGCAGACCAATTGAACAAATACTTTGGTACTGTCTTCACTAAGGAAGACACGAATAACCTGCCGAAAATAATAGGGGACGGAGGGTCTAGCGAGAAGGAGAAACTGAAGGAAATCCTTATTAGTCAGGAAATTATGTTAGGGAAATTGATAGGATTGAAGGCCGATAAATCCCCAGGGTCTGATAGTCTCCATCCCAGAGTACTTAAAGAATTGGCCCTAGAAATAGTGGATGCATTGGTGGTCATTTTCAAACATTCTATGGACTCTGGACCAGTTCCTATGGATTGGAGGGTAGCTAATCTAACCCCACTTTTTAAAAAAAGGAGGGAGAGAGAAAACAGGGAATTATAGACCGGTTAGCCTGACATCGGTAGCGGGGAAAATGTTGGAATCAATGATTAAAGACTTAATAGCAGCGCATTTGGAAAGCAGTGACAGGATCGGTCCAAGTCAGCATAGATTTATCAAAGGGAAATCATGCTTGACAAATCTTCTAGAATTTTTTGAGGATGTAACTAGTAGAGTAGACAAGAGAGAACCAGTGGGTGTGGTATATTTGGAGTTTCAAAAGGCTTTTGACAAGGTCCCACACAAGAGATTAGTGTCCAAAATTAAAGCACATGATATTGGGGGTAATGTATTGACATGGATAGAGAACTGGTTGGCAGACAGGAAGCAAAGAGTAGGAATAAACGGGTCCTTTTCAGAATAGCAGATAGTGACTAGTGGGGTACCGCAAGGTTCAGTGTTGGGACTCCGGCTATTTACAATATGCATTAATGATTTAGACAAAGGAATTGAATGTAATATCTCCAAGTTTGCAGATAACACTAAGCTGGGTGGCAGTGTGAGCTGTGAGGAGGATGCTAAGAGGCTGCAGGGTGACTTGGACAGGTTAGGTGAGTGGGCAAATGCATGGCAGATGCAGTATGATGTAGACAAATGTGAGGTTATCCACTTTGGTGGCAAAAACACGAAGGCAGAATATTATCTGAATAGTGACAGATTAGAAAAAGTGGAGGTGCAATGAGACCTGGGTGTCATGGTACATCAGTCGTTGAAAGTTGGCATGAAGGTACAGCAGGCGGTGAAGAAGGCAACTGGCATGTTGGCCTTCAGGAGCAGGGAGGTCTTACTGCAGTTGTACAGTGCCTTGGTGAGGCCACACCTTGAATATTGTGTGCAGTTTTGGTCTCCTAATCTGAGGAATGACATTCTCGCTATTGAGGGAGTGCAGCGAAGGTTCACCAGACTGATTCCCGGGATGGCAGGACTGACATATGAAGAAAAACTAGATCGACTAGGCTTATATTCACTGGAATTTTGAAAAATTTGAGGGGATCTCATAGAAGCATATAAACTTCTGACGGGATTGGACAGGCTAGATGCAGGAAGAATGTTCCCAATGTTGGGGAAGTCCAGAACCAGGGGTCACAGTCTAAGGATAAGGGGTAAGCCATTTAGGACAGAGATGAGGAGAAACTTCTTCACTCAGAGAATTGTGAACCTGTGGAATTCTCTACCACAGAAAGTTGTTGAGGCCAGTTCGTTAGATATATTCAAAAGTGAGTTAGATGTGACCCCTACGGCTAAAGGCATCAAGGGGTATGGAGAGAAAGCACGAATGGGGTACTTAAGTTGCATGATCAGCCATGATCATATTGAGTGATGGTGCAGGCTTGAAGGGCCGAATGGCCTACTCCTGCACCAATTTCTATGTTTCTATGATTCACGCCCATACACACATCAGTTACAAGCGGGCGCTGTTTGATTCTGTTGTTATTGAGCGTGATTGTTGCAGATGTCACTCTTTTAATCTCTTAAACTAGCAACTTCTTCCAATTTCAGGGTAATTACTTTCAATCTGCTTCACTAACACACATTCCCTCACGCTCTTACCTGTGTGATGATATCACTGTGGTTTAAGGCGATATGATTATGGCTGTGTGTATCAAATCATTCAGCTGGATTTTCTGGCATAGCCAGTTGAAGCACTAATATTAATTTACTTTTATTCCTGTATGCCTAACACTTACAACTTTCTGAAATGAAACTTTTGTCCCGCATTGATTTAAACGTATTTGTTGTTGTTGCAGAAACTGAACAGCATTAATGAAGTTCTGAAGTCCGTATTCCTGATCTTTCCTCACTTCTGTCTGGGCCGTGGATTGATCGATATGGTGAAAAATCAGGCCATGGCAGATGCCTTGGAACGATTTGGTGTGTAATAATTTATTGATTTGTCTTTCTACTTCGGAATCCTGAGTGCATTAGGTTGTGGAAAGAAAATCCACCTTAAAGTATGGTCTTTGCACTAAAGAGTCGTGTTCAATTTTGGTCTCGTGTTTTGAAGACCAGAATATTTAAGAACCCGAATGTAACGTCAGTTTGGAGTGATGTGACACAGGGTAATTGGTGTCTGTGTCGATGATTTTAAACTCATTTTAATGGCACTGGGAAATGTTATACACTTGGGGTAACTTCTGCCGTTCTCATTCCTGGGTCACAAGTTGTGGGTCCAAGATCCAGTCAAGCCGCATTTTTAACACTGGCTGGGGATTGTACGAGAAGTACAGCAAACCTTCTGGACCTTGGCAGCATGAGGCCCAGAAGATTTAAATTCCTGGGCCTACCTGCATAGGCCCTGTCAGACTTCCGCCCAAACCCAGGCTGGAAGTGTCAGCCCTGCACTTGTCCGTATCACAATAGTGACTGCACTTCAAAGTAATTCATTGTTGAAATGCTGAGAGACCAGATAAGATGCATTAGGAGTCCAAAGGGTAAGTTTGCCTCTTCACTGGGACATTGGCATCCCATTGGTGCAGTGAAGAGGAAAAGGGGCAAAGTCCTATTGCATCTGGTCTCCACCCTCTTTTGCATCCGGCTGTGATTTCCCAATTGACATCATGGATCTGCAGCTGTCACAGGTGCAGGATCAAGATTCACAAATCTATAGAGTGGCAATATGTGCTTGCAGCAGGCACAAACCTGAGATTCCCATGTTAAAGAAGTAGCAGAGGACGTTCCCATCCTCCTTTCCTTATTTTGTTCAGACCTAGGCTAGTGGATGCCCCAGTGAACTGGAGGGTCAGCAGGGATCCCAGCGGGAGGCCGTAAGCTCAGCGTGCTTCACTCCCCTGCTCTCGACTCAAAAGACAATCTGAAGGTCTCCGGCTGCTCTCCAACAGCAACAAGAAGCACAGTTGGTGCCGAGCAGGAGCACAGTTTCAGGCCTCTCGGGCTTGCATCTGCAGTCCCGATTCCGGCTCATCTTTCAGATGCCAGGCTCAGCCAGGAGACTGTCTGCGCTGGCCGTGTGCCCAGTCCATACAACATGGCATCAGGACTCGCTGACTTGTTTTCAGCTGCCTGGGCCCTAAGCTCTGGAATTCCCTCCCTAAACCTCTCCGCCTCTCTACCACTCCTTTCAGTCACTACTTAAAACCTATTTCTTTTACGAAGCTTTTGGTCAACTGTCCGAATATCTCCTTATGCGGCTCAGTGTCAAATTCTGTCTGATAATGCTCCTGTGAAGTTCCTTAGGCTGTTTTACTACATTAAAGGCGCTATATAAATGCACATTGTTGTTGTTTTGGGGTGCACTTTATGATAACTCTGTTCTTTTGTAGGTGAGAATCGTTTTGTCTCCCCACTTTCCTGGGATCTGGTGGGAAGGAACTTGTTCGCCATGGCTGTGGAGGGAGTGGTTTTCTTCTTAATCACAGTCCTGATTCAGTACAGATTCTTTATAAAACCGAGGTAAGTGGTGCCAGATGCTGATAGGGTTCGATGCAGAAGGGTGGGAGGAGGCTCGTGTGGAGCCTGTTGGGCCAATTGGGCCGTTTCTGTGCTGTGAAATGCTATGTAATTCTACCTAAGAAACAAAGAATCCTACCCCTGTATCTCCTCTTTCTGAGCTGCTGAATAAACCATTACATTCTGCAATATTAGCAATTGAATTTATATAGTGCCTTATCCACCCAGTGCATTCCAGTTCAAGCGTAGACTGTTGTGTAGGGAACTGGGCGCTCATTCAGTACCAGCAGCACATAATATCTAAATACATTTGATCTATATTTAAAATAAGATTGTATCAATCTGCAAAATATTATTAAAAAGACTGTAATAGGATGTAGGGAATATTTTGTTCTGCATCCCTGTTCGGTTACAAAATCTGACTGGCATATGTTATTGCTGGGCATGGCGTTACAGCAGAATGTGGAGGGTTAATGCCTTTTCTGGCCTTTGTCTAGACCCACGTCTGTCAAACTCCCAATGCTGACTGATGAAGATGAGGATGTGGCTAAGGAAAGGCAGAGGGTGCTGAGTGGCGGGTGTCAGAATGACATCCTGGAGCTGAAAAGTCTCACAAAGGTAAGTTGTGACGAGGTCGTTTGAAGAGCAGAGTGATGCTGGACTGATTTTCATGCCGTTTTGTAGGTGTGTTAGGTCTCATTAACAAGTGAGCATCTGTTCCAGATTTACAGGATGAAACGGAAGCCTGCAGTGGACAGACTTTGTGTTGGGATCCCTCCGGGAGAGGTAAGGAGCATTGAGAAACGCAATTATAGAATCATAGAATCTAACAGCACAGACGGGGGCCATTTGGCACATCATGTCTGTGCTGGCCCTTTGAAAGAGCTATCCAAGTCAACCCAGATTTTTCCCCATAGTCCTCTTCAAGTACATGTCCAATTGGCTTTTTGAACGTTCCTGTAGAATCTGATTCCATCAGCCTTTCAGGTAGTGCATTCCAGATCTTAACAACCCTGGAGCCCTTTACTGGAGCCAATTAAAACATCACTCCCTGCAGCCCAGTGTTAGCCCTCTGACATGTTTAAAGGAGTCCCTCCCCCGAACTTTATCGAGAGGCGTTCAAGGAGGCATAGAAGCAGAGTCTTCTCCGCAAACATGAACTGTAAAAGCTCCATGTTGGGTGCTTTCCGATTCAGATTCACTGCGGCACAAAGAATCAGGAGCAACACTTTCTTTCGTAAAAAAAACCATGACAATGAAAGGAAGGCCCCTTCTTGAGGGGCAGTATCTTTATCCTGACACAATTTTTGAACACGAGGCAATTTTAAATGCTGCCCGCGCTAGATTGTCTCTCACTGGTGGAGAGACATTTTATGGAAAATGGTTCCCATCATATGCTGGGTGTGTCTTGCTGGACATTTCAGCATCAACTCCAGGAACACTGCAGAAAATGGTAGCTCTAATAGGGAGACTGGGTAGAGATAAATAAAAATAAAAACTTGGATTTATATAGTGCCTTTCATGACCTCAACATGTCCCAAAGCGCTTAACAGCCAATGAAGTACTTTTTAAGTGTAGTCACTGTTGTAATGTCGGAAACGTGGCAACCAAATTGTGCACAGCAAGGTCCCACAAACTGTGACGAGATAATGACCAGATCATCTGTTTTAGTGGCTTTGGTTGAGGGATAGCGTTATAAACATATAAGTAGGTTGCCTGGGTAAGTGTTGTCTTTTATTCGCTCCTCGAGGAGGGGGCAGGAATTTGAAAAGCAGTCTACTCTAGAGCGCCTGATCCTGGGACATTCCTTTAAAAGGCCAAAGGGGACTTTAGGAGTCAAGAAATGTGTTTGAGTTCTATGTTGAGTGCCCTCTTCCTCTGATTGAGGTGATAAGAGACTCAAGTGTATAATTCGCTAGCTGTTAGTGCCCAGAATGCAAGCGAGTCTTCTGATGCTGGTGTTTCTCCCATTCCAGTGTTTTGGGCTCCTAGGGGTGAACGGTGCTGGGAAAACAACAACCTTTAAGATGTTGACCGGTGATAGTTATGTGACAGGAGGAGAAGCTTTCCTGAATGGACACAGGTAGGAGTGCATGTGGTTCATTGTATCTATGAGTGCTCAGAAACAATTAGCTTACCACGTAGTAAATCTTTCATTATGCATCTGCAATGAAAATGCCTGAGTGGTTTATGTACCTCGCAGCTGGTTCGTGCTTGCTGGAGCTCAAGGCTGTTGGGTTTCAATTAGTTTACAGCATCGGAGATTTTCATGCCCCTTCTGTAAATGTGCCTCTTTCCATTCGTTACCAATCGTCCCATTTATATTGAGGGTGGATTCAGCAGCTGTACTTGTGCAAAGCTTGCATGTGCGCTGTTAGTGACACTCATATCTTTGTTCATCTAACTGAGACCTTCCCCAATGTCTGGGATGGAGGATCCAGGACTAACACACACCTGGCACTGTGATGTGTCATCTTTGAAGTGTAGTCACTGTTGTAGTGTTGGAAACACGTCAGTCAAATTGTGCACAACAAGGTCACACAAACCAGATAATGACCAGATCGTCTGTTTTCGTGCCGTTGATTGGGGGATAATGGTCTGAACATATATTATAAGTAGATTGCCTGGTTAAAGTATTGTCTTCCAACCTTGCTGCTGGAGAGACTTGGTAACATTTCCTCCCAATGAGGTTTGCATTGGCTCCAAAAGTACTTGACCCAGGTTGTTTACACAATGGCGTTGCCTTCTAATGATATTTGTAGCATTTATTTTTACGCAAAAGAGATTGGGTTCTTAGGAACCAGCACCCACTCAGCTTTCCTGTATTATCTTAAATTCGCTAAATTAGCTGGAGGAACACAGTAAGATCCAGAGTGAATCCGGATTTGCAGCTGAAGGGTCGCAATTGCTTCCCCCTCCCCTCCCTGCCCACCCTTACCCCTGTGCTAGATTGCTGCTGCTCAGTAGACAGTGTGTAAAAAAAAAAAGAGTAGGTTGCTGAGGTTTTACTAAAATAATGCTCTGCTTTGGTTTCTCTGCTACAGTATTTTATCCAATATGGACGAGGTCCATCAGAACATGGGTTACTGTCCTCAGTTTGATGCCATCAACGAACTGCTGACTGGCCGCGAGCATCTGGAGCTTTACGCACTCCTGCGTGGAATTCCTGAAAAAGAAATCTGCAAGGTAAAGCAGAACTGATAGCGTAAAGCGGCAGTCGGTCTGAGTGACATTGCTTCCAGTAGCTCGTGCTGTCGGGTTTCTCAGAAAGGCGTTGAGCAAATTCCCCTCCCTTGTTATGGCAGGGAACAAAATGGTTTCCTTCTGCCCTCCTCACCATCCTCTCCCATTCTGTCCTGAAGATGATAACAATCATCTACGTTCTCGTGTGAACTGGAGGCAATGAGCTTTCGGGAGGAGAGGGCATCTGAGCCCATTCATACTACATAGTATTTACAGGACAGAAACAGATCACTCGGCCCAACAGATCCATGTCGGTATTTATGCTCCACGCGAGCCTCCTCTCACCTTGCTTCATCAAACCCCATCAACATACCCGTCTATTAATTTCTCTTTCATGTGCTTATTTAGCTTCCCTTTAAATGCACCTATGCTATTTGCCCCAACCTCTCCATGTTTTTAAAAATTTATTCACGGGATGTGGGCATCGTTGGAAAGGCCAGCACTTAATGCCCATCCTGAATTTCCCTCAAGAAGGTGGTGGTGAGCCACCTTTTTTAATAGATCTTGCTTGGCCATTTCAGAGGGCAGTTAAGAGTTAGGGAGTTAAGATCCACAGAAACAGCTTGTGGTTAGACTGTGGAACGCGCCTGGACTAATGGTCTGGAGACATGAGTTCAAATCCCACCACAGCAGCAGGGGAATTTAAATTTAATTAAATAAATCTGGAATAAAAAGCTAGTATCAGTAATGCTGACCATGAAACTACCTTTCCCTAAAGGACATTTGTGAAACAAATGGGTTTAAACGACAGTCCGGTAGTTTCATGGTCACCATTACTGATACTAGCTTTTTATTCCAGATTTATATAATTTAATTTAAATTCCCCTGCTGCTGTGGTGGGATTTGAACTCATGTCTCCAGATTATTAGTCCAGGCGCGTTCCACAGTCTAACCACAAGCTGTTCCTGTTGTCACCTGAAGTCCAGACATGCATGTTTTCAGCTGGATAACAAATAGGAGAGGACAGCTTGACGACGTTTTTTTCCTCATACCTAACCTCTAGATGCAGACCACCTGTTGTGTCACTTCCCTCAATCAGCCTGGCTGAGATCAACTAACTGCCTGGTCTTGCGATTCAACCTGAAACAGGCCCCAGATGGACTATTTACAGGTCCTGGCTTTTTCAATTGTCCGACAAAGCCTCAATGTTAGAATGCTCATCCTTGTTTTCAAATCCCTCCGTGGTCTTGTCCATCCCTATCTCTGTGGCCTCCTCCAGCCCAACAACCCTTCAAAATCTCTGCGTGCCTCCAGTTCTGGCCTCCTACGCGTCCCCGATTTTCATCGTTCCACCATTGGCATATTTTGAGTTTGCAGTGGTGGAATGGTTTTGGAGCAGTTTATTTTTGCACACTGACCGTATACCTTTCCATCAGATTGCTGAATGGGGGATCCGAAAGCTGGGAATTATTCGATATGCAGACAAAAGGGCCGGCAACTACAGCGGTGGGAACAGGCGCAAACTCTCCACTGCCATGGCTCTGATTGGGGGGCCTCCTGTCTTATTTCTGGTGAGTATTTTACACTGTTCACTTACGTGCTGCCTGACTACCAACCTCTTGCACTGAAATTGGACCCAATGAATAGGAGCCAAGCACTGCAAAATAAAAGTAACTCATAATGAAGGGTTTGAATAGAGAATATCAGGATTAACTGTTTTCACTGGCAGGAAGGTTGCTAACCAGATGTTAGATCATTGGCAAAAGAACTAGGGGGAATGTAAGGAGATTTTTTTTTTTACGCATCGAGTTGTTACAATCTGGAATGCACTGCCTGAAAGGGTGGTGGAAGCAGATTCAGTTGTAACTTTCAAAAGGGAATCAGATAAATACTTGAAGGGAAACAAAATGCAGGACTTTGGGGAAAAGGCAGGGGAGTGGGATTAATTGGTTAGCTCTTTTAAAGAGCCAGCACAGGCATGGTGGGCCGAATGACCTCCTAGCACAATGGTTCTATTATTCTAATCTAGCACCTGTCACGTGATCATATATCAACCTTACTTTCCGTTGCCTACTTTGCAGGTTTTAATGGGGGCGAATTTCTATGGGGATTCTCCCGCTGGCCCACCATAACTTCGGTGTAAGCACTGTTTCGATGAGGTTACGGCAGATCAGTGGGAGAACCACGGCGGAAATTCCTCCCTCAATTATGCCCATGGAAGAGATAACATCCTTTTCTTAAATAGACTACCGTACAATCCAGCATATCGGCATAAAAATAGCCTAATGTACTCATACTAGATCCCCTTCTGTGTTATTTTATGTCGGTGTTAACACCATTAAAATAAGGGGGTAATTATGACTTTGTGCAATAGTGGAAACGGATGACAGCAATTAGGCCGCCCATTATACATCTCTCCCGATTTTCATTTCCAATGGGAGAGATGTACAACGGGAGGCTGATCCGATATCACCCATTTTATACCATCGCCGAAAGTCAAAATGATTCCCAAGGAATCATAGAATAGAATCATAGAATAGTCGAGCACAGAAGGAGACTATTCAGCCATCAAGTCTGCAGCAGCTCTTGTGAAGAGTAATCCAGTTAGTCCCACTCCTCCGCTCTTTCCCCATACCCCTGCAATTTTTTTCTCCTTTAAATATTTATCCAATCCCCTTTTGAAGGCTCCTATTGAATCTGAATCCACCACCCTATCAGGCAGTGCATTCCGAATCCTAACCACTCTAAGGAATGGACTGGTTGGGCCGAATGACCTGTTTCTGTGCTGTATATCCTATGAATTTAAAATAAACCAGTTACACAGTTGTACACAAACTTCTCCAATTACAATTTCCACCGTATAAAATCTCAGTCACACTGGTCGTGCCACTCCAGGTGTGAAGCACATAAATACCTAGGTGAAAATGCCAGCTAGCTACATACCTGATTATTAAGTGCTTCAGTTCCATTCATAAAACAATCCAGTCCGAAGGACATACATCTACATAATATGTTACCCTCTTTATATTGCTATCCTGTGCAAACAAGAGCATCACTTCAGGAATATGGATTGTAGGTTAAAGGGTCGCTCGCTGAAGCCAGTTATCTCCAGTTTGCAAATACACAAAATTCCCCTCTGGAAATATAAATGCAAATCTTTCTTTCTTTCTTTTCTTCTTTCTCTTTCTCTTTTCCCCTCTCTCTCTTCCTCTCTTCCCCTCTCTCTCTTTCTCTGTCTCTCTCTCTTTCTCTCTTTCTCTTTATTTCTTTCTTTTTCTCTCTTTCTCTTTCTCTTGATCTCTCTTTCCCTTTCTCTCTTCCTTTCCCTTTCTTTCTCTCTATCTTTTTATATTTTTCTCTTTCTCTCTTTCTTTCTCTTTCTCTCTCTTTCTTTCTCTTTCTCTCTTCCTTTCCCTTTCTTTCTCTCTCTATCTTTTTATATTTTTCTTTTCTTTCTCTTCCTTTCCCTTTCTTTCTCTCTCTATCTTTTTATCTTTTCCTCTCTTTATCTTTCTCTTTTTCTCTTTCTCTTTTTTTCTCTTTCTATGACATGGCTCAGACAACTACTATATTTTTTAAAAGTGTCACGTATATTTGATTTCCTGAAATCACCATCATGAACGTACAATAACCACAGCCATCTATGAATCCTTGTCTGCTGAATATCCTGGGTCTCTGGAATGAAGACAACAAATGCAGTGATTAACGTTTTAAACATCTGTTTCATTGTCTAAAACAGGATGAACCCACAACAGGGATGGACCCGAAGGCTCGAAGATTCCTGTGGAACACAATTCTCAGTATCATTAAAGAAGGGAGGTCGGTGGTCTTGACGTCACACAGGTAGGTGAATGGAAAGCACCACAGAGATCTCGTCCAGTATGTGAACGATGTGTTAGTTACAGTAGAAATGATTGACTTGTGTCCAGCCGTCTTTGAGGTACAGTCCCCACCACCTGCAGTGCGATTTGCCCACTATACGCGGTGCCCGATGTGCACTAATGAACTGAATTGCACACGCCAGTCTCTCCACTCGGAGACAGGAAGATCACAACTTTGCGACCCTGTTCAGATTCTTACTCGAGGTCTTGTTATCAAAATCGATGTGGGCAACAGAAAAATTTGTGATGTGGGAAGAACAGAAATGCAACTTGACTGTAAAACAGAGTCTGGAATTTGTGACAGGAAAATAGGGAATAACTGGGATTGTAAAGAAATCAAACTTGAACGAGATGCGAACAGCTGCTTAACCTGCCCGAAATAATCAGTGTTCTTAATACGGTTTATTGTAATTGGCGGCTACGGTAATATCAAATAGTTAGTGCCACTTGCCCAATATCTAATTTTACAGCACAGGAATAGACCTTTCATAGAAACATAGAAACATAGAAACATAGAAAATAGGTGCAGGAGCAGGCCATTCAGCCCTTCTAGCCTGCACCGCCATTCAATGAGTTCATGGCTGAACATGAAACTTCAGTACCCCCTTCCTGCTTTCTCGCCATAACCCTTGATCCCCCGAGTAGTAAGGACTTCATCTAACTCCCTTTTGAATATATTTAGTGAATTGGCCTCAACTACTTTCTGTGGTAGAGAATTCCACAGGTTCACCACTCTCTGGGTGAAGAAGTTTCTCCTCATCTCGGTCCTAAATGGCTTACCCCTTTCGGCCCATCAGGTCTATGCCAGTATTTATCTCCCACACAAGCCTCCTCCCACCCTACTTCATCTCACCCTATCAGCATATCCTTCTATTCGTTTCTTCTTCATGTATTTATCTAGCTTCCCCTTGAATGCATCTATGCTATTCACCTCAAACACTCCTTTGTAGTAGCAAATTACATAGGTGGCTGTCCAGGATAAGTGCAGACTCCAGTTATTTACAACGAGTGTAGTATCACTTTCACAAAGCAATACCGATAAAACAATACCATGAGCCATAACCATTTGCAGGCACTGTAAATATTCCTCACAGTGCCAACATTTACCGTGTCTGCATTCTGCTCCCGAATGAAACACTGCATCTGAATTACGATAACGTGCTGTTAATTCACAGAGCTAATACTGATTATAAATCAATAAATATTTTAGATTCTATTGTGTGACTCTTCAAGACAGTGACCAATACCTGGAGAAACAAGATGTTTTCATGGGAGCACAGGGAGAGTAAACCTATATGGAGCAATTTTTTATTTATATATATATATATATATATTTATATATACCTGTATATTTTTATTATAATAACTGTATATGTGTATGTATAATATGTATTTGCACACACAAATATATATATATCTATAAATGTTACCAATTTTTAAACTTTGAGTTCCTTTTTTAGCGATCAGGCTAGAATTTTCAACAGGCTACAGATTTTGCCTAAAACCATGCCATTCATGAATGTGTCACTTCAGGACTTGTACTAGTTCACGACACTCACAATTCAAATTGGTTTGCCTGTTGTAAAATCTAGAGCAGTGTTCACACGGAATGTGCAACGTTTGTGACCTTCAATGTTTGCTTCCCTGCAGTATGGAGGAGTGTGAAGCCCTGTGCACTCGGATGGCAATAATGGTGAATGGCAAATTCCGATGTCTGGGCAGTGTGCAGCACCTCAAGAACAGGTAAAGCCCCACAGTAGCAATCTGCGTCTCTTAACCCAGAAGCTGCCGTGTCTCGGGAAGGGAATCCTTTCTACTGATGATGCTTGTTCAAAGTGTCATTTGTTGTTTATCAATGGGGGGGGGAGGGGTGAGGGGGGAGAGTCATCAAAGTATTAGAAAATATTAAATATAAAGAGAAAATACTCAGTAGGTCAGACAGCATCTGTGGCGAGAGGAACAGAGTTAACGTTTTAGGTCGGTGACCTTTCAACAGATCGCTTGTATTAGAAAATATTTGTAACTTAAAAATTCTAAATGCTGAAATTAGGAGTATTGGAATGTCAAAGAAACTTGGCTGTTGCTGTTAAGGTGTTTACGTACAGAGGAGTTTTCAGGTCGACTCTGAATGCCTATCCTGAAAATCCAGTGGCTATATTTCCAATTCTCCTGGCAAAGAAGGCTCACTTGGAGAATTTCTCCTCAAACCGCATAGAGGTTTATTAAAACTGTAATGTAAATAATTACTTTGCCGTGTCAAATGCGGTAGCCTCTATATACATACAAGCAATTTGATGGTCCTTCAAATGGGTTCAACAATTCACTGGAGAAGATGCATCATTAGCACTATGACATGAGGATTTTGCATCCCAATGTTGGTACTGGAAGTAGTGGAAATAGTGCAAAGTTCAGAAAGAAAATACTGTCTGTCAAAGTCAGATAGCCAGGTGGTGAAGGATAGACTACCAGAGCCTGGTCTTCAATCAATTACAAGCCTTTATTTACAGAGACACACATTACATACCGTGCAACCCCCAAGATAAGGTTCCATCACTTCCAGAGCCTGCTGCCATATATATGAACGCGAGAGTCTAGAATTAATACCCTCTACCTGAATACAATTAACAAAATCAAGCTGAGGGATGTTGGTGATGGAACATTTGTTTTGCACTTCAGCCATCCAATGTTAGCATGAAACTTCTCAGGTCAGTTAAGATGAAGAGTAAAGTTCTCTCATATATGCCCTAATAACGGGCCTTACCTCAAACCTCAGGATAGCATCCTGTAGACTTTCTGAGGGAGGTTCCCAATTTGGGCGACAGACCCATATTGACCAATTCCACACAGAATCCTTAAACCCAACAAACAGAGGAGATTTTCACAGACCAGTATGTGTTGCATTTGAACCCAGGTTCCCAAGGCTAGAGTCTAAGCCACTTGCACCACCACATACATTACTTTAATAAGTCACCATTTGTACGTGACTTTCCACTCAGAAGAATACACACAACCCGGTGTTCAAGTGTTAAATTATAAAGTTGCAGGTGTGTAAATTGTACTGAAATGCTCCACAGCAACTAATTTACTAACTAAAACCGTTAACTTTTCTTTCTTGGCAGGTTTGGAGATGGATATACAATAATCGTGCGGATAGCTGGTCCAAACCCAGACCTGACTCCCATGGTGGAATTCTTTAAGCGGGCGTTCCCTGGCAGCATTCTCAAAGAGAAACACCGCAGCATGCTCCAGTACCAGCTGCCTTCCTACCAATCCTCCTTATCGAGGATCTTTAGTATTCTCTCCAGCAACAAGGAGAAGCTTCAAATTGAGGACTACTCCGTTTCACAAACCACACTAGACCAAGTAGGTGCTTGTTTCTTTTGTTCATTGAGTCTTAAGACAATATTTGCATGTTATCGCTGACCTACATTGGCTCCTGGTCCAGAAACGCCTTAAATTTAAAATTCTCAGCCTTACGTTCAAATCCCTCCATGGCCTCGCCCCTCCCTATCTCTGTAACTTCCTCCAGTCCTACAACCCTCCGAGATCTCTGCGTTCCTCTAACTCAGCCCTCTTGTGCATCCCCGAGTTTAATCGCTCTATCATTGGTGCCTTCAGCTGCCAAGACCCTAAGCTCTGGAATTCCCTCCATAAACTCTCCACCTCTCCATCCTTCTTTCAGACACTTCTGAAAGCCTACCTCTTTGACCAAGCTATTGGCCACCTGTCCTAATATCTCCTTATGTAGCTCAGTGTCAACTTTTATGTAATTATGCCCCGTGAAGCGCTTTGGGATGTTTTACTCTGTTAAAGATGCTATATAAATGCAAATTGTTAGTCAACTTATTCTGGCCATGTCTGCTGGGATTTTTTTCGTCCCCCCCTCTCCCCCACCCTACTTTGTTAATTTTAACAGATGGATCATTATTGGGTGTGCAACCTGCAATGGGCTTAGTGTTTGGAACAGAAACGTGTAAAGTTGCCCTTTAAAATGCACACTGAAAGCATGGAGTATCAAATATCGCTATGTTCACAAAAATTACTCTTTTAGATCTGAGTTGCCAAATGAATCTGTCAATGCTAGCATGCAGTAGAGGTGATCCAAACCTCGGCTGCCCGTGTCCTAACTCGCACCATGTCCCGCTCACCCATTACACCTGTGCTCACTGACCTACATTGGCTTCCGGTTAAGCAACACCTCGATTTCAAAATTCTCATCCTTATTTTCAAATCCCTCCATGGCCTTGCCCCTCCCTATCTCTGTAATCTCCTCCAGCCACCCCCCCCCCCCCCAAAGATGTCTGCACTCCTCTAATTCTGCCTTCTTGAGCATCCCTGATTATAATCGCCCAACCATTAGTGGCTGTGTCTTCTGTTGCCTTGGCCCCAAGCTCTGGAACTCCCTGCCAAACCTCTCCACCTCTCTACCTCTCTTTCCTCCTTCAAGACGCTCCTTAAAAACTACCTCTTTGACCAAGCTTTTGGTCACCTGTGCTAAATTCTACTTGTGCGGCTCAGTGTAAAATTTTTAATCTCATAATACTTCCATGAAGCGCCTTGGGACGTTTCACTACTTTCAAGGCACTATATAAATACAAATTGTTGTTGTATCACTGATAAGGTACTATAACGACCCAATGGCAGAATGTTCATAAGATAGCAATTTGATGTAAATAGGGCCAATGAGCTGGTGACACCAATCTTTCCTGTCAGGCAGTGCAGATTACCCCAATCAGTTGGGTCAGGCCAGGTATATAAGACTATATCGCTTATTATAGCATCAAATCAAGTTAGGAAAATGTTCTTTGAGGTGCAATTTTACAAAGTAAGTTCTGTTCATTTATCTATGTTCTCTGGCATTCATGAAATTGTTTGCTTTCAGGTATTTGTAAATTTTGCCAAGGACCAAAGCGATGATGACCTCTCCAAGGACATGTCCATTCACAGAAACGAAACTGTCTTAGATGTTGCACTCCTGAATACATTTTTACATGACAACAATGTGAAGGAAAGCTGTGTGTGAGCTGATGAACTGAATTTCAGACTAGAAAGGAAGCGTTGCTTCCCTCAGAATCTGAACTTTTCTAGGAGAGGAAGAATAAAACTGGACACTCTACTGATGCCATTCAATGCAATCCAATGCAAGAATTCCACTATTTTGTGACAAGACGGTGCCTCTGTTAGTTGTTGATTAGTACTGAGGTTAAATGTAAAACTTGAATATAGCTGGTATTACAATATGACTTTGTGAAACTCATGTATTGTATTCAATTACCGTAGGTAATTGGTGTAATATTAGCGATGTGACAATCTTAAAGTTATTGATTCGTCATGGCCAATAATTGAGTTAGTAGATCAATAACTGACACATACAAAAGTGTACACGCATTTCCCTCACCCCCATTTCCTTACAAGCAATGAAATATTTACCACATTCTGATGCTTTCAGAATACGTAACCAAAGTCTGGGCGCATTTCTTTTAATAATCCCTGTGTGTAACTATTTCTTAGAAATATTTTTTTTTTAAATCTTGATAAAGTAACATATTTATTTACTGACTGCAGGTCTAACTAGCTAAAACCGAAGTGTTTACATAAGCATTGCATCCCCGACTTCAATCGTGAATCTGTACACTTTGGCCATTGCATTCCAAGCACTTTACGCAGACTGTTCTGGAACATATTGTCTTGTTTTTGTTTGCACTGTAATATCAATTAATTCTTTATAAAAGCAAACAACGAAAAAAAGTGGCAAAGCTTGGTGATGATAAAGGTTTGACGTTTATAAGTTAAAATCATTTTTCATATAAAAATGTTGCAATACCAAAAGATACCTTGTTTGTGAGAAAGTATTAATGTGTAAATGTATTTGTATGTTGTTTTCAGTTTCTCATGCATTAAGTTTGGAAATAAAATTGTGATAACATTGATGTATTATGTTAAGTTGTCAGTCCCATCTTAGACAGAACAATTTATCCACCTTTTCACCTCCTAGCTCAATCCCTTCTCCTGAACCATATCCAATTGCCTCTTGAACCTATTGATAGTGTTGGTTTGTAAACTATTCTTCTAGGAGGCTGGATTGCAATGGGGTGGAAGTTATGCTTCAGTTGAATCCTTCTCTCCCTCTCTCCCTCTCTTCTTCGACAGTCCCCCGGAGTCGAGGATGACTTGCTTCCCCACTAAAATGAGTTCTAAGGTGATTGATGAGACCAATGCGGGATCTACAGTCTCTGTCACAGGTGGGGCAGACGGTGGTTGGAGGAGCAGGTGGGTGGGGTGCTTGATTTATCGTGCGCTCCTTCCGCTGTTTGTATTTGACTACCGCGTGCTCCCGGCGAAGAGACTCGAGGTGTTCGGCGCCTTCCCGAATGCTTCTCCTCCACTTTGAGCAGTCTTGGGCCAGGGATTCCCAAGAGTCAGTGGGGATGTTATATTTTTTTCCAGAAGGCATGGCAATGGTAAAGGAATTAACAGTGACACAGTGATCGCTATCAGTTCTGAAGATATCAATGATAAACACTCCAGGTAACCTTTGACCTAAACAGCAGACTGGTCAATCTAAAAGTCAATTGTTGTACTTCTGAATAGAAGGTCCAACTTCAAGAACAGGACAAAATTTAGAACAGTTTTCCTTTGAGTTGAAAAATGAACTTTTATTTCTACCGTGAGTTGCAGTTAGAAATAGAGGCGTATTCCTTCTATCAGGTAGCGGAGAACATTCAATGACCTAATCATGTCTACCAGGAGATGAAGCAGTAAGACCTGGACTGGGCAGTATTTGGCCATTTCTAATATTCCTCAGCCTTTTCTGTAATGAACAAACAAACTTCAATAAGTATATAATCATATTTATATTTAATCTATATATGTATTCCTCCCTCATTCTCCCAACAAACTTTAGGAACTTATGTACCAAAAATAGGAACTAGAGTAAAATTCCCAGTAGCTCAATTTCACTTTAAGTTCCATTGGAGCGTCAAAAAGATCACATTTCATTAGCTGTTATTGTCAGTAGGAGTTTGAGCGTGGGAAGACTGAGCCTCTAGCCATTAACTCTCATATTAACTCTCATATTTTCAATTGGGCTATTTTTTGGAAACAATCTGTTTCTATGAGGGAATTTTCTGGTGGTTGTGCTGCAGTTTATTGCCAGCAAAGAAAGTAATGCAGATAGCTAAAGGCTGCTTTATCCTCATTCGACACATCGAAAGCAACAATTTAGATGGGCATCAAGATGAGGCATACTGGTAATCCCCATCAAGGCCCCTAATCTTCCTAAGCCAGATTAAAGTGCACAATTTTAATAAGAACGTAAGAAATAGGAGCAGGGGTAGGCCATTTGGCCCCTCATGCCTGCTCCGCCATTTAATAAGATCATGGCTGATCTGATCATGGACTCAGCTCCACTTCCTTGCCCGCTCCCCATAACCCTTTACTCCCTTATTGCTCAAAAATCTGTATCTCTGCCTTAAATATATTCAATGACCCAGCCTCCACAGCTCTCTGGGGCAGAGAATTCCATAGATTTACAACCCTTAGAGAAGAAATTTCTCATCTCAGTTTTAAATGGCGGCCCCTTAGTCTAAGACTATGTCCCCTAGTTTTAGTTTCCTCTGAGTGGAAAAATCCTCTCTGCATACATCTTGTCAAGCCCCCAATGTTGTGGGTTTTGCAATGTCTCTTGAAATTGTAGGTTTTTACAAGACACCTTTGAGCTTGATCTTTTACACCCTGCTTTTCTGTATTCACTGCACAGTTGGTTTTAACCTGTTCTCTCCATTTACATATTTAAGACATAAATGTCTAGAAAGCCTGCAATGATCACTGGCATTTCTTAAAACGATAGCAACATGTAATATGTAATAGGAATACACACTTCATTTCAGTGCAGTACTGACGGATGCTGCACTGTCAGAGGTGCCGTCTTTCAGGCCCAGGTCCCATCTACCTCTTAGCTGGATGTAAAAGATCCTATGGGATATTTCAAAGAAGAGCAGAGGAGTTCTCTCCGGTGTCCTGGACAATATTTATCCCTCAAGCTACATCACTAAAACAGATGATCTAGTCATTATCACATTATTGTTTGTGGGACCTTGTGCGCAAATTGGCTGCCAAGTTTCGAACACTACACTTGCGACTACACTTCAACAGTACTTTATATTGGCTGTAAAGCCCTTTGGGAAGCCCTGATGCAAATCTTTTTTATATAAAACTTCTCTCCCTTTTTATTGCTAAATTTGAATGAAGCACTAGGCAGGACTACAAAGATAAACAATTAAGATATAAGAAATGTATCCTCAGTAACTGCCCATGTCACAAGCAATGTTGGACACTTTTGTGAGAATGCATGTTGGCGGGTGTTTCAGTTGGCTATACTGGAGAACTATTTACGTTTATAGCACAGACAAAGGCCTTTCAGACCAGTGTTTCCGCTGGCTCTTTGCTAAAGCAATCCAGAACTGATCCCAATCTGCCTGAATTTTAAGTGGCCTGCTTTGATCCATCTTAGCCTGTATGAGGGGCAGCAGACTCTGCTGGAGCTACTTGGGCTAGAGATGAGATGTGACTCCACAGCTATGCTTCATCAAGGGGGGTGGGGGAGGCGTTCTGCAGGTTGGATTTGTGCCCTTGAATTGTGCACGATCTTGTTGCATAAACAGAAAAGTAATCTTCAGGTGCTGTATATTGAAGGGACGCAATGACCAATCTACGAATGACCTGCAGGGAAACCTGAATGCCATCCATCATGTAACAAGGTTGGTTATCCAAGTGTTTGGAGATGTGATGCTCTTGGATAGCCAGATCTCCAATTGTACATTACACCTTGAATGTTGGTCTTACTGCAGTACGGACATACACAAGATGTAGCGAAAAAGGCGGTAATGATGTGCGAGGGCTTGGTATGGATGAGGAACTGATTAACAGGGAATACTTTGTGATATGCAATCTTGAGCCATCTACTTATGATTGTTGGGTGGTCTTACCTTGTCCAATTCCGTAATGTGTTCTACCCTCTTCCTAGGTTCTGTGGGTAGTGTATGCTGTGGGAAACCTGGTTGCCACCTCGATCATAAAATTGCTATCCTCTGAAGAGCACGCTTAAAATACCAAGCAGGGCAACCCTCCTTGTATCCATCTTATACAGCGGCACCTCCACTTTGCCAGCCACGCAATCCTACATTGCTCAGTCATGTGCCCAAAGACTTACTTTTGTGCATCTATGTGAGTTTTCTTACATTTAATGGTTGTTTTTCATTTCTTTCTCTCCCCCTCTCCAAACCTTCAGCCTTGGCAAAGCTTCCAAATGGTCAAAATGCATTTGAAACCTTTTTAAAGGCTTCAAGAACGGACGTGTCAGCATCGGATGTCCTGGGATTGCGTATCTTGGCAATTACTCCTTGATGTGCCCCCATGGAATTTCAGCTCCATAATCTTTCCAGCAGCAGGCCGTTCATCAGGATCACATTCCACTTAGGAACATAGGAGCAAGAGTAGGCCATTTTGCCCCTCGAGCATGTTCATGAGTTCATGGCTGAAGTGTGACCAAACGCTATGTACCTGCCTCGAGGGGCTAGATGGCCTACTCCTGTTCCTAATTCTTATGTTCTTTATCCATTGTGTTTATTGAAATATCATGTCAAAGGTTAGAGTGCAAAATGGACCAAGTCTTGGATATATATGCAGTATGTTACTTTTGTGCGCTATTTAGAACAATATGCAAAGTGTTCTGGTTTAAGCAGTTTGCCAATTTAATCTCTTCAGTACTGGACAACATTTCTGGCCCAGGCATTATTAAAAAATGTTTATTCAGATAGACTATTGAGAAAGTTCTACAATTGATTACAGAGCAATATTTAACCTGAAAAATACGCAATTCCCAAAACGTTATTTTTTATTCTGTGCAATTAAATAGTTCTCGTGTGATTTTCCACCCTACCACAAGTCCTGGCTAGAACGGAGATGATTGGGTGATTCCTCTATCCATCACGCACTGCTCTAAGTGACAGGGTTTAATCTTATGCAACTATCCTCCAGTCAATGCATTTTGCTGTAGAAATAAGCCTGCTTTTATCGGGAGACTATGCTGTAGTTTCGGTCACGAGCTTGGAGATTCTCATGTCCTGCCCCACCTCAGTGTGCCAATATTCACTGTGTTAAATAGTCAAACGAAACAAAAACAGAAATGTGGGATGAAAAGTTGCCAATGTTGAGAAAAAAATATGTAAGTAGATGGAAAATTCAAATATCTCACAGCACACAATGAATTAAAGTTATTTTTTTATTCCAACCAGTGCAGTTAATTAAGAGTACAAAAGTTTAATCTAGCGCTCGCCAAAGCAACCATCAGCAATACACAACAAGCCACATGGCTGGGCCCTTGAATTCAGAGGGATCACGTACCATAGGCACCATTCAAAAGACTGCAAGCACGACAAACATCAGTTTTCAGCATGTGGACTCATTTCAGGGGTGAATAAGGTGTCGGAATTAGGAGCTTGTTACTTTGGGAAGCCAGGTATGAGACACTATCCCTTACTGTAAAGAAAAGAGACTGCGTGTTAATATCCAGTAAGGTTTAAAACATTAACACAGCACGTCGCAACATAGGCCCAATAAGATGTATGCTTTAAATAAGGCAAATATCATTAAAATGGATACACTGAAATAATTATTAAATCAAGAAGCACAAAAACATTTCACACTCATTCGTAAGCATACTTGTAATTATCTAGATTTAACTAAATCCAGTGATTCTAATAATATAGAAATACATTAGCCTTTTCACTCTGTACATTGCACCACGAGTCAATGTCTGAGGCACACCATAGTTTTGAGTTAAAATGTAGGTATTTATCATTAACTTGTTTATGGTAAGAAATGATTATAAGAGGCATAGAATATACGAGCAGGGAGGTTATGCTTGAACTGTATAAAACACTAGCTAGGCCACAGTGAGAGTACTGTGTACAGTTCTAGTCACCACAATACAGGAAAGATGTAATTGCACTAGAGAGGGTATAGAGGATATTTCCGAGGATGTTGCCAGGACTGGAGAATTTTAGCTATGAAGAAAGATTAGATAGGCTGGGGTTGTTTTCTTTGGAAACGAGGAGGCAGAGGGAAGATTTAATTTAGGGGTATAAAATTATGAGGGGCCGAAATAGAGTGGATAGGAAGGACCTAGTTCCCTTAGCAGACAGATCAATAACCAGGAGGCATCGATTTAAAATAATTGTTAGGAGGTTTAGAAGGGAATTGAGGAGAAATGTTTTCACCCAGAGGGTGGTGGGGTCTGGAACTCACTGCCTGAAAGGGTGGTGGAGGCAGAAACCCTAATCACATTTAAAAAGTACTTGGATATGCAATTGAAGTGCAATAACCTATAAGGCTACGGGACCAAGTGCAGGAAAGTGGGATTAGAATGGGAGATTAGAAAAATAATGAAATGGTAGAATTCTTTATTAAGATGGAGAGTGACAGTGTTAATTCAGAGACTATGGTCCTGAACTTAAGGAAAGGTAACTTTGATGGTATGAGACGTGAATTGGCTAGGATAGACTAGCAAATGATACTTAAAGGGTTGACAGTGGATAGGCAATGGCAGACATTTATAGATTACATGGATGAACTTCAACAATTGTACATCCCTGTCTGGAGTAAAAATAAAACGGGGGAGGTAGCTCAACCGTGGCTAACAAGGGAAATTAGGGACAGGAAGCAGAGAGTCGGAATAAATGGGTCCTTTTCAGAATGGCTGGCAGTGACCAGTGGGGTGCTGCAGGGTCCAGTGCTTGGACCCCAGCTATTTACAATATACATCAATGATTTAGATGAAGGAATTGAATGTAATATCTCCAAGTTTGCAGATGACAGTAAGCTGGGTGGTGATGTGAGCTGTGAGGAGGATGCTAAGAGGCTGCAAGGTGACTTGGACAGGTTAGGTGAGTGGGCAAATGCATGGCAGATACAATATAATGTAGATAAATGTGAGGTTATCCACTTTGGTGGCGAAAACAGGAAGACAGAATATTATCTGAATGGTGACAGATTAGGAAAAGGGGAGGTGCAACGGGACCTGGGTGTCATGGTACATCAGTCATTGAAGTTTGGCATGTAGGTGCAGCAGGCGGTGAAGAAGGCAAATGGTATGTTGGCCTTCATAGCTAGAGGATTTGAGTATAGGAGCAGGGAGATCTTACTGCAGTTGTGCAGAGCCTTGGTGAGGCCACACCTGGAATATTGTGTTCAGTTTTGGTCTCCTAATCTGAGGAAGGACGTTTTTGCTATTGAGGGAGTACAGGGAAGGTTCACCAGATTGATTCCCGGAATGGCATGACTGACATATGAGGAGAGACTGGATCAACTGGGCTTGTATCCACTGGAATTTAGGAGAATGAGAGGGGATCTCATAGAAACATATAAAATTCTGACGGGATTGAACAGGTTAGATGCAGGAAGAATGTTCCCGATGTTGGGGAAGTCCAGAATCAGGGGTCACAGTCTAAGCATAAGTGGTAAGCCATTTAGGACCGAGATGAGGAGAAACTTCTTCACTCAGAGAGTGGTTAACCTGTGGTATTCTCTACGGCAGAAAGTTGTTGATGCCAGTTCGTTAGATATATTCAAAAAGAGAGTTAGATATGGCCCTTACGGCCAAAGGGGTCAAGGGGTATGGAGAGAAAGCAGGAAAGGGGTACTGAGGTTGAATGATTAGCCATGATCTTATTGAATGGCGGTGCAGGTTCGAGGGGTCGAATGGCCTGCTCCTACACCTAATTTCTATGTTTCTATGTTTCTAGGCTGGATAGCTCTTTTTCAGCCGGTATAGACACGATGGGCCTAATAGCCTCTTTCTGTGCTGTAAATTTCTATGATTCTATTCCATGATTCTACTGGGAATCTAAATGTTTTTGTAATTTTGTACTCAACCTTGATAACAAGCACTCTCAGAACACACGTATTACATAGAATTTTATAGCACAGAAACAGGCCATTCGGCCCAACAAGCCTGATGCTCCACACGAGCCTCCTCCTACTTTACTTCATCTCACCCTATCAACATAATCATCTATTCCTTGGTCCCTCATGCACTTATCCTGCTTCCCCTTGAATGTATCTATGCTATTTGCCTGAACAAGTCCATGTGGTCGTGAGTTCCACATTCTCATCAGTCTGAGTAGTAACTATTTTAGTTTAGTTTAGACTAGTTTCTTTGATGTTGATGCAAAGGTTTCAAGTGCACATTGATTCAAAGGAAGAGTATAACTCGAGTTAGACTCCGATCTAACTTCCAAGCACACAAGAACCTGCCCCTTTCCAGGAGTTCAATGTAACTAGAGATGAAACCAGGTTCAACGAAAGTGATCGGGCGATCCACTGGATTTAATGGGAACTTTATAAACAAAGATACGATTTTAGGGACATGTAATGGAAATTACAAGTGGGACTTGTCAGACAATCTATTCCTGAAAAAGTTAGAAAGATACAGATACCAGAACAGACGGCTTCAGGCTTCTTTAGAATGATCATTTTAATAGAATTAGAAAAAAAGGGGATGGGAGAGAAATGATCAAGGAGTAGACATTCTAACAGCTATTAGAAGATTGTTAGGATTATGTAAAAGATCACCTCCAGTCAGATAATAAGAATAGGAATACAGAGAAACAAAGAATGTTTGAGTATCTAAGGTAGTAAGAGAATCACCCAAGGAATAAAAGTGGCTGCATATAATGACATCATTGTTCATGGCCAGAATGACAATGATTGGGTAATTCCCCCATCAATCACGCCTGGTGGCGCCCACACTGCTATAAATGACTGGGATTGATTTTAGCACACAGAGTTCTGGCTAATATTTATCCCTCAATCAACATAACAAAAAAAGATTATCTGGTCATTATCACATTGCTATCTGTGGGAGCTTGCTTGTGCACAAATTGGCTGCCACATTTCCCACATTACAACAGTGACAGTACTTCAAAAAGTAATCCAGTGGCTGTAAAGCACTTTGAGACGTCCGGTGGTCGTGAAAGGATCTATATACATCCAAGTCTTTCTTTCTTCTATCCTCCACTCACTGCATTTTGCTGGAGAAATAATCCTGCTTTTAATCGGGAGATGTTGCTGTAGTTTTGGTCTCGAGTTCTGTTTGCTGTAGTTTGTTGTGACTCTTTTTAAATAGACTCTGTTGTAAAATCGACTGTTTGCTGTGAGTCCTGTCGCAAGTCCTGCCCCGCCGCCAATGATCTCCATTCTGGCCGGGAATAGGGGTGTCATTACATACAGCCTTATGTCTCTGAAGTCTGTTTACAGTACACCGTTTGGAGAGAAAAAAAAGTCCTTACCTGCTGCCACCACCCTGACATCCTCTTGTGCCTTGCGCCTTCCAGCTGCTCGAGTATCACCATTCTGGTGCCACCAGAGGGCATGAACTGTGAAATAATGCATCAAGTTAGAACAAGAACAGGGCTGGAGGTGAGGAAGGATGAGAATTAATAGATATCTTGAAACTGGGGTGACATTGGGTTGCGAGAGGCGAGACATTCAAAATATCTTTGTTCAAAAAACAGACTGGATAAATAACTTCTTTTAGGCACAGTATGGTATTCAATTTCCTTCATTAGCTGACACAAACTTTATTGACCTCCCAGTTCCCAAATTAGGACCTGTCATAATCACATTCAATGTTCCAAAGTCGGCCTCGTCGTGCAGTTCTTTTGCAGGACTCACATCGTGCCTACAAAATGAACAATCTCACCATTTCAAGTGCATTTACACAGCAAATTTAGTGTTCACTGTGAAGCAGTTCCTGTTTGCATACTAAAGCTGCCGTATATATCTGGAGTCGGGGCCTAATCGAATGGGAGAGAAGAGCTGCAGGCCTCCATGAAACAGTTGGTCGTGTGCTGCTTTGATAGGACGAATAACTCCAGCACGGTGTTAAACCTAACCTGAGCTAACTTCATTGCATAGAGTCTGTGCGGACACAATGCGTTTTGAACATTTACTTGTTAATCACTGGTGCCTGAGCTCCAAGCTGGTGTACAACCGTGCATGTACAGAGCTCCCTCTCTCCAGGCGACAGAACGGTTATTCAGGCCACACTGCTTAAATGCAATATTGGCCAGCTAGAACCCACACTGCAGCTACTAGTGTCAGACAGGTAGTTGAACATAAATTCAGCTTTGTATTGTTGCCTGTAAACATTCTAAGATACAACGCAAGCAAAAACATGTCATCAATCCAGCTGTACTTTCCTGGTGCAACAGTATAGAATCATGGAAATTTACAGCACGGAAGGAGGCCATTCTCGCCCATGGTTTCCACACCGGCCAACAAAGAGCTATCCAATGCAATCCCACTTTCCAGCTCTTGGTCCATAGCCCTGTAGGTTACGGCACTTCGGCACATCCATGTATTTCTGCCTCTCCCACCCTTTCAGGCAGTGAGTTCCAGACCCCCACCACCCTCTGGGTGAAGAGATTTCCCTTCAAAACCTCCTACCAATTACTTTAAATCTATGCCTCCTGGTTGTTGACCCCTCTAAGGGAAATAGGTATGTCCTATCCACTCTAAGCCCCTCATAATTTTATACACTTCAATAAAGTTTCCCCTCAGCCTCCTCTGTTCCAAGTAAACAAACCCAGCTTATCTAATCTTTCCTCGTAGCCAAAATTCTGTGGACATGCACTCCAAGATCCCTTTGTTCCTTTATACTTCACAGTGTCCTACCATTTAATGTGTATTCCCTTGCATTGTTAGCCTTCCCCAAATGCATTACCTCACACTTCTCCGGATTAAATTCCATTTGCCACTGTTCTGTCTATCTGACCAGTTCATTGATATCTTCCTGCAGTCTACAGCTTTCTTCTTCTTTATCAACCACACAGCCAATTTTAGCACGTATGTATAACATAAGTATACTCCCTATACACTCAATGTACAGTTACACAAGACTACTGTATGTACCTTCACACTGTATACACCATGCCTGTACCACCAGTGGGTGCAACTGGTGGAGACCTAGGGGTCACCTGTACACGACAGGTGACCAGGTATAAAAGGGAGCTCACCATGATGTATCCTCACTCAGGAGCTGTAATAAATGGACTAAGGTCACCACAGTTTACAATACTTCGCCTCGTGGAGTCATTACTAGAGTGCTTATAGACACAATAGATATTATAGCACAAAAAGCAAGGGACCTAGTACTGAGCTCTGCACAATCCCACTTAAAACAGCCTTTGAGTCACAAAAACACCCATTACCGTTTGCTTCCTGCCGCTGAGCGAACTTGCTACTTTGCCCTGGATCCCGTGGGCTTTTACCTTCGTGACCAGTCTGCCATGTGGGACCTTATCAAAAGCCTTGCTAAAATCCATATACACTGCCTCATCGACCCTCCGTGTTACGTCCTCAAAAAATTCAATCAAGTTAGACATGACCTTCCCTTAACAAATCTATGCTGACTGTCCTTGATTAATCCGTGTCTTTCTAAATGAAGATTTATCGTGTCCCTCAGAAATGTTTCCAATAATTTTCCCACCACCGAGGTTAGGCTGACTGGTAACAGATTAGGAAAAGGGGAGGTGCAATGAGACCTGGATGTCATATTTGTTCTTCTATCTCCCTCTGACTGTTTGGGGGTCTGTGGTACATGCCCAGCAGTGTGATCGGCCCTTTTTTGTTCTTCAATTCGATCCATGTGGCCTCTTTTGATGATCCTTGCACATTGTTGCGAGTACACAACTTCAGTATTGCATTTCCACTGCTATATGTGAGTAAATCCTATTTCTAAAACATGAAAACTCCATTGGTGGCAGATCCTTCAATCGTGCTTTTTTAAAGGACTTTGCTTTCCATATCTCTCTCTCCACTCTCAAAACTTACCTCTTAATCTGCACCTTTGACTGCCTTTCTCCAAAACCCCTTCCCCATTAAAAGTACATTTATCAATGCAATGCTGTGTTAAAAGCAAAATTCAAGTTGCTGTGGAACAACCACGTACAGAGCCTGAACTTGCTCCTTTAAGTATTAAAGTACAGCAAAATGTTGAATAGTGAATGCAAACCTACTCAGGTCTGACTGAATTATACCCGGGTAATTGCTAGTTCCTGTACCATCTCTGCTTTTACTGCATGTTATATTAAAAACACAGCTCAAACAGCAGAACTGAACTCCAAACCCAATGGTTGAAGAAGTCTTGACTTGCCATTCAAACTTTTATTCCTACTTCAATGAATGCTGCTAGTTCTTGTTTAGATTGCACAAAGCACTATGGAGCACTCCCATCGCTATGACAAAAGAGTTGGTTGGACCAGTCAGAGGCTGTCAAAGAGCATCTCTCAAGCAGCCAATCCCAGAGCAGTAGAGGGTCAAAGTGGAAAGGTTTGTGGCTTAGACTGTCCGAGTATTACAGAAACCACAATGGCAAAAATTAAGCATTTAACAGAAAGGAATAAATATATATTAAGTAAATTGCCTTTAAATGTGTTGTTATTCCATTAAATAAAGTCTGAAGTTTAAACATCTGTTTTACCTTTGTTGAGTTCGCCAAATTCATTGTGGAATACCCCAATTAGTTTGCAATACCCCACATGGTCATGTGCGCTTATAGCTTTCTGGAAGGCATTCCCCCATACAGCAGGTCCACCTGGCACCATATGGTAACATATTAATTCATATATACCTGTTTGGAATTAGTCACATTGAAAGAAAAATTATTCAACAAGCACACACAAATTAGACAGAATATTATAACATAAGAAATAGGAGCAGGAGTAGGCCACCTGGCCCCTCGAGCCTGCTCTGCCATTTAATAAGATCATGGTTGATCTGATCAAGGACTCAGCTCCACTTCCCTGCCCGCTTCCCATAATCCTTTATTCCCTTATCGTTCAAAAATCTGTCGATCTCCGCCTTAAATATATTCAATGACCCAGTCTCCACAGCTCTCTGGGGCAGAGAATTCCATAGAGTTACAACCCTCAGAGAAGAAATTCCTCCTCATCTCAATTTTATATGGGTGGTCCCTTATTCTGAGACTGTGTCTCCTAGTTTTAGTTTCCCCTATGAGTGGAAATATCCTCTTTGCATCCACCTTGTTGAGCCCCCTCATTATCTTATATGTTTCAATAGATCACCGCTCATTCTTCTGAAGTCCAATGTGTATAGGCCCAATCTACTCAATCTATCTTCATAAGTCAACCCTCTCATCTCCAGAATCAACCGAGTGAACCTTCTCTGAACAGCCTCCAATACAAGTATATCCTTCCTTAAATACAGAGATCAATACTGTACACAGTACTCCAGGTGTGACCTCACCAATACCCCGTACAGTTGTAGCAGGGCTTCTCTGCTTTTATACTCTTTCCCCCTTGCAATAAAAGGCCAACATTCCATTTGCCTTCCTGATTACTTGCTATACCTGCATACTAACTTTGTGTTTCATGCGCAAGGATCCCCAGATCCCTCTGTACTGCAGCACTTTGCATTTTTTCTCCATTTAAATCATAATTTGCTTTTCTATTTTTCCTGCCAAAATGGATAACCTCACATTTTCCCACATTGTACTCCATCTGCCAAATTTTTGCCCACTCACTTAGCCTGTCTATATCCCTTTACAGATGTTTTGTGTCCTCCTCACAATTTGCTTTCCCACCCATCCTTGTATCCTCAGCAAATTTGGCTACATTACACTCAGTCCCTTCATCCGAGTCATTAATATAGATTGTAAATAGTTGAGGACCCAGCACCGATCCATGCGGCACCCCACTAGTCACTGCTTGCCAACCGGAAAATGACCCATTTATCCCAACTCTCCATTTTCTGTTAGTTAGCCAATCCTATATCCATGCTAATATATTACCCCAACCCCATGAGCTTTGATCTTGTGTAGTAACCTCTTATGTGGCACTTTTTCGAATGCCTTCTGGAAATCCAAATACACCACATCCACTGGTTCTCCCTTATCCATCCTGCTCATTACATCCTCAAAGAACTCCAGCAAATTTGTCAAACATGATTTCCCTTTCATAAAACCATGCTGACTCTGCTTGATTGAATTATGCTTTTCCAAATCTCCTGCTATTGCTTCCTTAATAATGGACTCCAGCATTTTCCCAACGACAGATGTTAGGCTAACTGGTCTATAGTTTCTTGCTTTTTGTCTGCCTCCTTTTTTAAATATTACTGCACACAAAGAGACCATCAAATCAATCTGTGCGAGTGTTTTTTTCCCCACAGAATAAAAAAAAACACAAATGTAGTCCTTGGTTTTGTATCTAGAGAATTAGAATAACAAACCAAGGAGGTGATGGTGAACTTTAACAAGATCTTAATTAGGTCACAGTTGGAGTATTGGGCACAGTTTAAGCACCCCATTATATGAGCAAAGAACCCCTCAAAGACATCGCTTTTCTAGAATCCAAGAAAAACAATGTACACAAACTACAAGTCTAGCATATACTCAAGGGATCAGCTTTTCAAAAAAAAAGTCTACTGAATAACTATAGCATTATACAGATATTAGGAAGATAGCTTCATTGGGGTGGGGATGCCAGAATATGGATCAAAGAGTCATAATTGGTGCTTTACTGAACTAGGAGTCATTGCTGACTTAATCATTCTGATAGAATTCAGATAAATGCTAAAATATGATGCACTGGTTATACTAGGAATTTCAATGGCCACAATGTAAATAAGCAATGGCACTGCTGAATCAAAAGTGGATCCAATTCCACCTGTGCCAACCAGAAGTAGTGGTTGCCAACATAAAACTGACCTGTTGTTACAGCACAAGATGAAGTGATATACCAAACATGCCAATGCATGGCATGATACCATGACATCCTAACATGAATTAGAGCTACTGTTGCTATCTGATTTGTGGAATCGGGTATCATGCCTGTACACAGATACGACATATGCCAATCAGATGATACAGTAGCCTACACAATGGGCACTATAAGTTCTTGTGAAACTCATTACACCAAGACACTTATTGACTTTATGATGCATACATAGTACTGCTCCAACTTTAAGAAGTCAAGAGTGTGCAACGTGTCTAGTTCGTATAACCTGGTTTGCACGAATCAGATGAAATTAGCTGATCCAGTTCGAGACACAAGGTGACAGGTTAAGATGCATTAATGCCATTACTCATCTAACCTTCAAACAATTAGCCTGTGGTGCCACTGATTGTTAAAACGGTACTTGCTGGCTGTCTCATCCACTTTTGACTTTTTTTTTTTAAAGTTTGCGACGAGGGTAAACAAGGGAACTTTCTGGTGCAATCGGTTAGATCATTCGACCATCAATTTCTGACCTTGGGTTTGAACTACCTAGACTAGATGAGGACAGAGGTCATATCAAGGTGCTTGCCTCCTTTTGGCACTGTGCTGATCTCCACCCATGGCACCAAGTAGGCGATCTCGCTGGCTTGATTAACAAGCATTGGTAGCATTTTTGAAATATAATTTTGTTGCCATTCCTGTTCTTTTGCCAGGGCTGCTCGGACTCCTGCTCGGTCCGCGTAACTCCCTATGGAAAAAATGCATTGAAGTACTCCAGTATTCACACATATAATATATTAAAGTCTTATATATAGCACACACCGCCTCTACTTCCAGTGAACATTACATACAAAATCACATTATTTACACTACACCTGGCTGTCAAGTTTAAACGATAACACATACACATGCATACACTTACCTTCCAGTCCTCCCAACTCCCAATTTGCAGCTCAATGTTAAGAGGTGGTGATGTGGCCGTGTGGCCCATAGAGACACCATTTTTTGACCCTGACTGGAGTGTACTCCTAAACTATTTGTTTTAATTGTTTGGAATGCAAGAACAGGAGGAGGCCATTCAATTAGATCATGGCTGATCTGTACCTCAACTCCATTAACCCGCGTTTTCTACACATCCCTTGATATTCTTACTGAACAAAACTCTGTTGATTCCCGTCTTGAAAGCTCCAAAGTAGAGAGCCAATTCTCTTTTAAAAGTTACTATTCAATCTGCTTGCACCACTCTTTCAGGCAGTGTATTCCAGATCATGATGACAAACTGTAAAAAAAATTCTCATCTCTCCCTGGGTTTTTTGCCAATTATTTTAAATGTGTCCTCTGGTTACCGGCCTTTCTTCCAAGGAAAACAGTTTCTCTCCACCTACCCTATCAATACCCCTCATAATTTTGAACTCCTCTATTAAATCTGCCCTTAACCTTCTTTGCTATAAGGAGAACAATCCCAGCTTCTCCAGTCTCTCCCCATAATTGAAACCCCTCGTCCCTTTGAAAAACAGGTTAGCTACGCTCTAATTTCACTCCTTTCTGGTCTAACGAAGCCAAAACCTGCAGCTAACAGAGCAGCTTCCAAATCTACACGAGTACACCATTTCAGCCAGACACGAGGGCGTCTGCACAAGCGGCCCCTAGGGAAGAAGGGAAGGCCAGAGTTCCACTGACCACCTTTCGGTGCACCCGAGATTAGGAACTCAGCAGAGAGAAGGGCTGGGGTAAAATACACTCGTGTCCAATGGTCCTTTTAAACTGCACGACTGTGCAGCGTTCTGGAGGTCCCGCTTTAAAAGAGAAAAACCGTGCACTTAGTGGGAATGTTGCTTGCGTCCTACCACCTCAATGCTCTACACAATATCTCTCCAATCCATTATGCCATTACGTCCTAGACAGTGCAATTTCTACTTCTGAATGGAATAAAACAGGCTATTAAAAAAAAACCTACATAATCATTCTCTTTGGAATATTATTTATTTTCTTACCATATTTCCAAATATGAAAGACTTCATTCAGACACCCAATTTCCACAGACCAATAACCAAATAGCTCAGAATGGGCCGTACGAAGGTGAATATGATCACCTGTAAGCTTCAAAAAGTCAGCCATCTTCCCAGGCTGTATGGTGTAAGTGCGTAATTCATAAAAAGTGCCATCTTGCTGCTGGGCTCCTGTGAACTTTCCTACAGATCTCTGGAGGTGAGAGAAGGGAATAGAGCATATTTACACATGGACACATCCAGATGTGACTTTTCTACATTAGACCTTCACGCCATCACCCAACAGTCTTCTCCCCATTGTAACATCTGTACATGAAATGAAACAAAGCTTGTGCTCAAATTTCTCCAGCACAATTAATTTACTTCTCAGTATCTTCAATATGCACACACCATTTTGGTGCTCTGAAGGGGCCTCAAATTAGCTGAGCTTCACAGTTACCCAATCCCCACTATTTAAAAAAAAGACACTTTATACCACTTGTGTGCAGGCTCACGCAAGGGATAAATTCTGTATTTAACACTTTATGGGCTCAAGTTTCGGCCTGAGTTGCTCCTATTTTTTTGGAGCAACTAGTTTATAATGGAGCATCTTAGAAATTGAAATTCTCAGCATTTAGTTTGCTCCAGTTCTAGTGAGTTAGAATAGTTTCATTTTAGAACAGATTTTTTTTTCAAAAGGGTGTGTGTCCAGCCACTTATGCCGGTTTTGCAAGTTTAGACAGCGAAAACTTACTCCAAATTAACTTAGAATGGAGTAAGTGTAGATTTTTGTACGCTCAAAAACCTCGCCTACACTTATAAATCAGGCGTAGGGAACGAGAGATTGGAGGCGGCGGGGTGGCGGGGGGGGGGGGTAATGGAAGTTTACAAACATTAAACACTTCACTTTTACAAATAAAGAGCCATCATCAATAATAAATGATAAATAAGTCAATCAAAAAAAAACATTTAAAAAAAAAATCAATAAATAAAAAATGATTTTTACTCACCTACTGCAGCACCGGGAGCCCTCCAACAGCACGCTGGAACGCTTCCCCCCCCCCCACCACCCCCACCCCCACACACACAGTGTCTCTGTTTCTTGTGTTTCTGACAGCGGGGAGTGGGGGGAGAGAGGGGAGCGGGGAGGGAGGAAGAGGTGGTGGGGCGGGAGATGGGGGAGGGAGGAGGGGGGAAGGAGGGAGGAGGGGAGAGGAGGGGGAGAGAGAAGGGGGAGAGGAGGACGAGGAGGGGGAGGGGGAGAGAGGAGGTAGAGGAGGGGAGAGAGGAGGTAGAGGAGGGGAGAAAGGAGGAGAGGGGGAGAGAGGAGGAGGAGGAGGAGGAGGGGGAAAGAGGAGGAGGAGGAGGAGGGGGAAAGAGGAGGAGGAGGGGGAGAGAGGAGGAGGAGGGGGAGAGAGGAGGAAGAGGGGGAGAGAGGAGGAAGAGGGGGAAGTGGGGAGTGAGAGATGGGGGAGGAGAGGGAGGGGGAGGGTGGGGGGAAAGTGGTTGGAATGGGGATGGGGGCGACAAAGAGAGGGGGTGGGGAGAGGAGAGGTGGGGAGAGGAAGAGAGGAGAGGTGGGGAGGAGAGAGGAAGGGAGGGAGGGGAGAGGCTGAACAGGTCGGGCTGGGCCACCGCCACCTCGGGCGGGGCACACCCCCAGCGAGATGCCGGGTGGGCGGGCCCCGCCAACGACGGGGGGGGGGGGGCGGGGAAGGCTGAACGGGAGGGAGGGAGGGGGAGAGCTGAACAGAAAGGCGGTCCGAGTCCCGATATTCGTCCAGGGAGCCCATTCGGCCAGGGCTAGGTTCGGGCCCCTCCCACGCAGCCTCGCGGGGCTGGAGCTATTGCACATACGTGCACTTTAGCCCGGCACTGTTTTCAGCGCCGGGACCTGGTTCCACCCCCAACCCCTTGTGCTGCGCCACGTCGAGCACAAAAACATCCCGAGGAGACTGGAGAATCACAAGGTGAGTTTTCGGCACCCTTTTTATTCCAGAAAGTCAGCGCAACTTATGGAGATGTGCCCTTTTTCCAGAGGGCAGAAACTTGGGCCCTATATATGGTTAGTCCAGCCCCAAGGTTACACACACAAGATGATTTCATAGCTTTACTGACTCCTGCTAGGTTTGTTAATTCATGCTATTGATTTATGCAACACCTCTTCAAAAAAAACACACAAGGCACTGATGGAACAAATATCACAGCAAATGAAGTTCTAAAGACCGAGAGCTAATCCAAACAATGTAGGGGGTAGTGTGTGGGGTCAGGTTCACCTCTGACCTTCTGAGCGGTTTGAATCGCTCCCACTTCCTGAGTTCTAGACTTTGGATTTATTTGGGAGATGTGACAAAGTGCAAGAGACAACTGGTTTGGTGCAAAGAACTTCGATTTTATTAAGGACAAGGAAATACAATGTCAAACTTGTAATCATTCAAATAAAGAACACTATATCACACATTCAAAGGGGTTACAGAAATAATACACCTCCCAATGCTTAACTCTGACTAGGTTAAACTCCAGGGCCAACAGGGGCCATGCTCACCAATCTTTTATTGTCAGCTGGCGGTGGCTCACGATTTCGGGGTTCACTGGACTCTCTAGGTTCTGCTTGCCATACCCCGAACGTTGTAGAGGACTTCTGACTGCGTAGTCTTCAGTTACGTGGTGTCCGCTGATGCGATAGGGTGTGTATTGAACTTATGGGGGGAGTACCCACTTTCTTTCGTTAGAAATAGGTTTCAAAAGTCTCTTTAGATAATGCTTCACCTGTTGGTAGTCAGGACTAGATTGTAGAATGGAAACTTTCAAATCTTCGGTTTCTTCTTTGAGGAGTTTTGTTTCGGAGTTGGTCGATCGTGGTGTTTTCGATGGTACCATGTTGGCTGTGGTCAGTTGCTGCCGCGATGGTGATGTCCGAGGTTCTGGGGCTGCTTTCTCTGCTGTGGCGATGTTTTTCCTTCCTTCTCAATAGCAGGGCAGTGTGGCCCCGGTAGTGTCGTTGAGGCTAGAGAGGCTTGTTAAAGCTGCTGCGGTGGTCTCTCTCTCCTCCCTTCTTGATGCTCTATGATGCTATGCATAAACTTTGTTAAAACAGGGCCCCAATTATACTTTGGGAGCTGTTCTAATCTTGGTGCCAAATCAGCCCTGATTCTTTGTTTAATTTTTGGCGGGCTTGATATTTTGGTCATATTTTGGCGGGCTCATTAATGTTAACCTGTCTCGTATGTGTCGATCTTTTAAATTGTTTCTTGGTGGGGAAAAATTAGCTTTGGTATTTGCAATGACTGCCTAGTCCTGGGTTTTCCATGCAGGCTGGATATGCCATTGTCATTATGTATCTGCAGGATTGGTTTCTTGCTCAGGGTGATGGCTGGCTATCTCGAGGTTGATTGTTGCTATGTTAATGTCCCCTGGGGAGAAGGGTTTTCGAGTTTACACAATTCCCCAAACGGTTTCAATACTCAAAACTGGTTTCTTTTGAAGGATAGTTATCCTTTAGTTTTCAGCCCTTTCCACACAGATCCAATCTGCCTTGTAAAATCCCAAATTCAATTAAAACTCGTAGTTTCTTCCATGTGCACTTTAGGATCGCAAACTTTTTGGTTAAAAGTTCCAAATTAAATTTCCTTTCCAAATGAGTCCAAACACTGGGGGGGGTTTCCCAACGAATTTTGCAACTCTACAGTCCCCCCGTGACACTCTACATGCTAGAGTGTCATGCTAGGTGAGCAAAAGTTTTGATCTCCCGAGAGTCAACCTTCCCTGTATTTACCCAACTAACTAAAACTTAAACGTGCATCCCCCTTTGAAATGTAATGCAGTTTACAGGCAAATACAGTGATTTCAATTATGTTAGAGCATAGAGGGGATCCAACACCCCATTACCCGTTTTACAGAAAATAAAGTACATAGTCAAACACATTAGCACATTTTAAGTAACATTCTTACAACACTTGATCTCTGCATTTTTACAGCAGGTGAAAATTAAAACAAATCAAACATGGTAATATGGTGTTACCCCTCCCTGTGCAATCCCCCAATTTGGCCAGGGAGCGTACAGTACCCTTTGGTGTCGGACCTGACGGCCTCTGCATTTCACTCGACAAGTGAGACACCATAAATAAAGAATAATCGGCAGCTGACAGACAACCAAAACGTGGGAAGCTATTCTGATCCCAGCAGCAACTTCTATATTCCTGAAAATGTCTCACCAAGGTGGAATTGTGATCTCTAGAATTTTTCTCCCTATCTCAATTGTTTTCTGTTCTAGAGTATAGAAATGCTTTTGTGAGATTACTACAGCCTCTAGCAGAGCGGTAAGATGTTCGGGTAGAGGGGGAATTTCATAGCCAAAATGTGCAACATAATCCTGCAGGTTTATGATGTTTTCTCTCATAGTGAAGTGAACAGTGGAGGGTTCGGGAATGGGGACAATCCGTTCCTGGGCCACTTGAACTTCTGCCTCGGGTTTAAAGCAAAAACTGCTGTCACTGACCGGACACCAGAAGTGTTGTCTATGCTGGAAGTGGGACGCACTGGTGGTGACACAATATGTCCCATCTCCTATGTATGCTACCTGCAGAGGTCTTGTGCCATTACCTCCATGGTACAGTTGATAGGCTGTGCGCCAGCAGCTTTAAACCCGCACTGTGGTTTAGAATAAGCGTTCAATTGCTGGGGACACAGTATTGTGTGCGCACCCCGGCTCCGGCACCCGGAGAGGTCAGTACCTGTCATAGTGTGCTCCCACTTTATGATATACGGTGGGACCGCTGTGAAACGAACATGTGCACCTCCTTGAATGACTCCAAAGTTCTCCACCCTGTATACCAGTGCAGGTCAGGCTGTCCCACCCATGACCGGCATCCTTAGTACTATCCCCATGATGATGTGATTAGAACATCTGCAATCTACTAGGACAGAGCTGGCACGAGCTTAGTGAATTACTATTCGGGTGGAGGGCTGCGAGTTGCTTGTCACTGATCCAGGAGGGGACTAAACCTTGTTTTAAATCCTCCAGGTTTTTGCGGCCCTCGCCCACCAACCATGCTCCATACTGCACAAACACCTCGTTCTGTCCGAAGCATTCCTATTCTCCCGTATGAGTGCATTCACTGTCTGTGCATGTTTTTCCAGCTCAGCCACGATTTTCTTTGAATGGACCGTCATAGCCTGGTCCTCGTGTAGCTCTGAGCCTCCTACTGTGTTTTCCTCTTTCAGGATCTTTCACAGTTCGTTCTTTGGACCATTTATCTGTGTTTGCAGTTCTATATCATCTAGGCTATTTATCACAGAGGATCCTGTATTATATGCAGTACAAATGTCTTTCAAGGTTCCCCTTCTAGGTCTCCCCGTGCCCAAGGTGTCCCTAGCGTATAGGGTGTATAGATCTGCTTTGTCTACATTGCCAAAGTCTAACTTGTAAAATTTCTTGAACTTTTCTGAGTAGGGCCTGGTATAGCTGTTCTGTTTCCTTCGGGCACCATGCAGTTAAGTGCACCTCGGTAAGGTTTAAAATAACTGAAGCTACTGCATGGTGTACCCCCTGGTATAACACCTTTTCGGTCGGTACCAATACTAACCCGTTCCCTGGTCCCTTGGTGGTGATAGGATACCTCTATTATTGTTCACACTGGCGGGGTTGTGGGCTCCAAGTTCAGTGGCGTTAATTGGGAGTGGGAAGTGTGGGACCGCACATCCGTGTAGGCTGGAATCCCACCCCATCCCTTCCCCGTCATCTTGCCATTGCCTGGCGAAGGCGATTGATATGCCTGCGGGACAGATCTCCGTTGACCCCCACATGCAGACGTTAATTCCCTGTTCAGACTCCCACCTCTTGTTCCAATACACCTTCACTCCTCCCCATGTCCCCGTGATGGTACGGTACGTGTCATTACCGAGTCTTTCCCAGTCAGATTCCTGGTCTCCCGTGTCCTTGCTCAGCTTCCTGAGCCACCACCATCTACCCAGGGGAATCTGTCCTTTACAAGTCAAACACACATGTTTTCCTCTGTAACACTGACCCGCACAGCAACGACCCGTATCCTGGGGCATGGAACGGAGGCCTCCCCATCGGTAAACCCTTCCTGGCTGGAGTAGCGGGTGGAATTAGAGCCCGGCCACCTCCCTTCGTGGGCACAAACGGTGAGCTCTTCCACACCCGATGTGCTAAGCCTACAGTCACGATCAGTGCTCTCTTTCCTGAGCACCTATAAATGAGGGATTCTTCCACGTCTCCTCGGCCGCCGCTGCTCGTCCTTATCAAGGTGAGCAGGAACAGGACCCTTTTCATGTTGTTCTCCTTCCTGTAGGGGCACATAAATCAGATTATCCAGCCCTGAGAAAAGCTCTCTGGCTTCACAAAAGGTGATAAGAGTTCCAATTTGGGCTCATTTCTTCTCAGAAAACACAATTAAGTCTTTAATCGACTGGCTGACTTTTCCAGTTCCCATAGGAACTGATGTCTTATCAACTTTTGTCTCATTCGACTCTTATTTTTCTTGTAGTGCCTCTTTTACTGCCTACAAGCTGGGGTCTTTTCCTTTCCCCAAGAACTGTTACCGGTGCTTCCTTCAAATACTACTAGGCCTATGTCACTAATTTGGCACCGGCTGGCGTCCAGAGCTCTTCCATTACATTTTTATACAAATGTACTTATCCTGTTTTACTTGTTTCACTAGTTCCATACGTGTGGTTTACTTTCGGTCGTGGTGACCCTAACAAAAAAACCTTACACTCATAATCCTACGCTATGCTCAATTCTTACCATCCTAATTATGTATATCTGCCACCCGTCTCCGGGTGGCCAGGTTAACTCCTGTTCTTCTCTGGCCTCTGGGTTTCCAGCGGAGCCGGTAGCAGGTCGGCCTGTACCACAGGACCCAGAGTGTCCTGACCGGAGGTAGGTCTGAGTCCCACACTATTGGGGGAAATGTCCCCTCTGGTGCTGCAGCACACCGCTTCATTTCATTACGCGAGGGTTCGACATAGTCGAGGGCTGTGGGTTGGGGACTCCCAATGGGTGGCTGACCCACCACTATCTCTTCCAGGGGTCCCTCGTCATCCAAGACTACCGGCTGGGGGATCCCTGCTCGCAGGCTGATCCCTGATCCTAAGTACCCCTTTGCAGCTGGTCCCTCTCCCGGGGCTGAACTACTTAAATTGGGGTGCTGGTGACCACAGTGTCTTAGGCCGTGGCATGCGGAGAGTCCTTCTCAGGGTTCTGACGACTGGGGGTGCGTCCGAGTCTCAAATGATTGGGGGGATAGCCCCTCCAGTAACATAGTCCACCGGCCCTCTAGGTGCAGTCTGTGGGTCTGCCACGTCCCCTGTGGGATTTCCACAGTCGGGAGCTGCTGGCTGAGGGTGCCTGCCTTTGGTACGGTTCACTGTTTCTGGCTGTCCCTTGCACTTAGCTGCTATCTTGGGGTTGAAAAGTTTGCACTGGTTTATGTGAACCATTTTGTACGGTGGGGCATCTTTACCGCATAGACCATGGGGCTTGCTTGGCGACAATGTGGTACGGCCCCATATACAGTGCTTCAAAAACCCCTACTCTAGCATAGTTCCTTACCATGACCTGGTCCCCTATCTCCCATTCGTGGTGTTTGCTGGGTTCCAGCAGCAGTCGGTTGCTCCGATGCTGTTTTCCCATGTTGTTAACAGCCTGCCTGTGAATCTGTTTAAGGTGTTCAAACAGATTCCTGACAAAGCTGTCCCGGCTCGCTTCCCTGAGCTGACCTTCCATGGGTACCGGGCTAATACATGGGTAGGGGTTCGCATGGCTCTGCTGGTCATGAGCTCGTACAGGGAGTACCCCGTGCTCTTTGACTGACTGGCCCAGATCCCCATGAGGACCAGTGGTAGGACCTCTACCCACTTCTTGGGTGAGTCCCCCATCTCCTTACGTAACCTTTCCTTGAAAGTGCGATTTAAACGCTCCACAGGCCCGGATGACTGCGGGTTGTGGGTGACATGCCATTTCCCCTCGATGCCGAGCACCTTAAGGGTCTCCTGCATCACCTGCCCAGTGAAGTGACTCCCTTGGTCGGACTCCACGTACTGGGGTAGTCCCCATCGGGAGAACACCTCCCTGACCAGGATCCTAGCTGTCCCAAATGCAGTAGCTGTTCGGCATGGGAAGGCTTCCACCCATTTGGTGAATACGGCCACCAATACTAGGCAGTACTTGTAGCCTCCCTGGGCAGTGGGTAGGGGCCCAATGTAATCGATTTGGATCGACTGCCAGGGTCCCTCCACTCTCCTGATATGTCCCGTAGACACCTTTCTTTTATGGGGTTCATGGTTGTTGGCAGCGCACACCAGACAGCTGGCACAGAACTCGCGGACGTCTTCCCCGAGTCCCGGCCACCACCCTGCCTGTTGCACCCGTTGCCAGGTGGTCTCAGGTCCGGGGTATCCTGCTCCTGGAACCTCGTGGGCCAGCTGAAGGAATTCTCTCCGGTTTTGTTGCGGAAGCACCCATTGCTCCCCCCCTGAACAGCATGCCTTCTTTAATGGCAATCACTGCATAGCCGTACGGGCTGTCTACCCTGTCCCCTTTAGCTACTGTGTTGACAGTTTTGAGGACGGGGTCTTGGGTCTGAATCGTTTTCAGGTCCGTGGGCAATGTTACCCGTGCCCTTCCTGTCGTCCCAATCCTGCCTCTGACTGCTGGGGCCTGGGTTGTACGGATCCCAGCACTTGCCCATCCGGGCACATTGCTTGGCCAAGATGTCAGCCTGCTGGTTTCCCTCGCTACGGGGTTCAGTGGTGGAATGTGCCTTCACTTTATGTAAAAAGACCTTCCCTTCCTCCCCCAACAGCTGTCATGATCTTTTCCAGTAAAGGCTTAATTGCCAGGGGTCTCCCATCTGCAGATGTGTATCCGCGACGGGACCAGATAGCCAGGTACTCAGTACACAAATTGCATGTGAACATACTGTCCGAACAAATCGTGTATGGGGTAGGGAATTCTTCGGGGTGTGTGACCACGTACACCACTGCTGATAGTTCAGCACGCTGGGCATTCATAGTACTGGGGAGTTTAATCGCCAGGACACTGCCTGCCTTTAGGTCATACACTCCGCAGCCTATGAGTAGTTTGCCCGCAGATACCGTGCTTGAACCGTCCACATAGATCTCTCAGCTGTGGGGTGTAACCCGGCCCGAAAGCTTATGTTCATTTCCCATACCCCTTCAACACCAGTGGGCTGTCTCTGGATAAATCATGTTGGCTGCGAGCCTTGGCTTTCAGAGACCATTTACCCTTAGATCCATCTGAGAGGAGTGGGTTCCAGCGAGCAATGCGGCCACTGCTCACCGTCCTTAATTCTCCCATCCAGGAGCATTTGGGTGGGCGTATGGTGGGTAAGGAGTGTGATAGGGGACCCCCCTGTGAAGATCAGTGATCTTTTCACAGCCCAGTGAGTGGTTAGGAGGTGCCGCTCACAGTTGGAGTATCCCTTCTCCACATCCCTGAGTATCCTGGAGGAGTAGACCACTGGGCTCAGCCGGCCGTGCCACTCCTGGAGCAGTACTGCACTCAGGCTGTCCCCACTGGCTGCTACCTCCAGGAAAAACTCTTTACCCCATCAATAGCCCCTAGAGTTGGCGCGGTCTGTAGGTCTTTCTGGAGCTGGATAAATGCTGCCTCGCAACCTTTGTCCCAATCCCACTCCACTCCCTTGTGTAGGAGTCGGAGCAGAGGGGCTGCTGTGGCTGCAGAATCCTCAATGAAATCTCTGCAGTACCCGGTTAGCCCTAGAAAAGATCTTACTTCTGTTACTGTGTTGGGGGCTGGTAACTTCTGCACTGCTTCCCTTCTAGGTTTGTCAATGGCCCTTTCCCCAGCGCGCACAGCCAGTCCCAGGAATTTTACTTCCTTCGGGCCTTCTTGGGATTCACTTTAAACCCTTCTTCTTTCAGCAGCTCAGCCAGCAGTGGGCCATGTTCCTCCCCCTCATCAGTGAATAGGAGCAGGTCGTCCACATACTGTACCAACTGCTGGGGTGTGCTGAAGTTCTTTAAACAGTTGTCCATACATTGGTGGAAAATGCTAGGGCTTTTGTGGAAGCCCTGAGGGAGACAGTTCCAAGTGTATTGCTGTCCTTTAAAGGTAAAAGCAAACTTGTACTGATCTTTTTGTAAAGGGATGGACCAAAACCCAGTCGAAATATCCAGCACCATGAAGGTGGTCGCGGAGGCTGGGATACTTCCAATGAGGGCGCTACGGCAGCAACAGTGGGTGCACAGGCAGGGATGTTACGGTTGAGTACTCGATAGTCCACCGTGGCTCTCCAGGAGTTGTCTGGTTTCTTAACCGGCCACAATGGAGAGTTCACATGGGTAGCTATTGGTCTCAATACCCCCTGTTTAACCAGAGAACCCAAGGCTGTTTCCACGTCTGCCTCCGCCTCCCTGGGAAAGTTGTACTGTTTCTGCGGTCGGGTCATGGGGTCCCCATCTATGCTAACCTCGACCCCGTTCCACAGTTGTGTTTGAGAATGGCAAATGCTGCAAGGTATGCCCTCACATACTCTTGGTACTCCATCGGAGTGTTACTGACCAGTGATTCGAGGTCGTAACCCTCCTTTGGCTTCATGGTGCACACTGTCCCTTTTCCCCGTTTTTCTGGGATAACCATCACCTCACTCTCCTGTCCCGTGCATATTGCCCCCCAAAGACAGTGGTTTCTTAAATCCATTAGGATCCCGTCACCTAGAATGAAGTCAGGCCCCGGGATCCCTCTCCCTTCCTGCTCGCACTTCATCAGGATACAAGTCCACTTAGCGTTGAGTGTTCCCAGATGAATAGAGCGCGGAACGAAGAATGAGCCAGACTGCTCGGCGCCTGTGAAACCCACCAAGCTGGAGGGAACCCCGCTAGACAGAGGTGAGGCGGCGGGGTTAGCTGCATAGACAAGGATGCTTGATGCACCCAAGTCCCTTTCACCTTTTCCATTTCCATGTGAACGGTCGGTCTCCCCCACGCATCGTACTCGAGGGAACACAGGTGAACAGGCTGCTCCTGTCCTAGTCACTGTTTTGGTTGGGATGGGGCAGATGGGATTTCGGTACCGGTGGTGGCGGCTACCCTCCCTGGGCCATCTAGTATTGTTCGGAGCGTAGTCATGAATGCGTCAAATGTGTGGGGAGAGACTGGTTTCTCGGTCTCGGTCTTTTGGGCAGGGGCTGGAGAATTCTTCCCTGCACTACTCTTCCCTGGATTTCTACAATCCTTTCTCCAGTGCCCACTCTTTCCGCACCCAAAACAGGTACGTTTTGTATCGGAGGGGTTCCCCCCTCTTGGCGCCATTCCCTCTTATCCTGACTTGGTCTGATTTCGTAGACCCTCCACTTGGGTGGGTGCTCTTCCGTCCCCCTGCCATTCCGGTAGGCGAGGGTCAGTTGCCTGACTACTTCCTGCTCGGTGACCTGGAGATCTCTCGAGTCAAACCAGGCCTCAGCCTTTGCTCTTATTCGTGGCGAACTGTTTGCCACCAGGCTTCAGAGCCAGTGGGCTCTCTCGTCCCGGTTTAGGCAATTCTGGTTGAGGTCCGCTCCACAGGCTCTCTGGTACACAGGCCACACTCTGTCTGTGAAAGCCTGTGGGGTTTCCCCTGTGAGCTGCACTGTATTCTCCACTCTGGAGAAGGGAAGCCCATGGCTTCTAGAATGTCCTCCTGGATGGCGGCACATGCCCTCTGCCCCTTTTGCTCTCGGCAGAGAAGGACTGGTACAGCTTGCCGTCCAGTAAGAGGAGGAGCATCTTTGCTATCTCGGCATCATCACACCCGTTAGTATCTCTCTGCCTGTTCCACTTCCATAAAGTGGATCGAGGGGTTTCCCTTTGGAGTGAGCTTTCCTAGGTGACTTATCATAGCCCTAAGCTGTTGGGTAGTGTGGGAAACCACGAACTGACTTTCCAGGGGCCCCTGACCCCCAGTACCGGTGGGCGGGCCGAACTTCTGCTGCCAGACTGGGCATATCGTCCCCGGCTCTGGCTCTTCCTGCTCTGGCTCACCCACCTCTCCCTGCTGCCAAACCGAACTGAACCTCGACGCCACAGGTGGTGGTGGTCCATTATCCCTGTCCGCCCCGCAACTCATTCACCCCTCCTGCTGCCAAACCGGTATAGTCACCGGTGCCACAGGCGGTGGTTGAACAGTTTCCTCCAACAGATAGTAAAAGCTTTTACCGATATATAAAACGGGAGAGAGTGACGAAAGTAAATGTTGGTCCCTTAGAAGATGAGAAGGGGGATTTAATAATGGGAAATGTGGAAATGGCTGAGACCTTAAACAATTATTTTGCTTCGGTCTTCACAGTGGAAGACACAAAAACCATGCCAGAAATTGCTGGTCACAGGAATGTGGGAAGGGAGGACCTTGAGACAATCACTAGGGAGGTTGTGCTGGACAGGCTAATGGGAATCAAGGTAGTCAAGTCCCCTGGTCCTGATGAAATGCATCCCAGGGTATTAAAAGAGACGGCGGAAGTTATAGCAGATGCATTTGTTATAATCTACCAAAATTCTCTGGACTCTGGGGAGGTATCAGTGGATTGGAAAGCAGCTAATGTAACGCCTCTGTTTAAAAAAGGGGGCAGACAAAAGGCAGGTAACTATAGGCCGGTTAGTTTAACATCTGTAGTGGGAAAAATGCTTGAAGCTATCATTAAGGAAGAAATAGCGGGACATCTAGATAGGAATAGTGCAATCAAGCAGACACAGCATGGATTCATGAAGGGGAAATCATGTTTAACTAATTTACTGGAATTCTTTGAGGATATAACGAGCATGGTGGATAGAGGTGTACCGATGGATGTGGTGTATTTAGATTTCCAAAAGATGCCATACAAAAGGTTACCGCAGAAGATAAAGGTACGCGGAGTCAGAGGAAATGTATTAGCATGGATAGAGAATTGGCTGGCTAACAGAAAGCAGAGAGTCGGGATAAATGGGTCCTTTTCGGGTTGGAAATCGGTGGTTAGTGGTGTGCCACAGGGATCGGTGCTGGGACCACAACTGTTTACAATATACATAGATGACCTGGAAGAGGGACAGAGTGTAGTGTAACAAAATTTGCAGATGACACAAAGATTAGTGGGAAAGCGGGTTGTGTAGAGGACACAGAGAGGCTGCAAAGGGATTTAGATAGGTTAAGCGAATGGGCCAAGGTTTGGCAGATGGAATACAATGTCGGAAAATGTGAGGTCATCCACCTTGGAAAAAAAAAACAGTAAAAGGGAGTATTTTGAATGGGGAGAAATTACAACATGCTGCGGTGCAGAGGGACCTGGGGGTCCTTGTGCATGAAACTATGAATCCCAAAAAGATAGTTTGCAGGTGCAGCAGGTAATCAGGAACGCGAATGGAATGTTGGCCTTCATTGCAAGAGGGATGGAGTACCAAAGCAGGGAGGTCCTGCTGCAACTGTACAGGGTATTGGTGAGGCCGCACCTGGAGTACTGTGTGCAGTTTTGGTCACCTTACTTAAGGAAGGATATACTAGCCTTGGAGTGGGTACAGAGACGATTCACTAGGCAGATTCCGGAGATGATGATAGATTGAGTAGACTGGGTCTTTACTCGGAGTTCAGAAGGATGAGGGGTGATCTTATAGAAACATTCAAAATAATGAAAGGGATAGACAAGAAAAAGGCAGAGAGGTTGTTTCCACTGGTCGGGGAGACTAGAACTAGGGTGCACAGCCTCAAAATACGGGGGAGCCAATTTAAAACCGAGCTGAGAAGGAATTTCTTCTCCCAGAGGGTTGTGAATCTGTGGAATTCTCTGCCCAAGGAAGCAGTTGAGGCTAGTTCATTGAATGTATTCAAATCATAGATAGATAGATTTTTAACCAATAAGGGAATTAAGGGTTATGGGGAGCGGGCGGGTAAGTGGAGCTGAGTCCATGGCCAGATCAGCCATGATCTTTTTGAATGGCGGAGCAGGCTCGAGGGGCTAAATGGCCTTCTCCTGTTCCCAATTCTTATGTTCTTATCTTCTCGTCTAGATTTACCCAGGCCGTACCCGGGTTTATTCGGCATACCATGCCTTTGGCCTTGGACAGAGCAAGGATTAAATTCTTGATTTGTTGCTGGCCGGGACCGTGGTCTCCTGACTCAAACCCATTCGTGCTAGCTAAGCTGCCTGTACATCTCAACTTCTCCTCCAGCTCTTTTACTTGAAGGGTAAGACGAGTATTTACCTCCCACAGTATCTTTTCATTACTCCTAACTTCGGTAACCTGACACTGAAAATAGTCCTGACTGTTCTTGAACCTTTCCATTAGCTGCGCCTTTCCATGCTTCAGGTTGCGGAGTTCTGCCCATAACCTTTCTCCTGCCATAGCCCTTTCATGTGATGTCTCTGCACATTTCCATAGTTCTGCCTGTAGTGACTCGATGGTTTTATCTAGGAGTTGGACCTGTCGCTGTAGACAGAACAACCAAATTGCCTTTTCTACCGATTCTTTATGGTCCTTGCTTGCTGTCCACTGGGCCGCAGCATCTCCTGGACGGTCAGCACGCAGTAGACCAAGCACCCATTCTTTAGCGACATTCACTTTCTTGTACACATAGGAGGAAATCGTCTCTTCCATCTTGGTTCTTTCTTCCAAAACAGCACTCTCTGCAGCACCTCCCTTATACCCAAGTCCTGCCGCAGTCGCCATTCTGTAGGGGATGGTGTGTTCAGCTCTGACCTTCTGAGCAGTTTGAATCACTCCCACTCCCTGAGTTTTGGACTTTGGATTTATTTGGGGGTTGTGACAAAGTGCAAGGGACAACTGGTTTGGTGCAAAGAACTTCGATTTTATTAAGGACAAGGAAATACAATGTCAAACTTGTAATCATTCAAATAAACATTATATCACATATTCAAAGGGGTTACAGAAATAATACACCTCCCACCTTCCAATGCCTAACTCTGACTCGCTTAAACTCCAGGGCAAACAGGGACTATGCTCACCAATCCTTTATTGTCAGTTGGCGGTGGTTCGTGATTTCGGGGTTCGAAGACTCTAGGTTCTGCTTGCCGTACCCCGAACATCGTAGAGGACTTCTGACTGCAATCTTCAGTTGGGTGGTGTCCGCTGATGCGGTAGGGCACGTATTGAACTTATGGGGCGAGTACCCACTTTCTTTCGTTAGAAATAGGTTTTAAAAGTCTCTTTAGATAATGCTTCACCTGTTGGTAGTCAGGACTAGATTGTAGAGTGGAAACTTTCGAATCTTCGGTTTCTTCTTTGAGGAGTTTTGTTTCGGAGTTGGTTGATCACGGTGTTTTCAATGGTATCATGTTGGCTGTGGTCGGTTGCTGCCGCGATGGTGATGTCCGAGGTTCTGGGGCTGCTTTCTCTGCAGTGGCGATGTTTTTCCTTCCTTCTCAATAGCAGGGCAGTGTGGCCCCGGTAGTGTCGTCGAGGCTGGAGAGGCTTGTTAAAACTGCTGCGGTGGTCTCTCTCTCCTCCCTTCTTGATGCTTATGATGCTATGCATAAACTTTGTTAAAACAGGGCCCCAGTTATACTTTGGGAGCTGTTCTAATCTTTGCGCCAAATCAGCCCCGATTCTTTGTTTAATTTTTGGCGGACTTGATATCTGTCATATTTTGGCGGGCTCATTAATGTTAACCTGTCTCGTATGTGTCGATCTTTTAAATTGTTTCTTGGTGGGGAAAAATTAGCTTTGTTATTTGCGGGCTGGATGTGCCAGTCATTATATATGTGCTGGATTGGTTTATTGCTCAGGGTGATGGCTGGCTTTCTCTGGGTTGATTGTTGCTATGTTAATGTCTCCTGGGGAGAAGGGTTTTCGAGTTTACACAATTCGCCGGACAATTTGTTTTAGCTTCAATACCCCAGACGGTTTCAATACTCAAAACTGGTTTCTTTTGAAGGATAGTTACCATTTAGTTTTTAGCCCTTCCCACACAAACCCAATCTGCCTTGTAAAATCCCAAATTCAATTAAAACTCGTAGTTTCTTCCATGTGCACTTTAGGATCGCAAACTTTCTGGTTAATAGCTCCAAATTAAATTTCCTTTCCAATGAGTCCAAACACTGGGGGTGGGGGGGTTTCTCCCACGAATTGTACAACTCTACAACAATTAACAATGGTACCTCCAATCACAGCCATGGCATTGGGGTTCTTTAGACAGTCTCTCTACTTCCTCTCCCACCCCAATTATAAGCAGGGCCACTGGTATGCAGTCACCAAATACATCAAATTCCATTTTTAATTCAGGAGATTCTGGGATTTTCACTGGTGTTGCTGGGGATAGCATTCCTGTATTACCAGTTTTGATCCAGCCCCTTAATAACCAGGGATAGTATGATACTTATGGTGTCAGCCACGGTTCAGTGGGTAGCACACTCGCCTCCGAGTCAGATGGTTGTGGGTTGGGACTTGAACACAAAAATCTAGGCTGATACTCCAATGCAATACCAAGGGAGTGCTGCACTGTCGGAGGTGCCGTCTTTTGGATGACATGTTAAACTGAGACCCCGTCTGCCCTCACAGGTGGACATAAAAGATCCCATGGCACTATTTTAAAGAAGGGCAGGGGAGTTCTTCCTGGTGTCCTGGCCAATATTTATCCTTCAAATCAACATCACTAAAACAGATTATCTGGTTATCACACTACTGTTTGTGGGAGCTTGCTGTGTGCAATTTGGCTGCCGCGTTTCTTACCTCACACAATAACAACTTGCATTTATATAGCGCCTTTAACATGTTGAAATGTCCCAAAATGCTTCTCAGGAGTATTAGGAGATAAAAATTTTGAAACTGAGTAGAAATAAGTAGAAATTAGCACAGGTGACCCAAAGCTGGATCAAAGAGGTATGTTTTAAGGAGCGACTTGAAGGAAGAAAGAGAGATAAAGAGGTGGAGAGGTTTAGGCAGGGAGTTCCAGAGCTTGGGGCTTAGGCAACAGAAGGTACGGTCACCAATGGTTGAATGATTATAATCAGCAAATGCTCAAGAGGGCAGAATTAGAGGAGCATTGCCATCCCGGGGGAGGGGGGGGGGGGGGGAAAGGGGGCTGTAGGAGATTACAGAGATAGGGAGGGGGAGGGGGCGAGGTCATGAAGGGATTTGAAAATAAGGATGAGAATTTTGAAATCGAAGCATTGCTTAACCGGAAGCCAATGTAGGTCAGCGAGCACAGGGGTGATGGGTGAGCGGGACTTTTATGGGGTAGGACATGGGCAGCCGAGTTTTGGATCACCTCTAGTTTACATAGGGTAGAATGTGGGAGGCCAGCCTGGAGTGCGTTGGAATAGTCAGATCTAGAGGAAACAAAGACATGGATGTGGGCTTCAGCAGCAGATGAGCTGAGCGATGTTATGGAGGTAGAAATAGATGGACTTAATTATGCTGCGGATCTGTGGTCGAAAGCTCATTTCAAGATCAAATATGACACCAAGGTTGTGAACAGTCTGGTTCAGCCTCAGACAAAAGTTGCGGAGAGGAATGGAGTCAGTAGCTAAGGAACGGAGTTTGTGGCAGGGACCGGAAAACAATGGCTTCGGTTAGCGACTACACTTCAAAAGTTCTTCATTGGTTGTAAAGTGCTTTGGGATGCCCTGAGGTCGTAAAAGGAGCTATACAAATGAAAGTCTCTCTTTCTTTATTCTACTTCAAGATCTTTGGTTCTGTTAAATTGAATTATATGACAGACTGATGGGTTTAAATAATGGATCCAACATATGGCTTCTTTAGAAATATGTTCCACACAGCCACTTACTCCACCGGTCTTATAATTGTTAGAATCTTAAAGCACAGAACGAGGCCAGTCAGCCCATCATGCCTGTACAACTGATGTAATGGAGAATTTTTAGGAAACCTTGGTAAGACGACAGTTGAAATACTGTGTGCTATTTTGAGAGGCAATAGCGAGGTTAGACTGCAGATTCACTTGGATGCTGCCAGATATGTGGAAATAAAAATATGGAAAAAGACTTAAACTGTAGGCTTTTTTGTTAGAATGGAGGAGATTATGGAGTGATTTGTTGAGGTGTTTAAAAATTACGAGATGAAAAAAAGACTTACATTTATATAGCGTCTTTCACGACCACCGGACGTTTCAGCTAATGAAGTACTTTTGAAGTGTAGTCACTGTTGTAATGTAGGAAATGCGGCAGCCAATTTGTGCACATCAAGCTCCCAAAAACAGCAATGTGATAATGACCAGATAATCTGTTTTTCTGTTATGTTGATTGAGGGATAAATATTGGCCAGGACATGGGCTAACTACCCTACTCTTCTTCAAAATGGTGCCATGCAATCTTTTACATCCACCCGAGAGAGCAGATGGGGCCTCCGTTTAACATCTCATCGGAAAGATGGATAGAACAAGATAGAAAAAGAGGGACGATCTGCATTTGTGGCTAAGATTGGGCGAGGCATGTGTTCTGCCTGCCCAATGTTGTCAGCAGCAATCGATTTTCTTAAAAAGGTGGAGTTTTCAGTGGTGGCAAGGGATCAGCAGGTTACTAAAGCAACAGGCAGATTAGCAATGGCCAGATACTGCTGTGGAAGTCCTCATGGAAAAAGCGATGACCAGGATAGAGGTCCTGTTTCATTCAGATAGGCGACAGGTGTCACAGCAAGTTAACAGGGCAGGGAGATGTAGCCGGGCAGGTCAATGACAGCGGCAGTTTCAAGGACTTTACCAGGATTGTGAAGGCAAGATCTTGCGCTCGAAAGTCCTGCAACACCAGACTTTAGCCCCAACATCCCTTTCCCTCCCTCTCCTTCAAATACAATCCTTCACTACACCTTTTTCTGCTTTGCTCACACACTCAACATCTGCTACTGTCCTCACAATGACTTCCCCACTTTTAAAAAAAATTTGTAGTTGTGGGAGATGGGCATTGCTGGCAAGGCCAACATTTATTGCCTATCCCAAATTGCCCACGAGAAGGTGGTGGAGAGCCACCTTCTTGAACCACTGCAGTCCTTGTGGTGCGGTCTGTTACAACAGAGTGGCTTGCGAGGCCATTCAGAGGGTAGCTAAGAGTCAATCCCATTACTGTGGGTCTGGAGTCACATATAGGCAAGACCAGGTAAGGACGGCAGATTTCATTCCCTAAAAGGACATTAGTGAACCAGATGGGTTTTTACGACAATCCGGTAGTTTCATGGTCACCATCACTGACACTAGCTTTTTATTCCAGATTTATTTAATTCATTGAATTTAAATTCCACAGCTGCCATCGATGGGATTTGAACTCGCGTCCCTGGATTAATAGTCCAGGCCTCAGGATTTCTAGTCCCGTACCTTAACCACTATGCTATATAGTTCTCAGTAGCCACAGGACTTTGGTGAGACCACACCTGGAGTAGTGTGCACAATTTTGGTCTCCAAGGAAGGATATACTTGCTTCGAAGGCGGTGCAACCAAGGTTCACTAGATTGATCCCTGGGATGAGAGGGTTCTCCCCTGATGAGAGGTTGAGTAGATTGGGCCTATACTCTCTGGAGTTTAGAAGAATGAGAGGTGATCTAATTGAAACATACAAGATTCTGAGAGGGCTTGGTAGGGTAGATGCCAAGAGGTTATTTCCCCTGGCTGGAGAGTCTAGAACTAGGAAACATTCTCTCAGGATAAGCCATGATCTTATTGAATGGCAGAGCAGGCTTGGGGGTCCGCATGGTCTACTCCTGCTCCTATTTCTTATGTCCTTACTTGAATGGATTGGAAGTCCCCGTGATTCATGAAAGCGGCAGGCTTGTTTGGACTTGGGGAAAGCCTACAAACTGAGCATCAATCACCTGCTTAATGCAAATATGAACTGCAGACTGGCTTAATGTTGCTGATATATCCTGCTGTAGCCTGGAAGGAGCCAGAGGCAAAATAATTTAGGACTGTAGTTACTTGGATTGCAACAGACATTGCCCACGCCACTGTGGTAGTAGGTGGCAGGTTTAAGAACATACGAAATAGGAGCTGGAGTTGGCCATTTGGCCCTTCAAGCCTGCTCCGCCATTCAACAAGATCATGGCTGATCTTCTACCTCAGCTTCACCTTCCTGCACTATCTCCAGAGGTACCCAAAAATCTATCTACCTCTGTCTTGCATATACTCAACGACTGAACATCCACAGCTCTCTGGGGTAGAGAATTCAAAAGATTCACAACCCTTTGGGTGAAGAAATGTCTCCATACCTCAGTCCTAAATGGCCGACCCCTTATTCTGAGACAGTGACCCCGTGTTCTAGATTCCCCAGCCAGGGGAAATGTTTTCTCAGCATTAACCCCGTCAAGCTCCTTAATAATTTCATATGTTTCAATTAGATCACCTCTCATTCTTCTAAACTCGAAGGAATATAGGCTTAGGCTACTCATAGGGCAATCTCCTCATCCCAGGAACCAGTCTAGTACATAACATAATAGGAGCAGGAGTAGACCATTTGACTCCTCGCGCCTTCTCCACCATTCAATAAGATCATGGCTGATCTTCTGCCTCATTCCACTTTCCTGCACTATCCCCTTACACAAGGATTCACGATCCCTAGGTTACCAGACATGGATGGATGTTCAGGCTTCATCTGGAATGTACTGTACAAAACAAATTACAGAAATCGGTTAAAAACATTTTGCTGGATCCTGTACCTCAAAGCCATCTGCCCACATTTGTTCCATATCTCCTGACACACTTACCTAACACAAATCTATCCATCTCAATCTTGAAAGTTTCAATGAATCGATTCCTCTTATACCAATACAAGTTGATACCCAACATTAACACTGCCGCGTATTTTTTTTTTTAAAATCAGGTTACACGGCTTGTTAGGTTTCCATGCTCATCTCGAGAGCAGTACAACCCGGACCAGAGTTGGAACAAATCCGAAAAGATCCGGGAGAAGCCTCTCCTCCCAAATGCATAGGAAGGCTCAGGTGAGGCAGCAGCCAGGATGGGGGTCTGTGGGCACGCCCGGGGAGAGCAATGCCATCCCCTCCGACCTGCAGCAAGCCCTGGGCAGGAGGAGGATGGCGGTCTGCCGGCGCACACGCACACACTTTGTTGCGCTCCCTCTAAAGCAAGTATGTCTTTCCTTAGATAAGGAGAGCAGAACTGCACACAGTACTCCAGGTGTGGACTCACCAATGCCCTGTATAATTGTAGTAAGATTTCTTGGCCCCGAAATTGCAGTGTTTCACTGCCGCGATGGTTGAGGTGGCCTCGAGCGAAATTCCGCTCTTTTTTTTTTCAGTTGGATCCAGAAGTCGCACTTAAATGGAGGCAGATATGCGGCGATGACAACACCAGAGGGGCGGAAGTTTGGGGGCGTGCGGAGTGGCCGCGCAATACCAAGCTGCCTGTTGGCGGCTTGGCTGAACCTGGGGGCATAATTGTCGGGCCAACATCGCAGTTGGCCAACAAAACAAAAACATGTCGGCAGCGGCAGTACATCCTTCCCTTTAAAGGGATCCACGCCGCCATTACAGAAGGCCTCAGCTTCATTACACCGCCACGAAAAAGCTTGTTTTGGCACCTCCGGGTGGGAGGACGATTTTGTCATCGCGGGGTGGGGTAGATCAGTGGTGCGCACTGTGATGACGCACTTAGTACGATTCGGCAGTAGCGGAGCGGTAGGGGAGGGGAAAAGAGGGTACCGCATGAGCGGAATTTTGATAATGGCGGCCAATAAACAAAAAGTCGCCGGCCATTGCACTCCGCAGCGTGGCTATCGATTTCTGGTGTTAAGAGGCCTTCAGGAAAGGGGCAATTTTGGGGTCCTTTACTCTTCTATTCTAATCCCTTTGTAACAAAAGCCAACATATCATTTTCTGTCTTAATTGCTTGCTGTACTTGCATGTTAACTTTCTGTTATTCATGTACAAGGCCACCCAGGTCCCTCTGAATGCAAACATTTCGCAGTCTCTCACCATTCAATAAATATTCTGCCTTTTTATTTTTCCAACCCAAGTGGGTAACTTCACACTTCCCCGCATTGTATTCCCTTTGCCATGTTCTTGCCCACTCAGTCAACTGTCTATGGGCTCAATTTTGTCCAGGAGTTGCTCTGTTTTTTTTTGGAGTAATTTTCTTTTTCTGGTGTAACTTAAAAATCCCCATTTTCCCCAATCAATTTGCACCAGTGTAATGGAGTTAGTTACGATTGTTTTTACTTTAGTTTTTTTTTCCCCAAAAGGGGGCGTTACCAACCACCAACACCAGCTCTGCCCATTTAGGCAACTTTGGCCAGCTAATAGTTACTCCATTTATACTTAGGCCCGCATATGTGGCCACTTCAGAAAACCCTTGCAGAGAGTTAAAGAAATCGGCGCAGGTAGGTACATCGGAGGCCATTCGGCCTGGGATGGGGGGGGGGGGGGGGGAAGCGGAGAGGACCTGCCTGCACCTAAACCAACAAGCCTTATAAACCACCAAACCTTGCAAACAAAAATAAGAATTCAATAAGAAATAAAAAATTGAAGTAAGTCCTACCTTCAACTTCAAACTCAGTCTAGGAAGGCAGTGGGCCAATCGCACCGGGAGGCCACTTGACCAGGGCTAGGGGCGGGCGGGCAGGCAAGAGAACTGGTAGAAATCATCCAGGCAGGAGCATTATCAGTTCTCTTGCCTGCCCGCCCCTAGCCCTGGCCAAGTGGCCTCCCGGTGCGATCGATCTCTTAGAAATCGCACCGGGAGGCCACTGGGCCTGGGCTAGGGGCGGGAGTGATTCTAGTGGCCGGCATCGGGTCCAACAGAGCGGTGGCAGCAAGACACTGAGAGGCTGGGGGCAAGGAGCTACTACGTATGTGCAGATGTCCCAGCACAGTTTTCGGCGTAGGACTCTGGCTCCACCCCCGACTCGACTGGCCATGCTGCGGACCATAGGGAAGAGGCCGGACAGCAGCCAAAGTGGGAAAGAAATTTTTTGGAGCACTTCTGAATGGAAAAAAGTGGCGCAACTCCGGTAAGTGCGCCGAAAAATGAGCTAGGCCAAAATTGAGGCCTATATCTCTCTGCAGCCTCTTTGCATCCTCCTCGCAGCTTACTTTCCCACCTAACTTTTTATCAGTGAACTTGGATACGTTACACTCAGTCACATCATCCAAGTCATTAATATAGATTGTGAACAGCTGAGGTCCACGCACTGATCCTTGTGGTACCCCACTAGTTAGTCTGCCAACCCAAAAAAGGTCCTGTTTATTCCTACTCTTCGTCTTCTGTCTATTAGCCAATCCTCAATCCATGCTAATATATTACCCCCAATCCCACGAGTCCTAACTTTGTGCAATAATCTCTTGTGTGGCACTTATCGGATGCTTTTTGAAAATCCAAATCCATTGGTTCCCCTTTGTCCATCCTACTAGTTACATCTTCAAAAAACTAACAGATTTGTCAAACATGATTTCCCTTTCATAAAACCATGTTTACGAATTTCTAAGTGCCCTGTTACCATGTCCTCAAGAATAGATTCTAGTATTTTGCCTACTATTGATGTCAGGCCAACTGCTCTATAGTTTCCTGTTTTTTCTCCTCTTCTTTTCTTAAATAGCGGGGTTACATAAGAAATAGGAACAGGAGTAGGCCATACAGCCCCTCGAGCCCGCTCCGTCATTTAATACGATCATGGCTGATCCGATCATGGACTCAGGTCGACTTCCCTGCCCGCTCCCCATAGCCCTTTATCGTTTAAGAAACTGTCCATTTCTGTCTTAAATTTATTCAATGTCCCATCTTTCACAGCTCTCGGAGGCAGCGAATCCCACAGATTTACAACTCTCAGAAGAAATTTCTCATCTCAGTTTTAAATGGGTGGCCCCTTATTCTAAGATCATGCCCCCTAGTTCTAGTCTCCCCATCAGTGTAAACATCCTCTCTGCATCCACCTTGCCAAGCTCCCTCATAATCTTATACGTTTCGATAAGATCACCTCTCATTCTTCTGAATTCCAATGAGTAGAGGCCCAACCTACTCAATCTTTCCTCATAAGTCAACCCCCTCATCTCCGGAATCAACCAAGTGAACCTTCTCTGAATTGCCTCCAAAGCAAGTATATCCTTTCGTAAATATGGAACAAATACCCTATATAACTGTAGCAAGCCTGCCCTGCCTTTATACTCTATCCCTTTTGCAATAAAGACGAAGATTCCATTGGCCTTCCTGATCACTTGCTGTACCTGCATACTATCTTTGTGTGTTTCATGCACAAGTACCCCCAGGTCCCACTGTACTGCGGCACTTTGCAATCTTTCCCCATTTAAATAACTTGCACTTTGGCAGAAAAAAATCAAAGAGCATGACCTCACACTTTCCAACATTATACTCCATCTGCCAAATCTTTGTCCACTCACTCAGCCTGTCTATGTCATTTTGCAGATTTTTTTGTAAGCTCCTCACACATTGCTTTTCCTCCCATCTTTGTATTGTCAGCAAACTTGGCTACATTACACTCAGTCCCTTCTTCCAAGTCGTTAATATAGATTGTAAATAATCGGGGTCCCAGCACTGATTCCTGCGGCACCCCACTAGTTACTGATTCTCTGGTTGACAATGAACCATTTATCCCTACTCTCTGTTTGTTAGCCAATCCTCTAGCCATGCTAATATATTACTCCCAACTCCGTGAACTTTTATCTTGTGCAGTAGCTTT